>NC_134667.1:346575-688151 GCF_030463565.1 Pelecanus crispus | reverse complement strand
GGCAGATGGCCAGAGTGTGTTTGGCTGTGAAAGCGGTGTCAAGGGAAGGTGAAGACCAGCAACAGCTCTAACCCCTTAGATGTAGCGTATGTCAGAAATCGGTTGGGTGTTTGCACTTTGGGAGGTGGTCTGTGCCGGGAGTGAGAGTGAGATTGAGCCTGAGAATGTGTGTTGGGAGTGCTGGGAGGCAAAGGCAGGGTAGATGGGCAGAGTGTGTTTGGCTGTGAAAGCGGTGTCAAGGGAAGGTGAGGACCAGCAACAGCTCTAAGCCCTTAGATGTAGCGTGTGTCAGAAATCGCTTGGGTGTTGGCATTTTGGGAGGTGGTCTGTGCCGCGAGTGAGAATGAGATTCAACCTGAGAATGTGTGTTGGGAGTGCTGGGAGGCAAAGCCAGGGTAGATGGGCAGAGTGTGTTTGGCTGTGAAAGCGGTGTCAAGGGAAGGTGAAGACCAGCAACAGCTCTAACCCCTTAGATGTAGCGTATGTCAGAAATCGGTTGGGTGTTTGCACTTTGGGAGGTGGTCTGTGCCGGGAGTGAGAGTGAGAGTGAGCCTGAGAATGTGTGTTGGGACTGCTGGGAGGCAAAGCCAGGGTAGATGGCCAGAGTGTGTTTGTCTGTGAAAGCGGTGTCAAGGGAAGGTGAGGACCAGCAACAGCTCTAAGCTCTTAGATGTAGCGTGTGTCAGAAATCGCTTGGAGGTTTGCACTTTGGGAGGTGGTCTGTGCCGATAGTGAGAGTGTGTTTGGAGTGGTGGGCGGCAAGGCAAAGGCAGATGGGCAGAGTGTGTTTGGCTGTGAAAGCGGTGTCAAGGGAAGGTGAGGACCAGCAACAGCTCTAAGGCCTTAGATGTAGTGTGTGTCAGAAATCGCTTGGGTATTTGCTCTTTGGGAAGTGGTGTGTGCCGGCAGTGATAGTGAGATTCAACGTGAGAATGTGTTTTGGGAGTGCTGGGAGGCAAGTTAAAGGCAGATGGCCAGAGTGTGTTTGGCTGTGAAAGCGGAGTCAAGGGAAGGTGAGGACCAGCAACAGCTCTAAGGCCTTAGATGTAGCGTGTGTCAGAAATCGCTTGGGTGTTGGCATTTTGGGAGGTGGTCTGTGCCGCGAGTGAGAATGAGATTCAACCTGAGAATGTGTGTTGGGAGTGCTGGGAGGCAAAGCCAGGGTAGATGGGCAGAGTGTGTTTGGCTGTGAAAGCGGTGTCAAGGGAAGGTGAGGACCAGCAACAGCTCTAAGCCCTTAGGCCTATCGTATGGGAGAAATGGCTTGGAGGTTTGCACTTTGGGAGGTGGTCTGTGCCGGGAGTGAGAGTGAGAGTGAGCCTGACAATGTGTTTTGGGAGTGCTGGTAGTTGAGGCAAAGGCAGATGGGCAGAGTGTGTTTGTCTGTGAAAGCGGTGTCAAGAGAAGGTGAGGACCAGCAACAGCTCTAAGCCCTTAAGCCTATCGTAGGGGAGAAATGGCTTGGACGTTTGCACTTTGGGAGGTGGTCTGTGCCGGGAGTGAGAGTGAGAGTGAACCTGAGAATGTGTGTTGGGAGTGCTGGGAGGCAAGTTAAAGGCAGATGGCCAGAGTGTGTTTGGCTGTGAAAGCGGAGTCAAGGGAAGGTGAGGACCAGCAACAGCTCTAAGCCCTTAGATGTAGCGTGTGTCAGAAATCGCTTGGGTGTTTGCACTTTGGGAGGTGGTGTGTTCCAGGAGTGAGAGTGTGTTGGGAGTGGTGGGCGGCAAGGCAAAGGCAGATGGGCAGAGTGTGTTTGGCTGTGAAAGCGGTGTCAAGGGAAGGTGAGGACCAGCAACAGCTCTAAGGCCTTAGATGTAGCGTGTGTCAGAAATCGCTTGGGTATTTGCTCTTTGGGAAGTGGTGTGTGCCGGCAGTGATAGTGAGATTCAACCTGAGAATGTGTTTTGGGAGTGCTGGGAGGCAAAACCAGCGTAGATGGCCAGAGTGTGTTTGGCTGTGAAAGCGGTGTCAAGGGAAGGTGAGGACCAGCCACAGCTCTAAGCCCTTAGATGTAGCGTATGTCAGAAATCGGTTGGGTGTTTGCACTTTGGGAGGTGGTCTGTGCCAGGAGTGAGAGAGAGATTGAACTTGAGAATGTGTGTTGGGAGTGCTGGGAGGCAAGGGCAGCACAGATGGGCAGAGTGTGTTTGGCTGTGAAAGCGGTGTGAAGGGAAGGTGCGGACCAGCAACAGCTCTAAGCCCTTAGATGTAGCATGCGGCAGAAAATGCTAGGACGTTTGCACTTTGGGAGGTGTTGTGTGCCGGGAGTGAGAGTGAGATTGAACCTGAGAATGTGCGTTGAGAGTGCAGGGAGGCAAGGCAAAGGCAGATGGGCAGAGTGTGTTTTCCTGTGAAAGCGGTGTCAAGGGAAGGTGAGGACCAGCAACAGCTCTAAGCCCTTAGGCCTATCGTAGGGGAGAAATGGCTTGGACGTTTGCACTTTGGGAGGTGGTCTGTGCCGGGAGTGAGAGTGAGATTGAGCCTGAGAATATGTTTTGGGAGTGATGGGAGGGAAAGCCAGGGTAGATGGCCAGAGTGTGTTTGGCTGTGAAAGCGGTGTCAAGGGAAGGTGAGGACCAGCAACAGCTCTAATCCCTTAGGCCTATCGTAGGGGAGAAATGGCTTGGAGGTTTGCACTTTGGGAGGTGGTCTGTGCCGGGAGTGATAGTGAGATTGAACCTGAGAATGTGTGTTGGGAGTGCTGGGAGGCAAGTTAAAGGCAGATGGCCAGAGTGTGTTTGGCTGTGAAAGCGGAGTCAAGGGAAGGTGAGGACCAGCAACAGCTCTAAGCCCTTAGATGTAGCATGTGTCAGAAATCGCTTGGGTGTTGGCATTTTGGGAGGTGGTCTGTGCCGCGAGTGAGAATGAGATTCAACCTGAGAATGTGTGTTGGGAGTGCTGGGAGGCAAAGCCAGGGTAGATGGGCAGAGTGTGTTTGGCTGTGAAAGCGGTGTCAAGGGAAGGTGAGGACCAGCAACAGCTCTAAGCCCTTAGGCCTATCGTAGGGGAGAAATGGCTTGGAGGTTTGCACACTGGGAGGTGGTCTGTGCCGGAAGTGAGAGTGAGATTCAACCTGAGAATGTGTGTTGGGAGTGCTGGGAGTTGAGGCAAAGGCGGATGGGCAGAGTGTGTTTGTCTGTGGAAGAGGTGTCAAGAGAAGGTGAGGACCAGCAACAGCTCTAAGCCCTTAAGCCTATCGCAGGGGAGAAATGGCTTGGACGTTTGCACTTTGGGAGGTGGGCTGTGCCGGGAGTGAGAGTGAGATTGAACTTGAGAATGTGTGTTGGGAGTGCTGGGAGGCACGTTAAAGGCAGATGGCCAGAGTGTGTTTGGCTGTGAAAGCGGTGTCAAGGGAAGGTGAAGACCAGCAACAGCTCTAAGCCCTTAGATGTAGCGTATGTCAGAAATCGGTTGGGTGTTTGCACTTTGGGAGGTGGTCTGTGCCGGGAGTGAGAGTGAGATTGAGCCTGAGAATGTGTGTTGGGAGTGCTGGGAGGCAAAGGCAGGGTAGATGGGCAGAGTGTGTTTGGCTGTTAAAGCGGTGTCAAGGGAAGGTGAGGACCAGCAACAGCTCTAAGCTCTTAGATGTAGCGTGTGTCAGAAATTGCTTGGGTGTTTGCACTTTGGGAGGTGGTCTGTGCCGATAGTGAGAGTGTGTTGGGAGTGCTGGGCGGCAAGGCAAAGGCAGATGGCCAGTGTGTGTTTGGCTGTGAAAGCGGTGTCAAGGGAAGGTGAGGACCAGCAACAGCTCTAAGCCCTTAGATGTAGCGTGTGTCAGAAATCGCTTGGGTGTTGGCATTTTGGGAGGTGGTCTGTGCCGCGAGTGAGAATGAGATTCAACCTGAGAATGTGTGTTGGGAGTGCTGGGAGGCAAAGCCAGGGTAGATGGGCAGAGTGTGTTTGGCTGTGAAAGCGGTGTCAAGGGAAGGTGAGGACCAGCAACAGCTCTAAGCCCTTAGGCCTATCGTAGGGGAGAAATGGCTTGGAGGTTTGCACTTTGGGAGGTGGTGTGTGCCGGGAGTGAGAGTGAGAGTGAGCCTGAGAATGTGTGTTGGGAGTGCTGGGAGTTGAGGCAAAGGCAGATGGGCAGAGTGTGTTTGTCTGTGAAAGCGGTGTCAAGAGAAGGTGAGGACCAGCAGCAGCTCTAAGCCCTTAAGCCTATCGTAGGGGAGAAATGGCTTGGACGTTTGCACTTTGGGAGGTGGTGTGTGCCGGGAGTGACAGTGAGATTGAGCCTGAGAATGTGTGTTGGGAGTGCTGGGAGGCAAAGCCAGGGTAGATGGGCAGAATGTGTTTGGCTGTGAAAGCGGTGTCAAGGGAAGGTTAGGACCAGCAACAGCTCTAACCCCTTAGATGTAGCGTATGTCAGAAATCGGTTGGGTGTTTGCACTTTGGGAGGTGGTCTGTGCCGATAGTGAGAGTGTGTTGGGAGTGGTGGGCGGCAAGGCAAAGGCAGATGGGCAGAGTGTGTTTGGCTGTGAAAGCGGTGTCAAGGGAAGGTGAGGACCAGCAACAGCTCTAAGGCCTTAGATGTAGCGTGTGTCAGAAATCGCTTGGGTATTTGCTCTTTGGGAAGTGGTGTGTGCCGGCAGTGATAGTGAGATTCAACCTGAGAATGTGTTTTGGGAGTGCTGGGAGGCAAAACCAGCGTAGATGGCCAGAGTGTGTTTGGCTGTGAAAGCGGTGTCAAGGGAAGGTGAGGACCAGCCACAGCTCTAAGCCCTTAGATGTAGCGTATGTCAGAAATCGGTTGGGTGTTTGCACTTTGGGAGGTGGTCTGTGCCAGGAGTGAGAGAGAGATTGAACTTGAGAATGTGTGTTGGGAGTGCTGGGAGGCAAGGGCAGCACAGATGGGCAGAGTGTGTTTGGCTGTGAAAGCGGTGTGAAGGGAAGGTGCGGACCAGCAACAGCTCTAAGCCCTTAGATGTAGCATGCGGCAGAAAATGCTAGGACGTTTGCACTTTGGGAGGTGTTGTGTGCCGGGAGTGAGAGTGAGATTGAACCTGAGAATGTGCGTTGAGAGTGCAGGGAGGCAAGGCAAAGGCAGATGGGCAGAGTGTGTTTTCCTGTGAAAGCGGTGTCAAGGGAAGGTGAGGACCAGCAACAGCTCTAAGCCCTTAGGCCTATCGTAGGGGAGAAATGGCTTGGACGTTTGCACTTTGGGAGGTGGTGTGTGCCGGGAGTGAGAGTGAGATTGAGCCTGAGAATATGTTTTGGGAGTGATGGGAGGGAAAGCCAGGGTAGATGGCCAGAGTGTGTTTGGCTGTGAAAGCGGTGTCAAGGGAAGGTGAGGACCAGCAACAGCTCTAATCCCTTAGGCCTATCGTAGGGGAGAAATGGCTTGGAGGTTTGCACTTTGGGAGGTGGTCTGTGCCGGGAGTGATAGTGAGATTGAACCTGAGAATGTGTGTTGGGAGTGCTGGGAGGCAAGTTAAAGGCAGATGGCCAGAGTGTGTTTGGCTGTGAAAGCGGAGTCAAGGGAAGGTGAGGACCAGCAACAGCTCTAAGCCCTTAGATGTAGCATGTGTCAGAAATCGCTTGGGTGTTGGCATTTTGGGAGGTGGTCTGTGCCGCGAGTGAGAATGAGATTCAACCTGAGAATGTGTGTTGGGAGTGCTGGGAGGCAAAGCCAGGGTAGATGGGCAGAGTGTGTTTGGCTGTGAAAACGGTGTCAAGGGAAGGTGAGGACCAGCAACAGCTCTAAGCCCTTAGGCCTATCGTAGGGGAGAAATGGCTTGGAGGTTTGCACACTGGGAGGTGGTCTGTGCCGGAAGTGAGAGTGAGATTCAACCTGAGAATGTGTGTTGGGAGTGCTGGGAGGCAAGGCAAAGGCGGATGGGCAGAGTGTGTTTGTCTGTGGAAGAGGTGTCAAGAGAAGGTGAGGACCAGCAACAGCTCTAAGCCCTTAAGCCTATCGCAGGGGAGAAATGGCTTGGACGTTTGCACTTTGGGAGGTGGGCTGTGCCGGGAGTGAGAGTGAGATTGAACTTGAGAATGTGTGTTGGGAGTGCTGGGAGGCACGTTAAAGGCAGATGGCCAGAGTGTGTTTGGCTGTGAAAGCGGTGTCAAGGGAAGGTGAAGACCAGCAACAGCTCTAAGCCCTTAGATGTAGCGTATGTCAGAAATCGGTTGGGTGTTTGCACTTTGGGAGGTGGTCTGTGCCGGGAGTGAGAGTGAGATTGAGCCTGAGAATGTGTGTTGGGAGTGCTGGGAGGCAAAGGCAGGGTAGATGGGCAGAGTGTGTTTGGCTGTTAAAGCGGTGTCAAGGGAAGGTGAGGACCAGCAACAGCTCTAAGCTCTTAGATGTAGCGTGTGTCAGAAATTGCTTGGGTGTTTGCACTTTGGGAGGTGGTCTGTGCCGATAGTGAGAGTGTGTTGGGAGTGCTGGGCGGCAAGGCAAAGGCAGATGGCCAGTGTGTGTTTGGCTGTGAAAGCGGTGTCAAGGGAAGGTGAGGACCAGCAACAGCTCTAAGCCCTTAGATGTAGCGTGTGTCAGAAATCGCTTGGGTGTTGGCATTTTGGGAGGTGGTCTGTGCCGCGAGTGAGAATGAGATTCAACCTGAGAATGTGTGTTGGGAGTGCTGGGAGGCAAAGCCAGGGTAGATGGGCAGAGTGTGTTTGGCTGTGAAAGCGGTGTCAAGGGAAGGTGAGGACCAGCAACAGCTCTAAGCCCTTAGGCCTATCGTAGGGGAGAAATGGCTTGGAGGTTTGCACTTTGGGAGGTGGTGTGTGCCGGGAGTGAGAGTGAGAGTGAGCCTGAGAATGTGTGTTGGGAGTGCTGGGAGTTGAGGCAAAGGCAGATGGGCAGAGTGTGTTTGTCTGTGAAAGCGGTGTCAAGAGAAGGTGAGGACCAGCAGCAGCTCTAAGCCCTTAAGCCTATCGTAGGGGAGAAATGGCTTGGACGTTTGCACTTTGGGAGGTGGTGTGTGCCGGGAGTGACAGTGAGATTGAGCCTGAGAATGTGTGTTGGGAGTGCTGGGAGGCAAAGCCAGGGTAGATGGGCAGAATGTGTTTGGCTGTGAAAGCGGTGTCAAGGGAAGGTTAGGACCAGCAACAGCTCTAACCCCTTAGATGTAGCGTATGTCAGAAATCGGTTGGGTGTTTGCACTTTGGGAGGTGGTCTGTGCCGATAGTGAGAGTGTGTTGGGAGTGGTGGGCGGCAAGGCAAAGGCAGATGGGCAGAGTGTGTTTGGCTGTGAAAGCGGTGTCAAGGGAAGGTGAGGACCAGCAACAGCTCTAAGGCCTTAGATGTAGCGTGTGTCAGAAATCGCTTGGGTATTTGCTCTTTGGGAAGTGGTGTGTGCCGGCAGTGATAGTGAGATTCAACCTGAGAATGTGTTTTGGGAGTGCTGGGAGGCAAAACCAGCGTAGATGGCCAGAGTGTGTTTGGCTGTGAAAGCGGTGTCAAGGGAAGGTGAGGACCAGCCACAGCTCTAAGCCCTTAGATGTAGCGTATGTCAGAAATCGGTTGGGTGTTTGCACTTTGGGAGGTGGTCTGTGCCAGGAGTGAGAGAGAGATTGAACTTGAGAATGTGTGTTGGGAGTGCTGGGAGGCAAGGGCAGCACAGATGGGCAGAGTGTGTTTGGCTGTGAAAGCGGTGTGAAGGGAAGGTGCGGACCAGCAACAGCTCTAAGCCCTTAGATGTAGCATGCGGCAGAAAATGCTAGGACGTTTGCACTTTGGGAGGTGTTGTGTGCCGGGAGTGAGAGTGAGATTGAACCTGAGAATGTGCGTTGAGAGTGCTGGGAGGCAAGGCAAAGGCAGATGGGCAGAGTGTGTTTTCCTGTGAAAGCGGTGTCAAGGGAAGGTGAGGACCAGCAACAGCTCTAAGCCCTTAGGCCTATCGTAGGGGAGAAATGGCTTGGACGTTTGCACTTTGGGAGGTGGTCTGTGCCGGGAGTGAGAGTGAGATTGAGCCTGAGAATATGTTTTGGGAGTGATGGGAGGGAAAGCCAGGGTAGATGGCCAGAGTGTGTTTGGCTGTGAAAGCGGTGTCAAGGGAAGGTGAGGACCAGCAACAGCTCTAATCCCTTAGGCCTATCGTAGGGGAGAAATGGCTTGGAGGTTTGCACTTTGGGAGGTGGTCTGTGCCGGGAGTGAGAGTGAGATTGAACCTGAGAATGTGTGTTGGGAGTGCTGGGAGGCAAGTTAAAGGCAGATGGCCAGAGTGTGTTTGGCTGTGAAAGCGGAGTCAAGGGAAGGTGAGGACCAGCAACAGCTCTAAGCCCTTAGATGTAGCGTGTGTCAGAAATCGCTTGGGTGTTGGCATTTTGGGAGGTGGTCTGTGCCGCGAGTGAGAATGAGATTCAACCTGAGAATGTGTGTTGGGAGTGCTGGGAGGCAAAGCCAGGGTAGATGGGCAGAGTGTGTTTGGCTGTGAAAGCGGTGTCAAGGGAAGGTGAGGACCAGCAACAGCTCTAAGTCCTTAGGCCTATCGTAGGGGAGAAATGGCTTGGAGGTTTGCACTTTGGGAGGTGGTGTGTGCCGGGAGTGAGAGTGAGAGTAAGCCTGAGAATGTGTGTTGGGAGTGCTGGGAGGCAAAACCAGCGTAGATGGCCAGAGTGTGTTTGGCTGTGAAAGCGGTGTCAAGGGAAGGTGAGGACCAGCCACAGCTCTAAGCCCTTAGATGTAGCGTATGTCAGAAATCGGTTGGGTGTTTGCACTTTGGGAGGTGGTCTGTGCCAGGAGTGAGAGTGAGATTCAACCTGAGAATGTGTGTTGGGAGTGCTGGGAGGCAAGGCAAAGGCGGATGGGCAGAGTGTGTTTGTCTGTGGAAGAGGTGTCAAGAGAAGGTGAGGACCAGCAACAGCTCTAAGCCCTTAAGCCTATCGCAGGGGAGAAATGGCTTGGACGTTTGCACTTTGGGAGGTGGGCTGTGCCGGGAGTGAGGGTGAGATTGAACTTGAGAATGTGTGTTGGGAGTGCTGGGAGGCAAGTTAAAGGCAGATGGCCAGAGTGTGTTTGGCTGTGAAAGCGGTGTCAAGGGAAGGTGAAGACCAGCAACAGCTCTAAGCCCTTAGATGTAGCGTATGTCAGAAATCGGTTGGGTGTTTGCACTTTGGGAGGTGGTCTGTGCCGGGAGTGAGAGTGAGATTGAGCCTGAGAATGTGTGTTGGGAGTGCTGGGAGGCAAAGGCAGGGTAGATGGGCAGAGTGTGTTTGGCTGTGAAAGCGGTGTCAAGGGAAGGTGAGGACCAGCAACAGCTCTAAGCTCTTAGATGTAGCGTGTGTCAGAAATTGCTTGGGTGTTTGCAATTTGGGAGGTGGTCTGTGCCGATAGTGAGAGTGTGTTGGGAGTGCTGGGCGGCAAGGCAAAGGCAGATGGCCAGTGTGTGTTTGGCTGTGAAAGCGGTGTCAAGGGAAGGTGAGGACCAGCAACAGCTCTAAGCCCTTAGATGTAGCGTGTGTCAGAAATCGCTTGGGTGTTGGCATTTTGGGAGGTGGTCTGTGCCGCGAGTGAGAATGAGATTCAACCTGAGAATATGTGTTGGGAGTGCTGGGAGGCAAAGCCAGGGTAGATGGGCAGAGTGTGTTTGGCTGTGAAAGCGGTGTCAAGGGAAGGTGAGGACCAGCAACAGCTCTAAGCCCTTAGGCCTATCGTAGGGGAGAAATGGCTTGGAGGTTTGCACTTTGGGAGGTGGTGTGTGCCGGGAGTGAGAGTGAGAGTGAGCCTGAGAATGTGTGTTGGGAGTGCTGGGAGTTGAGGCAAAGGCAGATTGGCAGAGTGTGTTTGTCTGTGAAAGCGGTGTCAAGAGAAGGTGAGGACCAGCAGCAGCTCTAAGCCCTTAAGCCTATCGTAGGGGAGAAATGGCTTGGACGTTTGCACTTTGGGAGGTGGTGTGTGCCGGGAGTGACAGTGAGATTGAGCCTGAGAATGTGTGTTGGGAGTGCTGGGAGGCAAAGCCAGGGTAGATGGGCAGAATGTGTTTGGCTGTGAAAGCGGTGTCAAGGGAAGGTTAGGACCAGCAACAGCTCTAACCCCTTAGATGTAGCGTATGTCAGAAATCGGTTGGGTGTTTGCACTATGGGAGGTGGTCTGTGCCGATAGTGAGAGTGTGTTGGGAGTGGTGGGCGGCAAGGCAAAGGCAGATGGGCAGAGTGTGTTTGGCTGTGAAAGCGGTGTCAAGGGAAGGTGAGGACCAGCAACAGCTCTAAGGCCTTAGATGTAGCGTGTGTCAGAAATCGCTTGGGTATTTGCTCTTTGGGAAGTGGTGTGTGCCGGCAGTGATAGTGAGATTCAACCTGAGAATGTGTTTTGGGAGTGCTGGGAGGGAAAACCAGCGTAGATGGCCAGAGTGTGTTTGGCTGTGAAAGCGGTGTCAAGGGAAGGTGAGGACCAGCCACAGCTCTAAGCCCTTAGATGTAGCGTATGTCAGAAATCGGTTGGGTGTTTGCACTTTGGGAGGTGGTCTGTGCCAGGAGTGAGAGAGAGATTGAACTTGAGAATGTGTGTTGGGAGTGCTGGGAGGCAAGGGCAGCACAGATGGGCAGAGTGTGTTTGGCTGTGAAAGCGGTGTGAAGGGAAGGTGTGGACCAGCAACAGCTCTAAGCCCTTAGATGTAGCATGCGGCAGAAAATGCTAGGACGTTTGCACTTTGGGAGGTGTTGTGTGCCGGGAGTGAGATTGAACCTGAGAATGTGCGTTGAGAGTGCTGGGAGGCAAGGCAAAGGCAGATGGGCAGAGTGTGTTTTCCTGTGAAAGCGGTGTCAAGGGAAGGTGAGGACCAGCAACAGCTCTAAGCCCTTAGGCCTATCGTAGGGGAGAAATGGCTTGGACGTTTGCACTTTGGGAGGTGGTCTGTGCCGGGAGTGAGAGTGAGATTGAGCCTGAGAATATGTTTTGGGAGTGATGGGAGGGAAAGCCAGGGTAGATGGGCAGAGTGTGTTTGTCTGTGAAAGCGGTGTCAAGGGAAGGTGAGGACCAGCAACAGCTCTAAGCCCTTAGGCCTATCGTAGGGGAGAAATGGCTTGGAGGTTTGCACTTTGGGAGGTGGTCTGTGCCGGGAGTGAGAGTGAGATTGAACCTGAGAATGTGTGTTGGGAGTGCTGGGAGGCAAGTTAAAGGCAGATGGCCAGAGTGTGTTTGGCTGTGAAAGCGGAGTCAAGGGAAGGTGAGGACCAGCAACAGCTCTAAGCCCTTAGATGTAGCGTGTGTCAGAAATCGCTTGGGTGTTGGCATTTTGGGAGGTGGTCTGTGCCGCGAGTGAGAATGAGATTCAACCTGAGAATGTGTGTTGGGAGTGCTGGGAGGCAAAGCCAGGGTAGATGGGCAGAGTGTGTTTGGCTGTGAAAGCGGTGTCAAGGGAAGGTGAGGACCAGCAACAGCTCTAAGCCCTTAGGCCTATCGTAGGGGAGAAATGGCTTGGAGGTTTGCAGTTTGGGAGGTGGTGTGTGCCGGGAGTGAGAGTGAGAGTGAGCCTGAGAATGTGTGTTGGGAGTGCTGGGAGTTGAGGCAAAGGCAGATGGGCAGAGTGTGTTTGTCTGTGAAAGCGGTGTCAAGAGAAGGTGAGGACCAGCAGCAGCTCTAAGCCCTTAAGCCTATCGTAGGGGAGAAATGGCTTGGACGTTTGCACTTTGGGAGGTGGTGTGTGCCGGGAGTGACAGTGAGATTGAGCCTGAGAATGTGTGTTGGGAGTGCTGGGAGGCAAAGGCAGGGTAGATGGGCAGAATGTGTTTGGCTGTGAAAGCGGTGTCAAGGGAAGGTGAAGACCAGCAACAGCTCTAACCCCTTAGATGTAGCGTATGTCAGAAATCGGTTGGGTGTTTGCACTTTGGGAGGTGGTCTGTGCCGGGAGTGAGAGTGAGAGTGAGCCTGAGAATGTGTGTTGGGAGTGCTGGGAGGCAAAGCCAGGGTAGATGGGCAGAGTGTGTTTGGCTGTGAAAGCGGTGTCAAGGGAAGGTGAGGACCAGCAACAGCTCTAAGCTCTTAGATGTAGCGTGTGTCAGAAATCGCTTGGAGGTTTGCACTTTGGGAGGTGGTCTGTGCCGATAGTGAGAGTGTGTTGGGAGTGGTGGGCGGCAAGGCAAAGGCAGATGGGCAGAGTGTGTTTGGCTGTGAAAGCGGTGTCAAGGGAAGGTGAGGACCAGCAACAGCTCTAAGGCCTTAGATGTAGTGTGTGTCAGAAATCGCTTGGGTATTTGCTCTTTGGGAAGTGGTCTTGCCGGCAGTGATAGTGAGATTCAACGTGAGAATGTGTTTTGGGAGTGCTGGGAGTCAAAACCAGCATAGATGGCCAGAGTGTGTTTGGCTGTGAAAGCGGTGTCAAGGGAAGGTGAGGACCAGCCACAGCTCTAAGCCCTTAGGCCTATCGTAGGGGAGAAATGGCTTGGACGTTTGCACTTTGGGAGGTGGTCTGTGCCGGGAGTGAGAGTGAGATTGAACCTGAGAATGTGTGTTGGGAGTGCTGGGAGGCAAAACCAGCGTAGATGGCCAGAGTGTGTTTGGCTGTGAAAGCGGTGTCAAGGGAAGGTGAGGACCAGCCACAACTCTAAGCCCTTAGATGTAGCGTATGTCAGAAATCGGTTGGGTGTTTGCACTTTGGGAGGTGGTCTGTGCCAGGAGTGAGAGTGAGATTCAACCTGAGAATGTGTGTTGGGAGTGCTGGGAGGCAAGGCAAAGGCGGATGGGCAGAGTGTGTTTGTCTGTGGAAGAGGTGTCAAGAGAAGGTGAGGACCAGCAACAGCTCTAAGCCCTTAGGCCTATCGCAGGGGAGAAATGGCTTGGACGTTTGCACTTTGGGAGGTGGGCTGTGCCGGGAGTGAGAGTGAGATTGAACTTGAGAATGTGTGTTGGGAGTGCTGGGCGGCAAGGCAAAGGCAGATGGCCAGTGTGTGTTTGGCTGTGAAAGCGGTGTCAAGGGAAGGTGAGGACCAGCAACAGCTCTAAGCCCTTAGATGTAGCGTGTGTCAGAAATCGCTTGGGTGTTGGCATTTTGGGAGGTGGTCTGTGCCGCGAGTGAGAATGAGATTCAACCTGAGAATGTGTGTTGGGAGTGCTGGGAGGCAAAGCCAGGGTAGATGGGCAGAGTGTGTTTGGCTGTGAAAGCGGTGTCAAGGGAAGGTGAGGACCAGCAACAGCTCTAAGCCCTTAGGCCTATCGTAGGGGAGAAATGGCTTGGAGGTTTGCAGTTTGGGAGGTGGTGTGTGCCGGGAGTGAGAGTGAGAGTGAGCCTGAGAATGTGTGTTGGGAGTGCTGGGAGTTGAGGCAAAGGCAGATTGGCAGAGTGTGTTTGTCTGTGAAAGCGGTGTCAAGAGAAGGTGAGGACCAGCAGCAGCTCTAAGCCCTTAAGCCTATCGTAGGGGAGAAATGGCTTGGACGTTTGCACTTTGGGAGGTGGTGTGTGCCGGGAGTGACAGTGAGATTGAGCCTGAGAATGTGTGTTGGGAGTGCTGGGAGGCAAAGCCAGGGTAGATGGGCAGAATGTGTTTGGCTGTGAAAGCGGTGTCAAGGGAAGGTTAGGACCAGCAACAGCTCTAACCCCTTAGATGTAGCGTATGTCAGAAATCGGTTGGGTGTTTGCACTATGGGAGGTGGTCTGTGCCGATAGTGAGAGTGTGTTGGGAGTGGTGGGCGGCAAGGCAAAGGCAGATGGGCAGAGTGTGTTTGGCTGTGAAAGCGGTGTCAAGGGAAGGTGAGGACCAGCAACAGCTCTAAGGCCTTAGATGTAGCGTGTGTCAGAAATCGCTTGGGTATTTGCTCTTTGGGAAGTGGTGTGTGCCGGCAGTGATAGTGAGATTCAACCTGAGAATGTGTTTTGGGAGTGCTGGGAGGCAAAACCAGCGTAGATGGCCAGAGTGTGTTTGGCTGTGAAAGCGGTGTCAAGGGAAGGTGAGGACCAGCCACAGCTCTAAGCCCTTAGATGTAGCGTATGTCAGAAATCGGTTGGGTGTTTGCACTTTGGGAGGTGGTCTGTGCCAGGAGTGAGAGAGAGATTGAACTTGAGAATGTGTGTTGGGAGTGCTGGGAGGCAAGGGCAGCACAGATGGGCAGAGTGTGTTTGGCTGTGAAAGCGGTGTGAAGGGAAGGTGCGGACCAGCAACAGCTCTAAGCCCTTAGATGTAGCATGCGTCAGAAAATGCTAGGACGTTTGCACTTTGGGAGGTGTTGTGTGCCGGGAGTGAGAGTGAGATTGAACCTGAGAATGTGCGTTGAGAGTGCTGGGAGGCAAGGCAAAGGCAGATGGGCAGAGTGTGTTTTCCTGTGAAAGCGGTGTCAAGGGAAGGTGAGGACCAGCAACAGCTCTAAGCCCTTAGGCCTATCGTAGGGGAGAAATGGCTTGGACGTTTGCACTTTGGGAGGTGGTCTGTGCCGGGAGTGAGAGTGAGATTGAGCCTGAGAATATGTTTTGGGAGTGATGGGAGGGAAAGCCAGGGTAGATGGGCAGAGTGTGTTTGTCTGTGAAAGCGGTGTCAAGGGAAGGTGAGGACCAGCAACAGCTCTAAGCCCTTAGGCCTATCGTAGGGGAGAAATGGCTTGGAGGTTTGCACTTTGGGAGGTGGTCTGTGCCGGGAGTGAGAGTGAGATTGAACCTGAGAATGTGTGTTGGGAGTGCTGGGAGGCAAGTTAAAGGCAGATGGCCAGAGTGTGTTTGGCTGTGAAAGCGGAGTCAAGGGAAGGTGAGGACCAGCAACAGCTCTAAGCCCTTAGATGTAGCGTGTGTCAGAAATCGCTTGGGTGTTGGCATTTTGGGAGGTGGTCTGTGCCGCGAGTGAGAATGAGATTCAACCTCAGAATGTGTGTTGGGAGTGCTGGGAGGCAAAGCCAGGGTAGATGGGCAGAGTGTGTTTGGCTGTGAAAGCGGTGTCAAGGGAAGGTGAGGACCAGCAACAGCTCTAAGCCCTTAGGCCTATCGTAGGGGAGAAATGGCTTGGAGGTTTGCACTTTGGGAGGTGGTGTGTGCCGGGAGTGAGAGTGAGAGTGAGCCTGAGAATGTGTGTTGGGAGTGCTGGGAGTTGAGGCAAAGGCAGATGGGCAGAGTGTGTTTGTCTGTGAAAGCGGTGTCAAGAGAAGGTGAGGACAAGCAGCAGCTCTAAGCCCTTAAGCCTATCGTAGGGGAGAAATGGCTTGGACGTTTGCACTTTGGGAGGTGGTGTGTGCCGGGAGTGACAGTGAGATTGAGCCTGAGAATGTGTGTTGGGAGTGCTGGGAGGCAAAGGCAGGGTAGATGGGCAGAATGTGTTTGGCTGTGAAAGCGGTGTCAAGGGAAGGTGAAGACCAGCAACAGCTCTAACCCCTTAGATGTAGCGTATGTCAGAAATCGGTTGGGTGTTTGCACTTTGGGAGGTGGTCTGTGCCGGGAGTGAGAGTGAGAGTGAGCCTGAGAATGTGTGTTGGGAGTGCTGGGAGGCAAAGCCAGGGTAGATGGGCAGAGTGTGTTTGGCTGTGAAAGCGGTGTCAAGGGAAGGTGAGGACCAGCAACAGCTCTAAGCTCTTAGATGTAGCGTGTGTCAGAAATCGCTTGGAGGTTTGCACTTTGGGAGGTGGTCTGTGCCGATAGTGAGAGTGTGTTGGGAGTGCTGGGCGGCAAGGCAAACGCAGATGGGCAGAGTGTGTTTGGCTGTGAAAGCGGTGTCAAGGGAAGGTGAGGACCAGCAACAGCTCTAAGGCCTTAG
Source organism: Pelecanus crispus (assembly GCF_030463565.1). Classification (NCBI taxonomy): domain Eukaryota; kingdom Metazoa; phylum Chordata; class Aves; order Pelecaniformes; family Pelecanidae; genus Pelecanus; species Pelecanus crispus. The sequence continues at coordinate 672,539 of NC_134667.1, read as the reverse complement.
ATGTAGTGTGTGTCAGAAATCGCTTGGGTATTTGCTCTTTGGGAAGTGGTCTTGCCGGCAGTGATAGTGAGATTCAACGTGAGAATGTGTTTTGGGAGTGCTGGGAGTCAAAACCAGCATAGATGGGCAGAGTGTGTTTGGCTGTGAAAGCGGTGTCAAGGGAAGGTGAGGACCAGCCACAGCTCTAAGCCCTTAGGCCTATCGTAGGGGAGAAATGGCTTGGACGTTTGCACTTTGGGAGGTGGTCTGTGCCGGGAGTGAGAGTGATAGTGAGCCTGAGAATATGTATTGGGAGTGCTGGGAGGGAAAGCCAGGGTAGATGGGCAGAGTGTGTTTGGCTGTGAAAGCGGTGTCAAGGGAAGGTGAGGACCAGCAACAGCTCTAAGCCCTTAGATGTAGCATGCGGTAGAAATCGCTTGGGTGTTTTGACTTTGTGAGGTGGTGTGTGCCGGGAGAGAGAGTGATTTTGGAGTGCTGGGAGGCAAGGCAAAGGCAGATGGGCAGAGTGTGTTTGGCTGTGAAAGCGGTGTCAAGAGAAGGTGAGGACCAGCAACAGCTCTAAGCCCTTAGGCCTATCGTATGGGAGAAATGGCTTGGAGGTTTGCACTTTGGGAGGTGGTGTGTGCCGGGAGTGAGAGTGAGATTGAACCTGAGAATGTGTGTTGGGAGTGCTGGGAGGCAAGTTAAAGGCAGATGGCCAGAGTGTGTTTGGCTGTGAAAGCGGAGTCAAGGGAAGGTGAGGACCAGCAACAGCTCTAAGCCCTTAGATGTAGCGTGTGTCAGAAATCGCTTGGGTGTTGGCATTTTGGGAGGTGGTCTGTGCCGCGAGTGAGAATGAGATTCAACCTGAGAATGTGTGTTGGGAGTGCTGGGAGGCAAAGCCAGGGTAGATGGGCAGAGTGTGTTTGGCTGTGAAAGCAGTGTCAAGGGAAGGTGAGGACCAGCAACAGCTCTAAGCCCTTAGGCCTATCGTAGGGGAGAAATGGCTTGGAGGTTTGCACTTTGGGAGGTGGTGTGTGCCGGGAGTGAGAGTGAGAGTGAGCCTGAGAATGTGTGTTGGGAGTGCTGGGAGTTGAGGCAAAGGCAGATGGGCAGAGTGTGTTTGTCTGTGAAAGCGGTGTCAAGAGAAGGTGAGGACCAGCAGCAGCTCTAAGCCCTTAAGCCTATCGTAGGGGAGAAATGGCTTGGACGTTTGCACTTTGGGAGGTGGTGTGTGCCGGGAGTGAGAGTGAGATTGAGCCTGAGAATGTGTGTTGGGAGTGCTGGGAGGCAAAGGCAGGGTAGATGGCCAGAGTGTGTTTGGCTGTGAAAGCGGTGTCAAGGGAAGGTGAGGACCAGCAACAGCTCTAAGCCCTTAGATGTAGCGTATGTCAGAAATCGGTTGGGTGTTTGCACTTTGGGAGGTGGTCTGTGCCGATAGTGAGAGTGTGTTGGGAGTGGTGGGCGGCAAGGCAAAGGCAGATGGGCAGAGTGTGTTTGTCTGTGAAAGCGGTGTCAAGAGAAGGTGAGGACCAGCAGCAGCTCTAAGCCCTTAAGCCTATCGTAGGGGAGAAATGGCTTGGACGTTTGCACTTTGGGAGGTGGTGTGTGCCGGGAGTGAGAGTGAGATTGAGCCTGAGAATGTGTGTTGGGAGTGCTGGGAGGCAAAGGCAGGGTAGATGGCCAGAGTGTGTTTGGCTGTGAAAGCGGTGTCAAGGGAAGGTGAGGACCAGCAACAGCTCTAAGCCCTTAGATGTAGCGTATGTCAGAAATCGGTTCGGTGTTTGCACTTTGGGAGGTGGTCTGTGCCGATAGTGAGAGTGTGTTGGGAGTGGTGGGCGGCAAGGCAAAGGCAGATGGCCAGAGTGTGTTTGGCTGTGAAAGCGGTGTCAAGGGAAGGTGAGGACCAGCAACAGCTCTAAGCCCTTAGGCCTATCGTAGGGGAGAAATGGCTAGGACGTTTGCACTTTGGGAGGTGGTCTGTGCCGGGAGTGAGAGTGAGATTGAGCCTGAGAATATGTTTTGGGAGTGATGGGAGGGAAAGCCAGGGTAGATGGCCAGAGTGTGTTTGGCTGTGAAAGCGGTGTCAAGGGAAGGTGAGGACCAGCAACAGCTCTAAGCCCTTAGGCCTATCGTAGGGGAGAAATGGGTTGGAGGTTTGCACTTTGGGAGGTGGTCTGTGCCGGGAGTGAGAGTGAGATTGAACCTGAGAATGTGTGTTGGGAGTGCTGGGAGGCAAGTTAAAGGCAGATGGCCAGAGTGTGTTTGGCTGTGAAAGCGGAGTCAAGGGAAGGTGAGGACCAGCAACAGCTCTAAGCCCTTAGATGTAGCATGTGTCAGAAATCGCTTGGGTGTTGGCATTTTGGGAGGTGGTCTGTGCCGCGAGTGAGAATGAGATTCAACCTGAGAATGTGTGTTGGGAGTGCTGGGAGGCAAAGCCAGGGTAGATGGGCAGAGTGTGTTTGGCTGTGAAAGCGGTGTCAAGGGAAGGTGAGGACCAGCAACAGCTCTAAGCCCTTAGGCCTATCGTAGGGGAGAAATGGCTTGGAGGTTTGCACACTGGGAGGTGGTCTGTGCCGGAAGTGAGAGTGAGATTCAACCTGAGAATGTGTGTTGGGAGTGCTGGGAGGCAAGGCAAAGGCGGATGGGCAGAGTGTGTTTGTCTGTGGAAGAGGTGTCAAGAGAAGGTGAGGACCAGCAACAGCTCTAAGCCCTTAAGCCTATCGCAGGGGAGAAATGCCTTGCACGTTTGCACTTTGGGAGGTGGTCTGTGCCGGGAGTGAGAGTGAGATTGAGCCTGAGAATGTGTGTTGGGAGTGCTGGGAGGCAAAGGCAGGGTAGATGGGCAGAGTGTGTTTGGCTGTGAAAGCGGTGTCAAGGGAAGGTGAAGACCAGCAACAGCTCTAAGCCCTTAGATGTAGCGTATGTCAGAAATCGGTTGGGTGTTTGCACTTTGGGAGGTGGTCTGTGCCGATAGTGAGAGTGTGTTGGGAGTGCTGGGCGGCAAGGCAAAGGCAGATGGCCAGTGTGTGTTTGGCTGTGAAAGCGGTGTCAAGGGAAGGTGAGGACCAGCAACAGCTCTAAGCCCTTAGATGTAGCGTGTGTCAGAAATCGCTTGGGTGTTGGCATTTTGGGAGGTGGTCTGTGCCGCGAGTGAGAATGAGATTCAACCTGAGAATGTGTGTTGGGAGTGCTGGGAGGCAAAGCCAGGGTAGATGGGCAGAGTGTGTTTGGCTGTGAAAGCGGTGTCAAGGGAAGGTGAGGACCAGCAACAGCTCTAAGCCCTTAGGCCTATCGTAGGGGAGAAATGGCTTGGAGGTTTGCACTTTGGGAGGTGGTGTGTGCCGGGAGTGAGAGTGAGCCTGAGAATGTGTGTTGGGAGTGCTGGGAGTTGAGGCAAAGGCAGATGGGTAGAGTGTGTTTGTCTGTGAAAGCGGTGTCAAGAGAAGGTGAGGACCAGCAGCAGCTCTAAGCCCTTAAGCCTATCGTAGGGGAGAAATGGCTTGGACGTTTGCACTTTGGGAGGTGGTGTGTGCCGGGAGTGACAGTGAGATTGAGCCTGAGAATGTGTGTTGGGAGTGCTGGGAGGCAAAGCCAGGGTAGATGGGCAGAATGTGTTTGGCTGTGAAAGCGGTGTCAAGGGAAGGTTAGGACCAGCAACAGCTCTAACCCCTTAGATGTAGCGTATGTCAGAAATCGGTTGGGTGTTTGCACTATGGGAGGTGGTCTGTGCCGATAGTGAGAGTGTGTTGGGAGTGGTGGGCGGCAAGGCAAAGGCAGATGGGCAGAGTGTGTTTGGCTGTGAAAGCGGTGTCAAGGGAAGGTGAGGACCAGCAACAGCTCTAAGCCCTTAGGCCTATCGTAGGGGAGAAATGGCTAGGACGTTTGCACTTTGGGAGGTGGTCTGTGCCGGGAGTGAGAGTGAGATTGAGCCTGAGAATATGTTTTGGGAGTGATGGGAGGGAAAGCCAGGGTAGATGGGCAGAGTGTGTTTGGCTGTGAAAGCGGTGTCAAGGGAAGGTGAGGACCAGCAACAGCTCTAAGCCCTTAGGCCTATCGTAGGGGAGAAATGGCTTGGAGGTTTGCACTTTGGGAGGTGGTCTGTGCCGGGAGTGAGAGTGAGATTGAACCTGAGAATGTGTGTTGGGAGTGCTGGGAGGCAAGTTAAAGGCAGATGGCCAGAGTGTGTTTGGCTGTGAAAGCGGAGTCAAGGGAAGGTGAGGACCAGCAACAGCTCTAAGCCCTTAGATGTAGCATGTGTCAGAAATCGCTTGGGTGTTGGCATTTTGGGAGGTGGTCTGTGCCGCGAGTGAGAATGAGATTCAACCTGAGAATGTGTGTTGGGAGTGCTGGGAGGCAAAGCCAGGGTAGATGGGCAGAGTGTGTTTGGCTGTGAAAGCGGTGTCAAGGGAAGGTGAGGACCAGCAACAGCTCTAAGCCCTTAGGCCTATCGTAGGGGAGAAATGGCTTGGAGGTTTGCACACTGGGAGGTGGTCTGTGCCGGAAGTGAGAGTGAGATTCAACCTGAGAATGTGTGTTGGGAGTGCTGGGAGGCAAGGCAAAGGCGGATGGGCAGAGTGTGTTTGTCTGTGGAAGAGGTGTCAAGAGAAGGTGAGGACCAGCAACAGCTCTAAGCCCTTAAGCCTATCGCAGGGGAGAAATGCCTTGCACGTTTGCACTTTGGGAGGTGGTCTGTGCCGGGAGTGAGAGTGAGATTGAGCCTGAGAATGTGTGTTGGGAGTGCTGGGAGGCAAAGGCAGGGTAGATGGGCAGAGTGTGTTTGGCTGTGAAAGCGGTGTCAAGGGAAGGTGAAGACCAGCAACAGCTCTAAGCCCTTAGATGTAGCGTATGTCAGAAATCGGTTGGGTGTTTGCACTTTGGGAGGTGGTCTGTGCCGATAGTGAGAGTGTGTTGGGAGTGCTGGGCGGCAAGGCAAAGGCAGATGGCCAGTGTGTGTTTGGCTGTGAAAGCGGTGTCAAGGGAAGGTGAGGACCAGCAACAGCTCTAAGCCCTTAGATGTAGCGTGTGTCAGAAATCGCTTGGGTGTTGGCATTTTGGGAGGTGGTCTGTGCCGCGAGTGAGAATGAGATTCAACCTGAGAATGTGTGTTGGGAGTGCTGGGAGGCAAAGCCAGGGTAGATGGGCAGAGTGTGTTTGGCTGTGAAAGCGGTGTCAAGGGAAGGTGAGGACCAGCAACAGCTCTAAGCCCTTAGGCCTATCGTAGGGGAGAAATGGCTTGGAGGTTTGCACTTTGGGAGGTGGTGTGTGCCGGGAGTGAGAGTGAGCCTGAGAATGTGTGTTGGGAGTGCTGGGAGTTGAGGCAAAGGCAGATGGGTAGAGTGTGTTTGTCTGTGAAAGCGGTGTCAAGAGAAGGTGAGGACCAGCAGCAGCTCTAAGCCCTTAAGCCTATCGTAGGGGAGAAATGGCTTGGACGTTTGCACTTTGGGAGGTGGTGTGTGCCGGGAGTGACAGTGAGATTGAGCCTGAGAATGTGTGTTGGGAGTGCTGGGAGGCAAAGCCAGGGTAGATGGGCAGAATGTGTTTGGCTGTGAAAGCGGTGTCAAGGGAAGGTTAGGACCAGCAACAGCTCTAACCCCTTAGATGTAGCGTATGTCAGAAATCGGTTGGGTGTTTGCACTATGGGAGGTGGTCTGTGCCGATAGTGAGAGTGTGTTGGGAGTGGTGGGCGGCAAGGCAAAGGCAGATGGGCAGAGTGTGTTTGGCTGTGAAAGCGGTGTCAAGGGAAGGTGAGGACCAGCAACAGCTCTAAGGCCTTAGATGTAGCGTGTGTCAGAAATCGCTTGGGTATTTGCTCTTTGGGAAGTGGTGTGTGCCGGCAGTGATAGTGAGATTCAACCTGAGAATGTGTTTTGGGAGTGCTGGGAGGGAAAACCAGCGTAGATGGCCAGAGTGTGTTTGGCTGTGAAAGCGTTGTCAAGGGAAGGTGAGGACCAGCCACAGCTCTAAGCCCTTAGATGTAGCGTATGTCAGAAATCGGTTGGGTGTTTGCACTTTGGGAGGTGGTCTGTGCCAGGAGTGAGAGAGAGATTGAACTTGAGAATGTGTGTTGGGAGTGCTGGGAGGCAAGGGCAGCACAGATGGGCAGAGTGTGTTTGGCTGTGAAAGCGGTGTGAAGGGAAGGTGCGGACCAGCAACAGCTCTAAGCCCTTAGATGTAGCATGCGGCAGAAAATGCTAGGACGTTTGCACTTTGGGAGGTGTTGTGTGCCGGGAGTGAGAGTGAGATTGAACCTGAGAATGTGCGTTGAGAGTGCTGGGAGGCAAGGCAAAGGCAGATGGGCAGAGTGTGTTTTCCTGTGAAAGCGGTGTCAAGGGAAGGTGAGGACCAGCAACAGCTCTAAGCCCTTAGGCCTATCGTAGGGGAGAAATGGCTTGGAGGTTTGCAGTTTGGGAGGTGGTGTGTGCCGGGAGTGAGAGTGAGATTGAGCCTGAGAATATGTTTTGGGAGTGATGGGAGGGAAAGCCAGGGTAGATGGGCAGAGTGTGTTTGTCTGTGAAAGCGGTGTCAAGGGAAGGTGAGGACCAGCAACAGCTCTAAGCCCTTAGGCCTATCGTAGGGGAGAAATGGCTTGGAGGTTTGCACTTTGGGAGGTGGTCTGTGCCGGGAGTGAGAGTGAGATTGAACCAGAGAATGTGTGTTGGGAGTGCTGGGAGGCAAGTTAAAGGCAGATGGCCAGAGTGTGTTTGGCTGTGAAAGCGGAGTCAAGGGAAGGTGAGGACCAGCAACAGCTCTAAGCCCTTAGATGTAGCGTGTGTCAGAAATCGATGGGGTGTTGGCATTTTGGGAGGTGGTCTGTGCCGCGAGTGAGAATGAGATTCAACCTCAGAATGTGTGTTGGGAGTGCTGGGAGGCAAAGCCAGGGTAGATGGGCAGAATGTGTTTGGCTGTGAAAGCGGTGTCAAGGGAAGGTTAGGACCAGCAACAGCTCTAACCCCTTAGATGTAGCGTATGTCAGAAATCGGTTGGGTGTTTGCACTTTGGGAGGTGGTCTGTGCCGGGAGTGAGAGTGAGAGTGAGCCTGAGAATGTGTGTTGGGAGTGCTGGGAGGCAAAGCCAGGGTAGATGGGCAGAGTGTGTTTGGCTGTGAAAGCGGTGTCAAGGGAAGGTGAGGACCAGCAACAGCTCTAAGCTCTTAGATGTAGCGTGTGTCAGAAATCGCTTGGAGGTTTGCACTTTGGGAGGTGGTCTGTGCCGATAGTGAGAGTGTGTTGGGAGTGCTGGGCGGCAAGGCAAACGCAGATGGGCAGAGTGTGTTTGGCTGTGAAAGCGGTGTCAAGGGAAGGTGAGGACCAGCAACAGCTCTAAGGCCTTAGATGTAGTGTGTGTCAGAAATCGCTTGGAGGTTTGCACTTTGGGAAGTGGTCTTGCCGGCAGTGATAGTGAGATTCAACCTGAGAATGTGTTTTGGGAGTGCTGGGAGTCAAAACCAGCATAGATGGCCAGAGTGTGTTTGGCTGTGAAAGCGGTTTCAAGGGAAGGTGAGGACCAGCCACAGCTCTAAGCCCTTAGGCCTATAGTAGGGGAGAAATGGCTTGGACGTTTGCACTTTGGGAGGTGGTCTGTGCCGGGAGTGAGAGTGAGATTGAACCTGAGAATGTGTGTTGGGAGTGCTGGGAGGCAAGTTAAAGGCAGATGGCCAGAGTGTGTTTGGCTGTGAAAGCGGAGTCAAGGGAAGGTGAGGACCAGCAACAGCTCTAAGCCCTTAGATGTAGCATGTGTCAGAAATCGCTTGGGTGTTTTGACTTTGTGAGGTGGTGTGTGCCGGGAGAGAGAGTGATTTTGGAGTGCTGGGAGGCAAGGCAAAGGCAGATGGGCAGAGTGTGTTTGTCTGTGAAAGCGGTGTCAAGAGAAGGTGAGGACCAGCAACAGCTCTAAGCCCTTAGGCCTATCGTATGGGAGAAATGGCTTGGAGTTTGCACTTTGGGAGGTGGTCTGTGCCGGGAGTGAGAGTGAGATTGAACCTGAGAATGTGTGTTGGGAGTGCTGGGAGGCAAGTTAAAGGCAGATGGCCAGAGTGTGTTTGGCTGTGAAAGCGGAGTCAAGGGAAGGTGAGGACCAGCAACAGCTCTAAGCCCTTAGATGTAGCGTGTGTCAGAAATCGCTTGGGTGTTGGCATTTTGGGAGGTGGTCTGTGCCGCGAGTGAGAATGAGATTCAACCTGAGAATGTGTGTTGGGAGTGCTGGGAGGCAAAGCCAGGGTAGATGGGCAGAGTGTGTTTGGCTGTGAAAGCGGTGTCAAGGGAAGGTGAGGACCAGCAACAGCTCTAAGCCCTTAGATGTAGCGTATGTCAGAAATCGGTTCGGTGTTTGCACTTTGGGAGGTGGTCTGTGCCGATAGTGAGAGTGTGTTGGGAGTGGTGGGCGGCAAGGCAAAGGCAGATGGCCAGAGTGTGTTTGGCTGTGAAAGCGGTGTCAAGGGAAGGTGAGGACCAGCAACAGCTCTAAGGCCTTAGGCCTATCGTAGGGGAGAAATGGCTAGGACGTTTGCACTTTGGGAGGTGGTCTGTGCCGGGAGTGAGAGTGAGATTGAGCCTGAGAATATGTTTTGGGAGTGATGGGAGGGAAAGCCAGGGTAGATGGCCAGAGTGTGTTTGGCTGTGAAAGCGGTGTCAAGGGAAGGTGAGGACCAGCAACAGCTCTAAGCCCTTAGGCCTATCGTAGGGGAGAAATGGCTTGGAGGTTTGCACTTTGGGAGGTGGTCTGTGCCGGGAGTGAGAGTGAGATTGAACCTGAGAATGTGTGTTGGGAGTGCTGGGAGGCAAGTTAAAGGCAGATGGCCAGAGTGTGTTTGGCTGTGAAAGCGGAGTCAAGGGAAGGTGAGGACCAGCAACAGCTCTAAGCCCTTAGATGTAGCATGTGTCAGAAATCGCTTGGGTGTTGGCATTTTGGGAGGTGGTCTGTGCCGCGAGTGAGAATGAGATTCAACCTGAGAATGTGTGTTGGGAGTGCTGGGAGGCAAAGCCAGGGTAGATGGGCAGAGTGTGTTTGGCTGTGAAAGCGGTGTCAAGGGAAGGTGAGGACCAGCAACAGCTCTAAGCCCTTAGGCCTATCGTAGGGGAGAAATGGCTTGGAGGTTTGCACACTGGGAGGTGGTCTGTGCCGGAAGTGAGAGTGAGATTCAACCTGAGAATGTGTGTTGGGAGTGCTGGGAGGCAAGGCAAAGGCGGATGGGCAGAGTGTGTTTGTCTGTGGAAGAGGTGTCAAGAGAAGGTGAGGACCAGCAACAGCTCTAAGCCCTTAAGCCTATCGCAGGGGAGAAATGCCTTGCACGTTTGCACTTTGGGAGGTGGTCTGTGCCGGGAGTGAGAGTGAGATTGAGCCTGAGAATGTGTGTTGGGAGTGCTGGGAGGCAAAGGCAGGGTAGATGGGCAGAGTGTGTTTGGCTGTGAAAGCGGTGTCAAGGGAAGGTGAAGACCAGCAACAGCTCTAAGCCCTTAGATGTAGCGTATGTCAGAAATCGGTTGGGTGTTTGCACTTTGGGAGGTGGTCTGTGCCGATAGTGAGAGTGTGTTGGGAGTGCTGGGCGGCAAGGCAAAGGCAGATGGCCAGTGTGTGTTTGGCTGTGAAAGCGGTGTCAAGGGAAGGTGAGGACCAGCAACAGCTCTAAGCCCTTAGATGTAGCGTGTGTCAGAAATCGCTTGGGTGTTGGCATTTTGGGAGGTGGTCTGTGCCGCGAGTGAGAATGAGATTCAACCTGAGAATGTGTGTTGGGAGTGCTGGGAGGCAAAGCCAGGGTAGATGGGCAGAGTGTGTTTGGCTGTGAAAGCGGTGTCAAGGGAAGGTGAGGACCAGCAACAGCTCTAAGCCCTTAGGCCTATCGTAGGGGAGAAATGGCTTGGAGGTTTGCACTTTGGGAGGTGGTGTGTGCCGGGAGTGAGAGTGAGAGTGAGCCTGAGAATGTGTGTTGGGAGTGCTGGGAGTTGAGGCAAAGGCAGATGGGTAGAGTGTGTTTGTCTGTGAAAGCGGTGTCAAGAGAAGGTGAGGACCAGCAGCAGCTCTAAGCCCTTAAGCCTATCGTAGGGGAGAAATGGCTTGGACGTTTGCACTTTGGGAGGTGGTGTGTGCCGGGAGTGACAGTGAGATTGAGCCTGAGAATGTGTGTTGGGAGTGCTGGGAGGCAAAGCCAGGGTAGATGGGCAGAATGTGTTTGGCTGTGAAAGCGGTGTCAAGGGAAGGTTAGGACCAGCAACAGCTCTAACCCCTTAGATGTAGCGTATGTCAGAAATCGGTTGGGTGTTTGCACTATGGGAGGTGGTCTGTGCCGATAGTGAGAGTGTGTTGGGAGTGGTGGGCGGCAAGGCAAAGGCAGATGGGCAGAGTGTGTTTGGCTGTGAAAGCGGTGTCAAGGGAAGGTGAGGACCAGCAACAGCTCTAAGCCCTTAGGCCTATCGTAGGGGAGAAATGGCTAGGACGTTTGCACTTTGGGAGGTGGTCTGTGCCGGGAGTGAGAGTGAGATTGAGCCTGAGAATATGTTTTGGGAGTGATGGGAGGGAAAGCCAGGGTAGATGGCCAGAGTGTGTTTGGCTGTGAAAGCGGTGTCAAGGGAAGGTGAGGACCAGCAACAGCTCTAAGCCCTTAGGCCTATCGTAGGGGAGAAATGGCTTGGAGGTTTGCACTTTGGGAGGTGGTCTGTGCCGGGAGTGAGAGTGAGATTGAACCTGAGAATGTGTGTTGGGAGTGCTGGGAGGCAAGTTAAAGGCAGATGGCCAGAGTGTGTTTGGCTGTGAAAGCGGAGTCAAGGGAAGGTGAGGACCAGCAACAGCTCTAAGCCCTTAGATGTAGCATGTGTCAGAAATCGCTTGGGTGTTGGCATTTTGGGAGGTGGTCTGTGCCGCGAGTGAGAATGAGATTCAACCTGAGAATGTGTGTTGGGAGTGCTGGGAGGCAAAGCCAGGGTAGATGGGCAGAGTGTGTTTGGCTGTGAAAGCGGTGTCAAGGGAAGGTGAGGACCAGCAACAGCTCTAAGCCCTTAGGCCTATCGTAGGGGAGAAATGGCTTGGAGGTTTGCACACTGGGAGGTGGTCTGTGCCGGAAGTGAGAGTGAGATTCAACCTGAGAATGTGTGTTGGGAGTGCTGGGAGGCAAGGCAAAGGCGGATGGGCAGAGTGTGTTTGTCTGTGGAAGAGGTGTCAAGAGAAGGTGAGGACCAGCAACAGCTCTAAGCCCTTAAGCCTATCGCAGGGGAGAAATGCCTTGCACGTTTGCACTTTGGGAGGTGGTCTGTGCCGGGAGTGAGAGTGAGATTGAGCCTGAGAATGTGTGTTGGGAGTGCTGGGAGGCAAAGGCAGGGTAGATGGGCAGAGTGTGTTTGGCTGTGAAAGCGGTGTCAAGGGAAGGTGAAGACCAGCAACAGCTCTAAGCCCTTAGATGTAGCGTATGTCAGAAATCGGTTGGGTGTTTGCACTTTGGGAGGTGGTCTGTGCCGATAGTGAGAGTGTGTTGGGAGTGGTGGGCGGCAAGGCAAAGGCAGATGGCCAGTGTGTGTTTGGCTGTGAAAGCGGTGTCAAGGGAAGGTGAGGACCAGCAACAGCTCTAAGCCCTTAGATGTAGCGTGTGTCAGAAATCGCTTGGGTGTTGGCATTTTGGGAGGTGGTCTGTGCCGCGAGTGAGAATGAGATTCAACCTGAGAATGTGTGTTGGGAGTGCTGGGAGGCAAAGCCAGGGTAGATGGGCAGAGTGTGTTTGGCTGTGAAAGCGGTGTCAAGGGAAGGTGAGGACCAGCAACAGCTCTAAGCCCTTAGGCCTATCGTAGGGGAGAAATGGCTTGGAGGTTTGCACTTTGGGAGGTGGTGTGTGCCGGGAGTGAGAGTGAGCCTGAGAATGTGTGTTGGGAGTGCTGGGAGTTGAGGCAAAGGCAGATGGGTAGTGTGTGTTTGTCTGTGAAAGCGGTGTCAAGAGAAGGTGAGGACCAGCAGCAGCTCTAAGCCCTTAAGCCTATCGTAGGGGAGAAATGGCTTGGACGTTTGCACTTTGGGAGGTGGTGTGTGCCGGGAGTGACAGTGAGATTGAGCCTGAGAATGTGTGTTGGGAGTGCTGGGAGGCAAAGCCAGGGTAGATGGGCAGAATGTGTTTGGCTGTGAAAGCGGTGTCAAGGGAAGGTTAGGACCAGCAACAGCTCTAACCCCTTAGATGTAGCGTATGTCAGAAATCGGTTGGGTGTTTGCACTATGGGAGGTGGTCTGTGCCGATAGTGAGAGTGTGTTGGGAGTGGTGGGCGGCAAGGCAAAGGCAGATGGGCAGAGTGTGTTTGGCTGTGAAAGCGGTGTCAAGGGAAGGTGAGGACCAGCAACAGCTCTAAGGCCTTAGATGTAGCGTGTGTCAGAAATCGCTTGGGTATTTGCTCTTTGGGAAGTGGTGTGTGCCGGCAGTGATAGTGAGATTCAACCTGAGAATGTGTTTTGGGAGTGCTGGGAGGGAAAACCAGCGTAGATGGCCAGAGTGTGTTTGGCTGTGAAAGCGGTGTCAAGGGAAGGTGAGGACCAGCCACAGCTCTAAGCCCTTAGATGTAGCGTATGTCAGAAATCGGTTGGGTGTTTGCACTTTGGGAGGTGGTCTGTGCCAGGAGTGAGAGAGAGATTGAACTTGAGAATGTGTGTTGGGAGTGCTGGGAGGCAAGGGCAGCACAGATGGGCAGAGTGTGTTTGGCTGTGAAAGCGGTGTGAAGGGAAGGTGCGGACCAGCAACAGCTCTAAGCCCTTAGATGTAGCATGCGGCAGAAAATGCTAGGACGTTTGCACTTTGGGAGGTGTTGTGTGCCGGGAGTGAGAGTGAGATTGAACCTGAGAATGTGCGTTGAGAGTGCTGGGAGGCAAGGCAAAGGCAGATGGGCAGAGTGTGTTTTCCTGTGAAAGCGGTGTCAAGGGAAGGTGAGGACCAGCAACAGCTCTAAGCCCTTAGGCCTATCGTAGGGGAGAAATGGCTTGGAGGTTTGCACTTTGGGAGGTGGTCTGTGCCGGGAGTGAGAGTGAGATTGAACCTGAGAATGTGTGTTGGGAGTGCTGGGAGGCAAGTTAAAGGCAGATGGCCAGAGTGTGTTTGGCTGTGAAAGCGGAGTCAAGGGAAGGTGAGGACCAGCAACAGCTCTAAGCCCTTAGATGTAGCGTGTGTCAGAAATCGCTTGGGTGTTGGCATTTTGGGAGGTGGTCTGTGCCGCGAGTGAGAATGAGATTCAACCTGAGAATGTGTGTTGGGAGTGCTGGGAGGCAAAGCCAGGGTAGATGGGCAGAGTGTGTTTGGCTGTGAAAGCGGTGTCAAGGGAAGGTGAGGACCAGCAACAGCTCTAAGCCCTTAGGCCTATCGTAGGGGAGAAATGGCTTGGAGGTTTGCAGTTTGGGAGGTGGTGTGTGCCGGGAGTGAGAGTGAGAGTGAGCCTGAGAATGTGTGTTGGGAGTGCTGGGAGTTGAGGCAAAGGCAGATGGGCAGAGTGTGTTTGTCTGTGAAAGCGGTGTCAAGAGAAGGTGAGGACCAGCAGCAGCTCTAAGCCCTTAAGCCTATCGTAGGGGAGAAATGGCTTGGACGTTTGCACTTTGGGAGGTGGTGTGTGCCGGGAGTGACAGTGAGATTGAGCCTGAGAATGTGTGTTGGGAGTGCTGGGAGGCAAAGGCAGGGTAGATGGGCAGAATGTGTTTGGCTGTGAAAGCGGTGTCAAGGGAAGGTTAGGACCAGCAACAGCTCTAACCCCTTAGATGTAGCGTATGTCAGAAATCGGTTGGGTGTTTGCACTATGGGAGGTGGTCTGTGCCGATAGTGAGAGTGTGTTGGGAGTGGTGGGCGGCAAGGCAAAGGCAGATGGGCAGAGTGTGTTTGGCTGTGAAAGCGGTGTCAAGGGAAGGTGAGGACCAGCAACAGCTCTAAGCCCTTAGGCCTATCGTAGGGGAGAAATGGCTAGGACGTTTGCACTTTGGGAGGTGGTCTGTGCCGGGAGTGAGAGTGAGATTGAGCCTGAGAATATGTTTTGGGAGTGATGGGAGGGAAAGCCAGGGTAGATGGCCAGAGTGTGTTTGGCTGTGAAAGCGGTGTCAAGGGAAGGTGAGGACCAGCAACAGCTCTAAGCCCTTAGGCCTATCGTAGGGGAGAAATGGCTTGGAGGTTTGCACTTTGGGAGGTGGTCTGTGCCGGGAGTGAGAGTGAGATTGAACCTGAGAATGTGTGTTGGGAGTGCTGGGAGGCAAGTTAAAGGCAGATGGCCAGAGTGTGTTTGGCTGTGAAAGCGGAGTCAAGGGAAGGTGAGGACCAGCAACAGCTCTAAGCCCTTAGATGTAGCATGTGTCAGAAATCGCTTGGGTGTTGGCATTTTGGGAGGTGGTCTGTGCCGCGAGTGAGAATGAGATTCAACCTGAGAATGTGTGTTGGGAGTGCTGGGAGGCAAAGCCAGGGTAGATGGGCAGAGTGTGTTTGGCTGTGAAAGCGGTGTCAAGGGAAGGTGAGGACCAGCAACAGCTCTAAGCCCTTAGGCCTATCGTAGGGGAGAAATGGCTTGGAGGTTTGCACACTGGGAGGTGGTCTGTGCCGGAAGTGAGAGTGAGATTCAACCTGAGAATGTGTGTTGGGAGTGCTGGGAGGCAAGGCAAAGGCGGATGGGCAGAGTGTGTTTGTCTGTGGAAGAGGTGTCAAGAGAAGGTGAGGACCAGCAACAGCTCTAAGCCCTTAAGCCTATCGCAGGGGAGAAATGCCTTGCACGTTTGCACTTTGGGAGGTGGTCTGTGCCGGGAGTGAGAGTGAGATTGAGCCTGAGAATGTGTGTTGGGAGTGCTGGGAGGCAAAGGCAGGGTAGATGGGCAGAGTGTGTTTGGCTGTGAAAGCGGTGTCAAGGGAAGGTGAAGACCAGCAACAGCTCTAAGCCCTTAGATGTAGCGTATGTCAGAAATCGGTTGGGTGTTTGCACTTTGGGAGGTGGTCTGTGCCGATAGTGAGAGTGTGTTGGGAGTGGTGGGCGGCAAGGCAAAGGCAGATGGCCAGTGTGTGTTTGGCTGTGAAAGCGGTGTCAAGGGAAGGTGAGGACCAGCAACAGCTCTAAGCCCTTAGATGTAGCGTGTGTCAGAAATCGCTTGGGTGTTGGCATTTTGGGAGGTGGTCTGTGCCGCGAGTGAGAATGAGATTCAACCTGAGAATGTGTGTTGGGAGTGCTGGGAGGCAAAGCCAGGGTAGATGGGCAGAGTGTGTTTGGCTGTGAAAGCGGTGTCAAGGGAAGGTGAGGACCAGCAACAGCTCTAAGCCCTTAGGCCTATCGTAGGGGAGAAATGGCTTGGAGGTTTGCACTTTGGGAGGTGGTGTGTGCCGGGAGTGAGAGTGAGCCTGAGAATGTGTGTTGGGAGTGCTGGGAGTTGAGGCAAAGGCAGATGGGTAGTGTGTGTTTGTCTGTGAAAGCGGTGTCAAGAGAAGGTGAGGACCAGCAGCAGCTCTAAGCCCTTAAGCCTATCGTAGGGGAGAAATGGCTTGGACGTTTGCACTTTGGGAGGTGGTGTGTGCCGGGAGTGACAGTGAGATTGAGCCTGAGAATGTGTGTTGGGAGTGCTGGGAGGCAAAGCCAGGGTAGATGGGCAGAATGTGTTTGGCTGTGAAAGCGGTGTCAAGGGAAGGTTAGGACCAGCAACAGCTCTAACCCCTTAGATGTAGCGTATGTCAGAAATCGGTTGGGTGTTTGCACTATGGGAGGTGGTCTGTGCCGATAGTGAGAGTGTGTTGGGAGTGGTGGGCGGCAAGGCAAAGGCAGATGGGCAGAGTGTGTTTGGCTGTGAAAGCGGTGTCAAGGGAAGGTGAGGACCAGCAACAGCTCTAAGGCCTTAGATGTAGCGTGTGTCAGAAATCGCTTGGGTATTTGCTCTTTGGGAAGTGGTGTGTGCCGGCAGTGATAGTGAGATTCAACCTGAGAATGTGTTTTGGGAGTGCTGGGAGGGAAAACCAGCGTAGATGGCCAGAGTGTGTTTGGCTGTGAAAGCGGTGTCAAGGGAAGGTGAGGACCAGCCACAGCTCTAAGCCCTTAGATGTAGCGTATGTCAGAAATCGGTTGGGTGTTTGCACTTTGGGAGGTGGTCTGTGCCAGGAGTGAGAGAGAGATTGAACTTGAGAATGTGTGTTGGGAGTGCTGGGAGGCAAGGGCAGCACAGATGGGCAGAGTGTGTTTGGCTGTGAAAGCGGTGTGAAGGGAAGGTGCGGACCAGCAACAGCTCTAAGCCCTTAGATGTAGCATGCGGCAGAAAATGCTAGGACGTTTGCACTTTGGGAGGTGTTGTGTGCCGGGAGTGAGAGTGAGATTGAACCTGAGAATGTGCGTTGAGAGTGCTGGGAGGCAAGGCAAAGGCAGATGGGCAGAGTGTGTTTTCCTGTGAAAGCGGTGTCAAGGGAAGGTGAGGACCAGCAACAGCTCTAAGCCCTTAGGCCTATCGTAGGGGAGAAATGGCTTGGAGGTTTGCACTTTGGGAGGTGGTCTGTGCCGGGAGTGAGAGTGAGATTGAACCTGAGAATGTGTGTTGGGAGTGCTGGGAGGCAAGTTAAAGGCAGATGGCCAGAGTGTGTTTGGCTGTGAAAGCGGAGTCAAGGGAAGGTGAGGACCAGCAACAGCTCTAAGCCCTTAGATGTAGCGTGTGTCAGAAATCGCTTGGGTGTTGGCATTTTGGGAGGTGGTCTGTGCCGCGAGTGAGAATGAGATTCAACCTGAGAATGTGTGTTGGGAGTGCTGGGAGGCAAAGCCAGGGTAGATGGGCAGAGTGTGTTTGGCTGTGAAAGCGGTGTCAAGGGAAGGTGAGGACCAGCAACAGCTCTAAGCCCTTAGGCCTATCGTAGGGGAGAAATGGCTTGGAGGTTTGCAGTTTGGGAGGTGGTGTGTGCCGGGAGTGAGAGTGAGAGTGAGCCTGAGAATGTGTGTTGGGAGTGCTGGGAGTTGAGGCAAAGGCAGATGGGCAGAGTGTGTTTGTCTGTGAAAGCGGTGTCAAGAGAAGGTGAGGACCAGCAGCAGCTCTAAGCCCTTAAGCCTATCGTAGGGGAGAAATGGCTTGGACGTTTGCACTTTGGGAGGTGGTGTGTGCCGGGAGTGACAGTGAGATTGAGCCTGAGAATGTGTGTTGGGAGTGCTGGGAGGCAAAGGCAGGGTAGATGGGCAGAATGTGTTTGGCTGTGAAAGCGGTGTCAAGGGAAGGTTAGGACCAGCAACAGCTCTAACCCCTTAGATGTAGCGTATGTCAGAAATCGGTTGGGTGTTTGCACTTTGGGAGGTGGTCTGTGCCGGGAGTGAGAGTGAGAGTGAGCCTGAGAATGTGTGTTGGGAGTGCTGGGAGGCAAAGCCAGGGTAGATGGGCAGAGTGTGTTTGGCTGTGAAAGCGGTGTCAAGGGAAGGTGAGGACCAGCAACAGCTCTAAGCTCTTAGATGTAGCGTGTGTCAGAAATCGCTTGGAGGTTTGCACTTTGGGAGGTGGTCTGTGCCGATAGTGAGAGTGTGTTGGGAGTGCTGGGCGGCAAGGCAAACGCAGATGGGCAGAGTGTGTTTGGCTGTGAAAGCGGTGTCAAGGGAAGGTGAGGACCAGCAACAGCTCTAAGGCCTTAGATGTAGTGTGTGTCAGAAATCGCTTGGAGGTTTGCACTTTGGGAAGTGGTCTTGCCGGCAGTGATAGTGAGATTCAACGTGAGAATGTGTTTTGGGAGTGCTGGGAGTCAAAACCAGCATAGATGGCCAGAGTGTGTTTGGCTGTGAAAGCGGTGTCAAGGGAAGGTGAGGACCAGCCACAGCTCTAAGCCCTTAGGCCTATCGTAGGGGAGAAATGGCTTGGACGTTTGCACTTTGGGAGGTGGTCTGTGCCGGGAGTGAGAGTGAGATTGAACCTGAGAATGTGTGTTGGGAGTGCTGGGAGGCAAGTTAAAGGCAGATGGCCAGAGTGTGTTTGGCTGTGAAAGCGGAGTCAAGGGAAGGTGAGGACCAGCAACAGCTCTAAGCCCTTAGATGTAGCGTGTGTCAGAAATCGCTTGGGTGTTGGCATTTTGGGAGGTGGTCTGTGCCGCGAGTGAGAATGAGATTCAACCTGAGAATGTGTGTTGGGAGTGCTGGGAGGCAAAGCCAGGGTAGATGGGCAGAGTGTGTTTGGCTGTGAAAGCGGTGTCAAGGGAAGGTGAGGACCAGCAACAGGTCTAAGGCCTTAGATGTAGTGTGTGTCAGAAATCGCTTGGGTGTTGGCATTTTGGGAGGTGGTCTGTGCCGCGAGTGAGAATGAGATTCAACCTGAGAATGTGTGTTGGGAGTGCTGGGAGGCAAAGCCAGGGTAGATGGGCAGAGTGTGTTTGGCTGTGAAAGCGGTGTCAAGGGAAGGTGAGGACCAGCAACAGCTCTAAGGCCTTAGATGTAGTGTGTGTCAGAAATCGCTTGGAGGTTTGCACTTTGGGAAGTGGTCTTGCCGGCAGTGATAGTGAGATTCAACGTGAGAATGTGTTTTGGGAGTGCTGGGAGTCAAAACCAGCATAGATGGCCAGAGTGTGTTTGGCTGTGAAAGCGGTGTCAAGGGAAGGTGAGGACCAGCCACAGCTCTAAGCCCTTAAGCCTATCGTAGGGGAGAAATGGCTTGGACGTTTGCACTTTGGGAGGTGGTCTGTGCCGGGAGTGAGAGTGAGATTGAACCTGAGAATGTGTGTTGGGAGTGCTGGGAGGCAAGTTAAAGGCAGATGGGCAGAGTGTGTTTGGCTGTGAAAGCGGTGTCAAGGGAAGGTGAGGACCAGCAACAGCTCTAAGCCCTTAGATGTAGCATGCGGTAGAAATCGCTTGGGTGTTTTGACTTTGTGAGGTGGTGTGTGCCGGGAGAGAGAGTGATTTTGGAGTGCTGGGAGGCAAGGCAAAGGCAGATGGGCAGAGTGTGTTTGGCTGTGAAAGCGGTGTCAAGAGAAGGTGAGGACCAGCAACAGCTCTAAGCCCTTAGGCCTATCGTATGGGAGAAATGGCTTGGAGGTTTGCACTTTGGGAGGTGGTGTGTGCCGGGAGTGAGAGTGAGATTGAACCTGAGAATGTGTGTTGGGAGTGCTGGGAGGCAAGTTAAAGGCAGATGGCCAGAGTGTGTTTGGCTGTGAAAGCGGAGTCAAGGGAAGGTGAGGACCAGCAACAGCTCTAAGCCCTTAGATGTAGCGTGTGTCAGAAATCGCTTGGGTGTTGGCATTTTGGGAGGTGGTCTGTGCCGCGAGTGAGAATGAGATTCAACCTGAGAATGTGTGTTGGGAGTGCTGGGAGGCAAAGCCAGGGTAGATGGGCAGAGTGTGTTTGGCTGTGAAAGCGGTGTCAAGGGAAGGTGAGGACCAGCAACAGCTCTAAGCCCTTAGGCCTATCGTAGGGGAGAAATGGCTTGGAGGTTTGCAGTTTGGGAGGTGGTGTGTGCCGGGAGTGAGAGTGAGAGTGAGCCTGAGAATGTGTGTTGGGAGTGCTGGGAGTTGAGGCAAAGGCAGATGGGCAGAGTGTGTTTGTCTGTGAAAGCGGTGTCAAGAGAAGGTGAGGACCAGCAGCAGCTCTAAGCCCTTAAGCCTATCGTAGGGGAGAAATGGCTTGGACGTTTGCACTTTGGGAGGTGGTGTGTGCCGGGAGTGACAGTGAGATTGAGCCTGAGAATGTGTGTTGGGAGTGCTGGGAGGCAAAGGCAGGGTAGATGGGCAGAATGTGTTTGGCTGTGAAAGCGGTGTCAAGGGAAGGTGAAGACCAGCAACAGCTCTAACCCCTTAGATGTAGCGTATGTCAGAAATCGGTTGGGTGTTTGCACTTTGGGAGGTGGTCTGTGCCGGGAGTGAGAGTGAGAGTGAGCCTGAGAATGTGTGTTGGGAGTGCTGGGAGGCAAAGCCAGGGTAGATGGGCAGAGTGTGTTTGGCTGTGAAAGCGGTGTCAAGGGAAGGTGAGGACCAGCAACAGCTCTAAGCTCTTAGATGTAGCGTGTGTCAGAAATCGCTTGGAGGTTTGCACTTTGGGAGGTGGTCTGTGCCGATAGTGAGAGTGTGTTGGGAGTGCTGGGCGGCAAGGCAAACGCAGATGGGCAGAGTGTGTTTGGCTGTGAAAGCGGTGTCAAGGGAAGGTGAGGACCAGCAACAGCTCTAAGGCCTTAGATGTAGTGTGTGTCAGAAATCGCTTGGGTATTTGCTCTTTGGGAAGTGGTCTTGCCGGCAGTGATAGTGAGATTCAACGTGAGAATGTGTTTTGGGAGTGCTGGGAGTCAAAACCAGCATAGATGGCCAGAGTGTGTTTGGCTGTGAAAGCGGTGTCAAGGGAAGGTGAGGACCAGCCACAGCTCTAAGCCCTTAGGCCTATCGTAGGGGAGAAATGGCTTGGACGTTTGCACTTTGGGAGGTGGTCTGTGCCGGGAGTGAGAGTGAGATTGAACCTGAGAATGTGTGTTGGGAGTGCTGGGAGGCAAGTTAAAGGCAGATGGCCAGAGTGTGTTTGGCTGTGAAAGCGGAGTCAAGGGAAGGTGAGGACCAGCAACAGCTCTAAGCCCTTAGATGTAGCGTGTGTCAGAAATCGCTTGGGTGTTGGCATTTTGGGAGGTGGTCTGTGCCGCGAGTGAGAATGAGATTCAACCTGAGAATGTGTGTTGGGAGTGCTGGGAGGCAAAGGCAGGGTAGATGGGCAGAGTGTGTTTGGCTGTGAAAGCGGTGTCAAGGGAAGGTGAAGACCAGCAACAGCTCTAAGCCCTTAGATGTAGCGTATGTCAGAAATCGGTTGGGTGTTTGCACTTTGGGAGGTGGTCTGTGCCGATAGTGAGAGTGTGTTGGGAGTGGTGGGCGGCAAGGCAAAGGCAGATGGCCAGTGTGTGTTTGGCTGTGAAAGCGGTGTCAAGGGAAGGTGAGGACCAGCAACAGCTCTAAGCCCTTAGATGTAGCGTGTGTCAGAAATCGCTTGGGTGTTGGCATTTTGGGAGGTGGTCTGTGCCGCGAGTGAGAATGAGATTCAACCTGAGAATGTGTGTTGGGAGTGCTGGGAGGCAAAGCCAGGGTAGATGGGCAGAGTGTGTTTGGCTGTGAAAGCGGTGTCAAGGGAAGGTGAGGACCAGCAACAGCTCTAAGCCCTTAGGCCTATCGTAGGGGAGAAATGGCTTGGAGGTTTGCACTTTGGGAGGTGGTGTGTGCCGGGAGTGAGAGTGAGCCTGAGAATGTGTGTTGGGAGTGCTGGGAGTTGAGGCAAAGGCAGATGGGTAGAGTGTGTTTGTCTGTGAAAGCGGTGTCAAGAGAAGGTGAGGACCAGCAGCAGCTCTAAGCCCTTAAGCCTATCGTAGGGGAGAAATGGCTTGGACGTTTGCACTTTGGGAGGTGGTGTGTGCCGGGAGTGACAGTGAGATTGAGCCTGAGAATGTGTGTTGGGAGTGCTGGGAGGCAAAGCCAGGGTAGATGGGCAGAATGTGTTTGGCTGTGAAAGCGGTGTCAAGGGAAGGTTAGGACCAGCAACAGCTCTAACCCCTTAGATGTAGCGTATGTCAGAAATCGGTTGGGTGTTTGCACTATGGGAGGTGGTCTGTGCCGATAGTGAGAGTGTGTTGGGAGTGGTGGGCGGCAAGGCAAAGGCAGATGGGCAGAGTGTGTTTGGCTGTGAAAGCGGTGTCAAGGGAAGGTGAGGACCAGCAACAGCTCTAAGGCCTTAGATGTAGCGTGTGTCAGAAATCGCTTGGGTATTTGCTCTTTGGGAAGTGGTGTGTGCCGGCAGTGATAGTGAGATTCAACCTGAGAATGTGTTTTGGGAGTGCTGGGAGGGAAAACCAGCGTAGATGGCCAGAGTGTGTTTGGCTGTGAAAGCGGTGTCAAGGGAAGGTGAGGACCAGCCACAGCTCTAAGCCCTTAGATGTAGCGTATGTCAGAAATCGGTTGGGTGTTTGCACTTTGGGAGGTGGTCTGTGCCAGGAGTGAGAGAGAGATTGAACTTGAGAATGTGTGTTGGGAGTGCTGGGAGGCAAGGGCAGCACAGATGGGCAGAGTGTGTTTGGCTGTGAAAGCGGTGTGAAGGGAAGGTGCGGACCAGCAACAGCTCTAAGCCCTTAGATGTAGCATGCGGCAGAAAATGCTAGGACGTTTGCACTTTGGGAGGTGTTGTGTGCCGGGAGTGAGAGTGAGATTGAACCTGAGAATGTGCGTTGAGAGTGCTGGGAGGCAAGGCAAAGGCAGATGGGCAGAGTGTGTTTTCCTGTGAAAGCGGTGTCAAGGGAAGGTGAGGACCAGCAACAGCTCTAAGCCCTTAGGCCTATCGTAGGGGAGAAATGGCTTGGACGTTTGCACTTTGGGAGGTGGTCTGTGCCGGGAGTGAGAGTGAGATTGAGCCTGAGAATATGTTTTGGGAGTGATGGGAGGGAAAGCCAGGGTAGATGGGCAGAGTGTGTTTGTCTGTGAAAGCGGTGTCAAGGGAAGGTGAGGACCAGCAACAGCTCTAAGCCCTTAGGCCTATCGTAGGGGAGAAATGGCTTGGAGGTTTGCACTTTGGGAGGTGGTCTGTGCCGGGAGTGAGAGTGAGATTGAACCTGAGAATGTGTGTTGGGAGTGCTGGGAGGCAAGTTAAAGGCAGATGGCCAGAGTGTGTTTGGCTGTGAAAGCGGAGTCAAGGGAAGGTGAGGACCAGCAACAGCTCTAAGCCCTTAGATGTAGCGTGTGTCAGAAATCGCTTGGGTGTTGGCATTTTGGGAGGTGGTCTGTGCCGCGAGTGAGAATGAGATTCAACCTGAGAATGTGTGTTGGGAGTGCTGGGAGGCAAAGCCAGGGTAGATGGGCAGAGTGTGTTTGGCTGTGAAAGCGGTGTCAAGGGAAGGTGAGGACCAGCAACAGCTCTAAGCCCTTAGGCCTATCGTAGGGGAGAAATGGCTTGGAGGTTTGCAGTTTGGGAGGTGGTGTGTGCCGGGAGTGAGAGTGAGAGTGAGCCTGAGAATGTGTGTTGGGAGTGCTGGGAGTTGAGGCAAAGGCAGATGGGCAGAGTGTGTTTGTCTGTGAAAGCGGTGTCAAGAGAAGGTGAGGACCAGCAGCAGCTCTAAGCCCTTAAGCCTATCGTAGGGGAGAAATGGCTTGGACGTTTGCACTTTGGGAGGTGGTGTGTGCCGGGAGTGACAGTGAGATTGAGCCTGAGAATGTGTGTTGGGAGTGCTGGGAGGCAAAGGCAGGGTAGATGGGCAGAATGTGTTTGGCTGTGAAAGCGGTGTCAAGGGAAGGTTAGGACCAGCAACAGCTCTAACCCCTTAGATGTAGCGTATGTCAGAAATCGGTTGGGTGTTTGCACTTTGGGAGGTGGTCTGTGCCGGGAGTGAGAGTGAGAGTGAGCCTGAGAATGTGTGTTGGGAGTGCTGGGAGGCAAAGCCAGGGTAGATGGGCAGAGTGTGTTTGGCTGTGAAAGCGGTGTCAAGGGAAGGTGAGGACCAGCAACAGCTCTAAGCTCTTAGATGTAGCGTGTGTCAGAAATCGCTTGGAGGTTTGCACTTTGGGAGGTGGTCTGTGCCGATAGTGAGAGTGTGTTGGGAGTGCTGGGCGGCAAGGCAAACGCAGATGGGCAGAGTGTGTTTGGCTGTGAAAGCGGTGTCAAGGGAAGGTGAGGACCAGCAACAGCTCTAAGGCCTTAGATGTAGTGTGTGTCAGAAATCGCTTGGAGGTTTGCACTTTGGGAAGTGGTCTTGCCGGCAGTGATAGTGAGATTCAACGTGAGAATGTGTTTTGGGAGTGCTGGGAGTCAAAACCAGCATAGATGGCCAGAGTGTGTTTGGCTGTGAAAGCGGTGTCAAGGGAAGGTGAGGACCAGCCACAGCTCTAAGCCCTTAGGCCTATCGTAGGGGAGAAATGGCTTGGACGTTTGCACTTTGGGAGGTGGTCTGTGCCGGGAGTGAGAGTGAGATTGAACCTGAGAATGTGTGTTGGGAGTGCTGGGAGGCAAGTTAAAGGCAGATGGCCAGAGTGTGTTTGGCTGTGAAACGGAGTCAAGGGAAGGTGAGGACCAGCAACAGCTCTAAGCCCTTAGATGTAGCGTGTGTCAGAAATCGCTTGGGTGTTGGCATTTTGGGAGGTGGTCTGTGCCGCGAGTGAGAATGAGATTCAACCTGAGAATGTGTGTTGGGAGTGCTGGGAGGCAAAGCCAGGGTAGATGGGCAGAGTGTGTTTGGCTGTGAAAGCGGTGTCAAGGGAAGGTGAGGACCAGCAACAGCTCTAAGGCCTTAGATGTAGTGTGTGTCAGAAATCGCTTGGGTGTTGGCATTTTGGGAGGTGGTCTGTGCCGCGAGTGAGAATGAGATTCAACCTGAGAATGTGTGTTGGGAGTGCTGGGAGGCAAAGCCAGGGTAGATGGGCAGAGTGTGTTTGGCTGTGAAAGCGGTGTCAAGGGAAGGTGAGGACCAGCAACAGCTCTAAGGCCTTAGATGTAGTGTGTGTCAGAAATCGCTTGGAGGTTTGCACTTTGGGAAGTGGTCTTGCCGGCAGTGATAGTGAGATTCAACGTGAGAATGTGTTTTGGGAGTGCTGGGAGTCAAAACCAGCATAGATGGCCAGAGTGTGTTTGGCTGTGAAAGCGGTGTCAAGGGAAGGTGAGGACCAGCCACAGCTCTAAGCCCTTAAGCCTATCGTAGGGGAGAAATGGCTTGGACGTTTGCACTTTGGGAGGTGGTCTGTGCCGGGAGTGAGAGTGAGATTGAACCTGAGAATGTGTGTTGGGAGTGCTGGGAGGCAAGTTAAAGGCAGATGGGCAGAGTGTGTTTGGCTGTGAAAGCGGTGTCAAGGGAAGGTGAGGACCAGCAACAGCTCTAAGCCCTTAGATGTAGCATGCGGTAGAAATCGCTTGGGTGTTTTGACTTTGTGAGGTGGTGTGTGCCGGGAGAGAGAGTGATTTTGGAGTGCTGGGAGGCAAGGCAAAGGCAGATGGGCAGAGTGTGTTTGGCTGTGAAAGCGGTGTCAAGAGAAGGTGAGGACCAGCAACAGCTCTAAGCCCTTAGGCCTATCGTATGGGAGAAATGGCTTGGAGGTTTGCACTTTGGGAGGTGGTGTGTGCCGGGAGTGAGAGTGAGATTGAACCTGAGAATGTGTGTTGGGAGTGCTGGGAGGCAAGTTAAAGGCAGATGGCCAGAGTGTGTTTGGCTGTGAAAGCGGAGTCAAGGGAAGGTGAGGACCAGCAACAGCTCTAAGCCCTTAGATGTAGCGTGTGTCAGAAATCGCTTGGGTGTTGGCATTTTGGGAGGTGGTCTGTGCCGCGAGTGAGAATGAGATTCAACCTGAGAATGTGTGTTGGGAGTGCTGGGAGGCAAAGCCAGGGTAGATGGGCAGAGTGTGTTTGGCTGTGAAAGCGGTGTCAAGGGAAGGTGAGGACCAGCAACAGCTCTAAGCCCTTAGGCCTATCGTAGGGGAGAAATGGCTTGGAGGTTTGCACTTTGGGAGGTGGTGTGTGCCGGGAGTGAGAGTGAGAGTGAGCCTGAGAATGTGTGTTGGGAGTGCTGGGAGTTGAGGCAAAGGCAGATGGGCAGAGTGTGTTTGTCTGTGAAAGCGGTGTCAAGAGAAGGTGAGGACCAGCAGCAGCTCTAAGCCCTTAAGCCTATCGTAGGGGAGAAATGGCTTGGACGTTTGCACTTTGGGAGGTGGTGTGTGCCGGGAGTGACAGTGAGATTGAGCCTGAGAATGTGTGTTGGGAGTGCTGGGAGGCAAAGGCAGGGTAGATGGGCAGAATGTGTTTGGCTGTGAAAGCGGTGTCAAGGGAAGGTGAAGACCAGCAACAGCTCTAACCCCTTAGATGTAGCGTATGTCAGAAATCGGTTGGGTGTTTGCACTTTGGGAGGTGGTCTGTGCCGGGAGTGAGAGTGAGAGTGAGCCTGAGAATGTGTGTTGGGAGTGCTGGGAGGCAAAGCCAGGGTAGATGGGCAGAGTGTGTTTGGCTGTGAAAGCGGTGTCAAGGGAAGGTGAGGACCAGCAACAGCTCTAAGCTCTTAGATGTAGCGTGTGTCAGAAATCGCTTGGAGGTTTGCACTTTGGGAGGTGGTCTGTGCCGATAGTGAGAGTGTGTTGGGAGTGCTGGGCGGCAAGGCAAACGCAGATGGGCAGAGTGTGTTTGGCTGTGAAAGCGGTGTCAAGGGAAGGTGAGGACCAGCAACAGCTCTAAGGCCTTAGATGTAGTGTGTGTCAGAAATCGCTTGGGTATTTGCTCTTTGGGAAGTGGTCTTGCCGGCAGTGATAGTGAGATTCAACGTGAGAATGTGTTTTGGGAGTGCTGGGAGTCAAAACCAGCATAGATGGCCAGAGTGTGTTTGGCTGTGAAAGCGGTGTGAAGGGAAGGTGAGGACCAGCCACAGCTCTAAGCCCTTAGGCCTATCGTAGGGGAGAAATGGCTTGGACGTTTGCACTTTGGGAGGTGGTCTGTGCCGGGAGTGAGAGTGAGATTGAACCTGAGAATGTGTGTTGGGAGTGCTGGGAGGCAAGTTAAAGGCAGATGGCCAGAGTGTGTTTGGCTGTGAAAGCGGAGTCAAGGGAAGGTGAGGACCAGCAACAGCTCTAAGCCCTTAGATGTAGCGTGTGTCAGAAATCGCTTGGGTGTTGGCATTTTGGGAGGTGGTCTGTGCCGCGAGTGAGAATGAGATTCAACCTGAGAATGTGTGTTGGGAGTGCTGGGAGGCAAAGCCAGGGTAGATGGGCAGAGTGTGTTTGGCTGTGAAAGCGGTGTCAAGGGAAGGTGAGGACCAGCAACAGCTCTAAGTCCTTAGGCCTATCGTAGGGGTGAAATGGCTTGGAGGTTTGCACTTTGGGAGGTGGTGTGTGCCGGGAGTGAGAGTGAGAGTAAGCCTGAGAATGTGTGTTGGGAGTGCTGGGAGGCAAAACCAGCGTAGATGGCCAGAGTGTGTTTGGCTGTGAAAGCGGTGTCAAGGGAAGGTGAGGACCAGCCACAGCTCTAAGCCCTTAGATGTAGCGTATGTCAGAAATCGGTTGGGTGTTTGCACTTTGGGAGGTGGTCTGTGCCAGGAGTGAGAGTGAGATTCAACCTGAGAATGTGTGTTGGGAGTGCTGGGAGGCAAGGCAAAGGCGGATGGGCAGAGTGTGTTTGTCTGTGGAAGAGGTGTCAAGAGAAGGTGAGGACCAGCAACAGCTCTAAGCCCTTAAGCCTATCGCAGGGGAGAAATGGCTTGGACGTTTGCACTATGGGAGGTGGGCTGTGCCGGGAGTGAGAGTGATAGTGAGCCTGAGAATATGTATTGGGAGTGCTGGGAGGGAAAGCCAGGGTAGATGGGCAGAGTGTGTTTGGCTGTGAAAGCGGTGTCAAGGGAAGGTGAGGACCAGCAACAGCTCTAAGCCCTTAGATGTAGCATGCGGTAGAAATCGCTTGGGTGTTTTGACTTTGTGAGGTGGTGTGTGCCGGGAGAGAGAGTGATTTGGGAGTGCTGGGAGGCAAGGCAAAGGCAGATGGGCAGAGTGTGTTTGGCTGTGAAAGCGGTGTCAAGAGAAGGTGAGGACCAGCAACAGCTCTAAGCCCTTAGGCCTATCGTATGGGAGAAATGGCTTGGAGGTTTGCACTTTGGGAGGTGGTGTGTGCCGGGAGTGAGAGTGAGATTGAACCTGAGAATGTGTGTTGGGAGTGCTGGGAGGCAAGTTAAAGGCAGATGGCCAGAGTGTGTTTGGCTGTGAAAGCGGAGTCAAGGGAAGGTGAGGACCAGCAACAGCTCTAAGCCCTTAGATGTAGCGTGTGTCAGAAATCGCTTGGGTGTTGGCATTTTGGGAGGTGGTCTGTGCCGCGAGTGAGAATGAGATTCAACCTCAGAATGTGTGTTGGGAGTGCTGGGAGGCAAAGCCAGGGTAGATGGGCAGAGTGTGTTTGGCTGTGAAAGCGGTGTCAAGGGAAGGTGAAGACCAGCAACAGCTCTAAGCCCTTAGATGTAGCGTATGTCAGAAATCGGTTGGGTGTTTGCACTTTGGGAGGTGGTCTGTGCCGATAGTGAGAGTGTGTTGGGAGTGCTGGGCGGCAAGGCAAAGGCAGATGGCCAGTGTGTGTTTGGCTGTGAAAGCGGTGTCAAGGGAAGGTGAGGACCAGCAACAGCTCTAAGCCCTTAGATGTAGCGTGTGTCAGAAATCGCTTGGGTGTTGGCATTTTGGGAGGTGGTCTGTGCCGCGAGTGAGAATGAGATTCAACCTGAGAATGTGTGTTGGGAGTGCTGGGAGGCAAAGCCAGGGTAGATGGGCAGAGTGTGTTTGGCTGTGAAAGCGGTGTCAAGGGAAGGTGAGGACCAGCAACAGCTCTAAGCCCTTAGGCCTATCGTAGGGGAGAAATGGCTTGGAGGTTTGCACTTTGGGAGGTGGTGTGTGCCGGGAGTGAGAGTGAGCCTGAGAATGTGTGTTGGGAGTGCTGGGAGTTGAGGCAAAGGCAGATGGGTAGAGTGTGTTTGTCTGTGAAAGCGGTGTCAAGAGAAGGTGAGGACCAGCAGCAGCTCTAAGCCCTTAAGCCTATCGTAGGGGAGAAATGGCTTGGACGTTTGCACTTTGGGAGGTGGTGTGTGCCGGGAGTGAGAGTGAGATTGAGCCTGAGAATGTGTGTTGGGAGTGCTGGGAGGCAAAGCCAGGGTAGATGGGCAGAATGTGTTTGGCTGTGAAAGCGGTGTCAAGGGAAGGTTAGGACCAGCAACAGCTCTAACCCCTTAGATGTAGCGTATGTCAGAAATCGGTTGGGTGTTTGCACTATGGGAGGTGGTCTGTGCCGATAGTGAGAGTGTGTTGGGAGTGGTGGGCGGCAAGGCAAAGGCAGATGGGCAGAGTGTGTTTGGCTGTGAAAGCGGTGTCAAGGGAAGGTGAGGACCAGCAACAGCTCTAAGGCCTTAGATGTAGCGTGTGTCAGAAATCGCTTGGGTATTTGCTCTTTGGGAAGTGGTGTGTGCCGGCAGTGATAGTGAGATTCAACCTGAGAATGTGTTTTGGGAGTGCTGGGAGGCAAAACCAGCGTAGATGGCCAGAGTGTGTTTGGCTGTGAAAGCGGTGTCAAGGGAAGGTGAGGACCAGCCACAGCTCTAAGCCCTTAGATGTAGCGTATGTCAGAAATCGGTTGGGTGTTTGCACTTTGGGAGGTGGTCTGTGCCAGGAGTGAGAGAGAGATTGAACTTGAGAATGTGTGTTGGGAGTGCTGGGAGGCAAGGGCAGCACAGATGGGCAGAGTGTGTTTGGCTGTGAAAGCGGTGTGAAGGGAAGGTGCGGACCAGCAACAGCTCTAAGCCCTTAGATGTAGCATGCGGCAGAAAATGCTAGGACGTTTGCACTTTGGGAGGTGTTGTGTGCCGGGAGTGAGAGTGAGATTGAACCTGAGAATGTGCGTTGAGAGTGCTGGGAGGCAAGGCAAAGGCAGATGGGCAGAGTGTGTTTTCCTGTGAAAGCGGTGTCAAGGGAAGGTGAGGACCAGCAACAGCTCTAAGCCCTTAGGCCTATCGTAGGGGAGAAATGGCTTGGACGTTTGCACTTTGGGAGGTGGTCTGTGCCGGGAGTGAGAGTGAGATTGAGCCTGAGAATATGTTTTGGGAGTGATGGGAGGGAAAGCCAGGGTAGATGGGCAGAGTGTGTTTGTCTGTGAAAGCGGTGTCAAGGGAAGGTGAGGACCAGCAACAGCTCTAAGCCCTTAGGCCTATCGTAGGGGAGAAATGGCTTGGAGGTTTGCACTTTGGGAGGTGGTCTGTGCCGGGAGTGAGAGTGAGATTGAACCTGAGAATGTGTGTTGGGAGTGCTGGGAGGCAAGTTAAAGGCAGATGGCCAGAGTGTGTTTGGCTGTGAAAGCGGAGTCAAGGGAAGGTGAGGACCAGCAACAGCTCTAAGCCCTTAGATGTAGCGTGTGTCAGAAATCGCTTGGGTGTTGGCATTTTGGGAGGTGGTCTGTGCCGCGAGTGAGAATGAGATTCAACCTCAGAATGTGTGTTGGGAGTGCTGGGAGGCAAAGCCAGGGTAGATGGGCAGAGTGTGTTTGGCTGTGAAAGCGGTGTCAAGGGAAGGTGAGGACCAGCAACAGCTCTAAGCCCTTAGGCCTATCGTAGGGGAGAAATGGCTTGGAGGTTTGCAGTTTGGGAGGTGGTGTGTGCCGGGAGTGAGAGTGAGAGTGAGCCTGAGAATGTGTGTTGGGAGTGCTGGGAGTTGAGGCAAAGGCAGATGGGCAGAGTGTGTTTGTCTGTGAAAGCGGTGTCAAGAGAAGGTGAGCACCAGCAGCAGCTCTAAGCCCTTAAGCCTATCGTAGGGGAGAAATGGCTTGGACGTTTGCACTTTGGGAGGTGGTGTGTGCCGGGAGTGACAGTGAGATTGAGCCTGAGAATGTGTGTTGGGAGTGCTGGGAGGCAAAGGCAGGGTAGATGGGCAGAATGTGTTTGGCTGTGAAAGCGGTGTCAAGGGAAGGTGAAGACCAGCAACAGCTCTAACCCCTTAGATGTAGCGTATGTCAGAAATCGGTTGGGTGTTTGCACTTTGGGAGGTGGTCTGTGCCGGGAGTGAGAGTGAGAGTGAGCCTGAGAATGTGTGTTGGGAGTGCTGGGAGGCAAAGCCAGGGTAGATGGGCAGAGTGTGTTTGGCTGTGAAAGCGGTGTCAAGGGAAGGTGAGGACCAGCAACAGCTCTAAGCTCTTAGATGTAGCGTGTGTCAGAAATCGCTTGGAGGTTTGCAATTTGGGAGGTGGTCTGTGCCGATAGTGAGAGTGTGTTGGGAGTGCTGGGCGGCAAGGCAAACGCAGATGGGCAGAGTGTGTTTGGCTGTGAAAGCGGTGTCAAGGGAAGGTTAGGACCAGCAACAGCTCTAACCCCTTAGATGTAGCGTATGTCAGAAATCGGTTGGGTGTTTGCACTTTGGGAGGTGGTCTGTGCCGATAGTGAGAGTGTGTTGGGAGTGGTGGGCGGCAAGGCAAAGGCAGATGGGCAGAGTGTGTTTGGCTGTGAAAGCGGTGTCAAGGGAAGGTGAGGACCAGCAACAGCTCTAAGGCCTTAGATGTAGCGTGTGTCAGAAATCGCTTGGGTATTTGCTCTTTGGGAAGTGGTGTGTGCCGGCAGTGATAGTGAGATTCAACCTGAGAATGTGTGTTGGGAGTGCTGGGAGGCAAAGCCAGGGTAGATGGGCAGAGTGTGTTTGGCTGTGAAAGCGGTGTCAAGGGAAGGTGAGGACCAGCCACAGCTCTAAGCCCTTAGATGTAGCGTATGTCAGAAATCGGTTGGGTGTTTGCACTTTGGGAGGTGGTCTGTGCCAGGAGTGAGAGAGAGATTGAACTTGAGAATGTGTGTTGGGAGTGCTGGGAGGCAAGGGCAGCACAGATGGGCAGAGTGTGTTTGGCTGTGAAAGCGGTGTGAAGGGAAGGTGCGGACCAGCAACAGCTCTAAGCCCTTAGATGTAGCATGCGGCAGAAAATGCTAGGACGTTTGCACTTTGGGAGGTGTTGTGTGCCGGGAGTGAGAGTGAGATTGAACCTGAGAATGTGCGTTGAGAGTGCTGGGAGGCAAGGCAAAGGCAGATGGGCAGAGTGTGTTTTCCTGTGAAAGCGGTGTCAAGGGAAGGTGAGGACCAGCAACAGCTCTAAGCCCTTAGGCCTATCGTAGGGGAGAAATGGCTTGGAGGTTTGCACTTTGGGAGGTGGTCTGTGCCGGGAGTGAGAGTGAGATTGAGCCTGAGAATATGTTTTGGGAGTGATGGGAGGGAAAGCCAGGGTAGATGGGCAGAGTGTGTTTGTCTGTGAAAGCGGTGTCAAGGGAAGGTGAGGACCAGCAACAGCTCTAAGCCCTTAGGCCTATCGTAGGGGAGAAATGGCTTGGAGGTTTGCACTTTGGGAGGTGGTCTGTGCCGGGAGTGAGAGTGAGATTGAACCTGAGAATGTGTGTTGGGAGTGCTGGGAGGCAAGTTAAAGGCAGATGGCCAGAGTGTGTTTGGCTGTGAAAGCGGAGTCAAGGGAAGGTGAGGACCAGCAACAGCTCTAAGCCCTTAGATGTAGCGTGTGTCAGAAATCGCTTGGGTGTTGGCATTTTGGGAGGTGGTCTGTGCCGCGAGTGAGAATGAGATTCAACCTGAGAATGTGTGTTGGGAGTGCTGGGAGGCAAAGCCAGGGTAGATGGGCAGAGTGTGTTTGGCTGTGAAAGCGGTGTCAAGGGAAGGTGAGGACCAGCAACAGCTCTAAGCCCTTAGGCCTATCGTAGGGGAGAAATGGCTTGGAGGTTTGCAGTTTGGGAGGTGGTGTGTGCCGGGAGTGAGAGTGAGAGTGAGCCTGAGAATGTGTGTTGGGAGTGCTGGGAGTTGAGGCAAAGGCAGATGGGCAGAGTGTGTTTGTCTGTGAAAGCGGTGTCAAGAGAAGGTGAGGACCAGCAGCAGCTCTAAGCCCTTAAGCCTATCGTAGGGGAGAAATGGCTTGGACGTTTGCACTTTGGGAGGTGGTGTGTGCCGGGAGTGACAGTGAGATTGAGCCTGAGAATGTGTGTTGGGAGTGCTGGGAGGCAAAGGCAGGGTAGATGGGCAGAATGTGTTTGGCTGTGAAAGCGGTGTCAAGGGAAGGTGAAGACCAGCAACAGCTCTAACCCCTTAGATGTAGCGTATGTCAGAAATCGGTTGGGTGTTTGCACTTTGGGAGGTGGTCTGTGCCGGGAGTGAGAGTGAGAGTGAGCCTGAGAATGTGTGTTGGGAGTGCTGGGAGGCAAAGCCAGGGTAGATGGGCAGAGTGTGTTTGGCTGTGAAAGCGGTGTCAAGGGAAGGTGAGGACCAGCAACAGCTCTAAGCTCTTAGATGTAGCGTGTGTCAGAAATCGCTTGGAGGTTTGCACTTTGGGAGGTGGTCTGTGCCGATAGTGAGAGTGTGTTGGGAGTGCTGGGCGGCAAGGCAAACGCAGATGGGCAGAGTGTGTTTGGCTGTGAAAGCGGTGTCAAGGGAAGGTGAGGACCAGCAACAGCTCTAAGGCCTTAGATGTAGTGTGTGTCAGAAATCGCTTGGAGGTTTGCACTTTGGGAAGTGGTCTTGCCGGCAGTGATAGTGAGATTCAACGTGAGAATGTGTTTTGGGAGTGCTGGGAGTCAAAACCAGCATAGATGGCCAGAGTGTGTTTGGCTGTGAAAGCGGTGTCAAGGGAAGGTGAGGACCAGCCACAGCTCTAAGCCCTTAGGCCTATCGTAGGGGAGAAATGGCTTGGACGTTTGCACTTTGGGAGGTGGTCTGTGCCGGGAGTGAGAGTGAGATTGAACCTGAGAATGTGTGTTGGGAGTGCTGGGAGGCAAGTTAAAGGCAGATGGCCAGAGTGTGTTTGGCTGTGAAAGCGGAGTCAAGGGAAGGTGAGGACCAGCAACAGCTCTAAGCCCTTAGATGTAGCATGTGTCAGAAATCGCTTGGGTGTTTTGACTTTGTGAGGTGGTGTGTGCCGGGAGAGAGAGTGATTTTGGAGTGCTGGGAGGCAAGGCAAAGGCAGATGGGCAGAGTGTGTTTGGCTGTGAAAGCGGTGTCAAGAGAAGGTGAGGACCAGCAACAGCTCTAAGCCCTTAGGCCTATCGTATGGGAGAAATGGCTTGGAGTTTGCACTTTGGGAGGTGGTGTGTGCCGGGAGTGAGAGTGAGATTGAACCTGAGAATGTGTGTTGGGAGTGCTGGGAGGCAAGTTAAAGGCAGATGGCCAGAGTGTGTTTGGCTGTGAAAGCGGAGTCAAGGGAAGGTGAGGACCAGCAACAGCTCTAAGCCCTTAGATGTAGCGTGTGTCAGAAATCGCTTGGGTGTTGGCATTTTGGGAGGTGGTCTGTGCCGCGAGTGAGAATGAGATTCAACCTGAGAATGTGTGTTGGGAGTGCTGGGAGGCAAAGCCAGGGTAGATGGGCAGAGTGTGTTTGGCTGTGAAAGCGGTGTCAAGGGAAGGTGAGGACCAGCAACAGGTCTAAGGCCTTAGATGTAGTGTGTGTCAGAAATCGCTTGGGTGTTGGCATTTTGGGAGGTGGTCTGTGCCGCGAGTGAGAATGAGATTCAACCTGAGAATGTGTGTTGGGAGTGCTGGGAGGCAAAGCCAGGGTAGATGGGCAGAGTGTGTTTGGCTGTGAAAGCGGTGTCAAGGGAAGGTGAGGACCAGCAACAGCTCTAAGGCCTTAGATGTAGTGTGTGTCAGAAATCGCTTGGAGGTTTGCACTTTGGGAAGTGGTCTGTGCCGCGAGTGAGAATGAGATTCAACCTGAGAATGTGTGTTGGGAGTGCTGGGAGGCAAAGCCAGGGTAGATGGGCAGAGTGTGTTTGGCTGTGAAAGCGGTGTCAAGGGAAGGTGAGGACCAGCAACAGCTCTAAGGCCTTAGATGTAGTGTGTGTCAGAAATCGCTTGGAGGTTTGCACTTTGGGAAGTGGTCTTGCCGGCAGTGATAGTGAGATTCAACGTGAGAATGTGTTTTGGGAGTGCTGGGAGTCAAAACCAGCATAGATGGCCAGAGTGTGTTTGGCTGTGAAAGCGGTGTCAAGGGAAGGTGAGGACCAGCCACAGCTCTAAGCCCTTAGGCCTATCGTAGGGGAGAAATGGCTTGGACGTTTGCACTTTGGGAGGTGGTCTGTGCCGGGAGTGAGAGTGAGATTGAACCTGAGAATGTGTGTTGGGAGTGCTGGGAGGCAAGTTAAAGGCAGATGGGCAGAGTGTGTTTGGCTGTGAAAGCGGTGTCAAGGGAAGGTGAGGACCAGCAACAGCTCTAAGCCCTTAGATGTAGCATGCGGTAGAAATCGCTTGGGTGTTTTGACTTTGTGAGGTGGTGTGTGCCGGGAGAGAGAGTGATTTTGGAGTGCTGGGAGGCAAGGCAAAGGCAGATGGGCAGAGTGTGTTTGGCTGTGAAAGCGGTGTCAAGAGAAGGTGAGGACCAGCAACAGCTCTAAGCCCTTAGGCCTATCGTATGGGAGAAATGGCTTGGAGGTTTGCACTTTGGGAGGTGGTGTGTGCCGGGAGTGAGAGTGAGATTGAACCTGAGAATGTGTGTTGGGAGTGCTGGGAGGCAAGTTAAAGGCAGATGGCCAGAGTGTGTTTGGCTGTGAAAGCGGAGTCAAGGGAAGGTGAGGACCAGCAACAGCTCTAAGCCCTTAGATGTAGCGTGTGTCAGAAATCGCTTGGGTGTTGGCATTTTGGGAGGTGGTCTGTGCCGCGAGTGAGAATGAGATTCAACCTGAGAATGTGTGTTGGGAGTGCTGGGAGGCAAAGCCAGGGTAGATGGGCAGAGTGTGTTTGGCTGTGAAAGCGGTGTCAAGGGAAGGTGAGGACCAGCAACAGCTCTAAGCCCTTAGGCCTATCGTAGGGGAGAAATGGCTTGGAGGTTTGCAGTTTGGGAGGTGGTGTGTGCCGGGAGTGAGAGTGAGAGTGAGCCTGAGAATGTGTGTTGGGAGTGCTGGGAGTTGAGGCAAAGGCAGATGGGCAGAGTGTGTTTGTCTGTGAAAGCGGTGTCAAGAGAAGGTGAGGACCAGCAGCAGCTCTAAGCCCTTAAGCCTATCGTAGGGGAGAAATGGCTTGGACGTTTGCACTTTGGGAGGTGGTGTGTGCCGGGAGTGACAGTGAGATTGAGCCTGAGAATGTGTGTTGGGAGTGCTGGGAGGCAAAGGCAGGGTAGATGGGCAGAATGTGTTTGGCTGTGAAAGCGGTGTCAAGGGAAGGTGAAGACCAGCAACAGCTCTAACCCCTTAGATGTAGCGTATGTCAGAAATCGGTTGGGTGTTTGCACTTTGGGAGGTGGTCTGTGCCGGGAGTGAGAGTGAGAGTGAGCCTGAGAATGTGTGTTGGGAGTGCTGGGAGGCAAAGCCAGGGTAGATGGGCAGAGTGTGTTTGGCTGTGAAAGCGGTGTCAAGGGAAGGTGAGGACCAGCAACAGCTCTAAGCTCTTAGATGTAGCGTGTGTCAGAAATCGCTTGGAGGTTTGCACTTTGGGAGGTGGTCTGTGCCGATAGTGAGAGTGTGTTGGGAGTGCTGGGCGGCAAGGCAAACGCAGATGGGCAGAGTGTGTTTGGCTGTGAAAGCGGTGTCAAGGGAAGGTGAGGACCAGCAACAGCTCTAAGGCCTTAGATGTAGTGTGTGTCAGAAATCGCTTGGGTATTTGCTCTTTGGGAAGTGGTCTTGCCGGCAGTGATAGTGAGATTCAACGTGAGAATGTGTTTTGGGAGTGCTGGGAGTCAAAACCAGCATAGATGGCCAGAGTGTGTTTGGCTGTGAAAGCGGTGTCAAGGGAAGGTGAGGACCAGCCACAGCTCTAAGCCCTTAGGCCTATCGTAGGGGAGAAATGGCTTGGAGGTTTGCACTTTGGGAGGTGGTCTGTGCCGGGAGTGAGAGTGAGATTGAACCTGAGAATGTGTGTTGGGAGTGCTGGGAGGCAAGTTAAAGGCAGATGGCCAGAGTGTGTTTGGCTGTGAAAGCGGAGTCAAGGGAAGGTGAGGACCAGCAACAGCTCTAAGCCCTTAGATGTAGCGTGTGTCAGAAATCGCTTGGGTGTTGGCATTTTGGGAGGTGGTCTGTGCCGCGAGTGAGAATGAGATTCAACCTGAGAATGTGTGTTGGGAGTGCTGGGAGGCAAAGCCAGGGTAGATGGGCAGAGTGTGTTTGGCTGTGAAAGCGGTGTCAAGGGAAGGTGAGGACCAGCAACAGCTCTAAGCCCTTAGATGTAGCATGCGGTAGAAATCGCTTGGGTGTTTTGACTTTGTGAGGTGGTGTGTGCCGGGAGAGAGAGTGATTTTGGAGTGCTGGGAGGCAAGGCAAAGGCAGATGGGCAGAGTGTGTTTGGCTGTGAAAGCGGTGTCAAGAGAAGGTGAGGACCAGCAACAGCTCTAAGCCCTTAGGCCTATCGTAGGGGAGAAATGGCTTGGAGGTTTGCAGTTTGGGAGGTGGTGTGTGCCGGGAGTGAGAGTGAGAGTGAGCCTGAGAATGTGTGTTGGGAGTGCTGGGAGTTGAGGCAAAGGCAGATGGGCAGAGTGTGTTTGTCTGTGAAAGCGGTGTCAAGAGAAGGTGAGCACCAGCAGCAGCTCTAAGCCCTTAAGCCTATCGTAGGGGAGAAATGGCTTGGACGTTTGCACTTTGGGAGGTGGTGTGTGCCGGGAGTGACAGTGAGATTGAGCCTGAGAATGTGTGTTGGGAGTGCTGGGAGGCAAAGGCAGGGTAGATGGGCAGAATGTGTTTGGCTGTGAAAGCGGTGTCAAGGGAAGGTGAAGACCAGCAACAGCTCTAACCCCTTAGATGTAGCGTATGTCAGAAATCGGTTGGGTGTTTGCACTTTGGGAGGTGGTCTGTGCCGGGAGTGAGAGTGAGAGTGAGCCTGAGAATGTGTGTTGGGAGTGCTGGGAGGCAAAGCCAGGGTAGATGGGCAGAGTGTGTTTGGCTGTGAAAGCGGTGTCAAGGGAAGGTGAGGACCAGCAACAGCTCTAAGCTCTTAGATGTAGCGTGTGTCAGAAATCGCTTGGAGGTTTGCACTTTGGGAGGTGGTCTGTGCCGATAGTGAGAGTGTGTTGGGAGTGCTGGGAGGCAAAGCCAGGGTAGATGGGCAGAATGTGTTTGGCTGTGAAAGCGGTGTCAAGGGAAGGTTAGGACCAGCAACAGCTCTAACCCCTTAGATGTAGCGTATGTCAGAAATCGGTT
This sequence comes from Pelecanus crispus, assembly GCF_030463565.1. Classification (NCBI taxonomy): domain Eukaryota; kingdom Metazoa; phylum Chordata; class Aves; order Pelecaniformes; family Pelecanidae; genus Pelecanus; species Pelecanus crispus. The sequence continues at coordinate 635,066 of NC_134667.1, read as the reverse complement.
GGGTGTTTGCACTTTGGGAGGTGGTCTGTGCCGATAGTGAGAGTGTGTTGGGAGTGGTGGGCGGCAAGGCAAAGGCAGATGGGCAGAGTGTGTTTGGCTGTGAAAGCGGTGTCAAGGGAAGGTGAGGACCAGCAACAGCTCTAAGGCCTTAGATGTAGCGTGTGTCAGAAATCGCTTGGGTATTTGCTCTTTGGGAAGTGGTGTGTGCCGGCAGTGATAGTGAGATTCAACCTGAGAATGTGTTTTGGGAGTGCTGGGAGGCAAAACCAGCGTAGATGGCCAGAGTGTGTTTGGCTGTGAAAGCGGTGTCAAGGGAAGGTGAGGACCAGCCACAGCTCTAAGCCCTTAGATGTAGCGTATGTCAGAAATCGGTTGGGTGTTTGCACTTTGGGAGGTGGTCTGTGCCAGGAGTGAGAGAGAGATTGAACTTGAGAATGTGTGTTGGGAGTGCTGGGAGGCAAGGGCAGCACAGATGGGCAGAGTGTGTTTGGCTGTGAAAGCGGTGTGAAGGGAAGGTGCGGACCAGCAACAGCTCTAAGCCCTTAGATGTAGCATGCGGCAGAAAATGCTAGGACGTTTGCACTTTGGGAGGTGTTGTGTGCCGGGAGTGAGAGTGATAGTGAGCCTGAGAATATGTTTTGGGAGTGATGGGAGGGAAAGCCAGGGTAGATGGGCAGAGTGTGTTTGGCTGTGAAAGTGGTGTCAAGGGAAGGTGAGGACCAGCAACAGCTCTAAGCCCTTAGGCCTATCGTAGGGGAGAAATGGCTTGGAGGTTTGCACTTTGGGAGGTGGTCTGTGCCGGGAGTGAGAGTGAGATTGAGCCTGAGAATATGTTTTGGGAGTGATGGGAGGGAAAGCCAGGGTAGATGGGCAGAGTGTGTTTGTCTGTGAAAGCGGTGTCAAGGGAAGGTGAGGACCAGCAACAGCTCTAAGCCCTTAGGCCTATCGTAGGGGAGAAATGGCTTGGAGGTTTGCACTTTGGGAGGTGGTCTGTGCCGGGAGTGAGAGTGAGATTGAACCTGAGAATGTGTGTTGGGAGTGCTGGGAGGCAAGTTAAAGGCAGATGGGCAGAGTGTGTTTGGCTGTGAAAGCGGTGTCAAGGGAAGGTGAGGACCAGCAACAGCTCTAAGCCCTTAGGCCTATCGTAGGGGAGAAATGGCTTGGAGGTTTGCAGTTTGGGAGGTGGTGTGTGCCGGGAGTGAGAGTGAGAGTGAGCCTGAGAATGTGTGTTGGGAGTGCTGGGAGTTGAGGCAAAGGCAGATGGGCAGAGTGTGTTTGTCTGTGAAAGCGGTGTCAAGAGAAGGTGAGGACCAGCAGCAGCTCTAAGCCCTTAAGCCTATCGTAGGGGAGAAATGGCTTGGACGTTTGCACTTTGGGAGGTGGTGTGTGCCGGGAGTGACAGTGAGATTGAGCCTGAGAATGTGTGTTGGGAGTGCTGGGAGGCAAAGGCAGGGTAGATGGGCAGAATGTGTTTGGCTGTGAAAGCGGTGTCAAGGGAAGGTGAGGACCAGCCACAGCTCTAAGCCCTTAGATGTAGCGTATGTCAGAAATCGGTTGGGTGTTTGCACTATGGGAGGTGGTCTGTGCCGATAGTGAGAGTGTGTTGGGAGTGGTGGGCGGCAAGGCAAAGGCAGATGGCCAGAGTGTGTTTGGCTGTGAAAGCGGTGTCAAGGGAAGGTGAGGACCAGCAACAGCTCTAAGGCCTTAGGCCTATCGTAGGGGAGAAATGGCTTGGAGGTTTGCACTTTGGGAGGTGGTCTGTGCCGGGAGTGAGAGTGAGATTGAACCTGAGAATGTGTGTTGGGAGTGCTGGGAGGCAAGTTAAAGGCAGATGGCCAGAGTGTGTTTGGCTGTGAAAGCGGAGTCAAGGGAAGGTGAGGACCAGCAACAGCTCTAAGCTCTTAGATGTAGCGTGTGTCAGAAATCGCTTGGAGGTTTGCACTTTGGGAGGTGGTCTGTGCCGATAGTGAGAGTGTGTTGGGAGTGGTGGGCGGCAAGGCAAAGGCAGATGGGCAGAGTGTGTTTGGCTGTGAAAGCGGTGTCAAGGGAAGGTGAGGACCAGCAACAGCTCTAAGCCCTTAGATGTAGTGTGTGTCAGAAATCGCTTGGGTATTTGCTCTTTGGGAAGTGGTCTTGCCGGCAGTGATAGTGAGATTCAACGTGAGAATGTGTTTTGGGAGTGCTGGGAGTCAAAACCAGCATAGATGGCCAGAGTGTGTTTGGCTGTGAAAGCGGTGTCAAGGGAAGGTGAGGACCAGCCACAGCTCTAAGCCCTTAGGCCTATCGTAGGGGAGAAATGGCTTGGACGTTTGCACTTTGGGAGGTGGTCTGTGCCGGGAGTGAGAGTGAGATTGAACCTGAGAATGTGTGTTGGGAGTGCTGGGAGGCAAGTTAAAGGCAGATGGCCAGAGTGTGTTTGGCTGTGAAAGCGGAGTCAAGGGAAGGTGAGGACCAGCAACAGCTCTAAGCCCTTAGATGTAGCGTGTGTCAGAAATCGCTTGGGTGTTGGCATTTTGGGAGGTGGTCTGTGCCGCGAGTGAGAATGAGATTCAACCTGAGAATGTGTGTTGGGAGTGCTGGGAGGCAAAGCCAGGGTAGATGGGCAGAGTGTGTTTGGCTGTGAAAGCGGTGTCAAGGGAAGGTGAGGACCAGCAACAGCTCTAAGTCCTTAGGCCTATCGTAGGGGTGAAATGGCTTGGAGGTTTGCACTTTGGGAGGTGGTGTGTGCCGGGAGTGAGAGTGAGAGTAAGCCTGAGAATGTGTGTTGGGAGTGCTGGGAGGCAAAACCATTGTAGATGGCCAGAGTGTGTTTGGCTGTGAAAGCGGTGTCAAGGGAAGGTGAGGACCAGCCACAGCTCTAAGCCCTTAGATGTAGCGTATGTCAGAAATCGGTTGGGTGTTTGCACTTTGGGAGGTGGTCTGTGCCAGGAGTGAGAGTGAGATTCAACCTGAGAATGTGTGTTGGGAGTGCTGGGAGGCAAGGCAAAGGCGGATGGGCAGAGTGTGTTTGTCTGTGGAAGAGGTGTCAAGAGAAGGTGAGGACCAGCAACAGCTCTAAGCCCTTAAGCCTATCGCAGGGGAGAAATGGCTTGGACGTTTGCACTTTGGGAGGTGGGCTGTGCCGGGAGTGAGAGTGAGATTGAACTTGAGAATGTGTGTTGGGAGTGCTGGGCGGCAAGGCAAAGGCAGATGGCCAGTGTGTGTTTGGCTGTGAAAGCGGTGTCAAGGGAAGGTGAGGACCAGCAACAGCTCTAAGCCCTTAGATGTAGCGTGTGTCAGAAATCGCTTGGGTGTTGGCATTTTGGGAGGTGGTCTGTGCCGCGAGTGAGAATGAGATTCAACCTGAGAATGTGTGTTGGGAGTGCTGGGAGGCAAAGCCAGGGTAGATGGGCAGAGTGTGTTTGGCTGTGAAAGCGGTGTCAAGGGAAGGTGAGGACCAGCAACAGCTCTAAGCCCTTAGGCCTATCGTAGGGGAGAAATGGCTTGGAGGTTTGCAGTTTGGGAGGTGGTGTGTGCCGGGAGTGAGAGTGAGAGTGAGCCTGAGAATGTGTGTTGGGAGTGCTGGGAGTTGAGGCAAAGGCAGATTGGCAGAGTGTGTTTGTCTGTGAAAGCGGTGTCAAGAGAAGGTGAGGACCAGCAGCAGCTCTAAGCCCTTAAGCCTATCGTAGGGGATAAATGGCTTGGACGTTTGCACTTTGGGAGGTGGTGTGTGCCGGGAGTGACAGTGAGATTGAGCCTGAGAATGTGTGTTGGGAGTGCTGGGAGGCAAAGCCAGGGTAGATGGGCAGAATGTGTTTGGCTGTGAAAGCGGTGTCAAGGGAAGGTTAGGACCAGCAACAGCTCTAACCCCTTAGATGTAGCGTATGTCAGAAATCGGTTGGGTGTTTGCACTATGGGAGGTGGTCTGTGCCGATAGTGAGAGTGTGTTGGGAGTGGTGGGCGGCAAGGCAAAGGCAGATGGGCAGAGTGTGTTTGGCTGTGAAAGCGGTGTCAAGGGAAGGTGAGGACCAGCAACAGCTCTAAGGCCTTAGATGTAGCGTGTGTCAGAAATCGCTTGGGTATTTGCTCTTTGGGAAGTGGTGTGTGCCGGCAGTGATAGTGAGATTCAACCTGAGAATGTGTTTTGGGAGTGCTGGGAGGCAAAACCAGCGTAGATGGCCAGAGTGTGTTTGGCTGTGAAAGCGGTGTCAAGGGAAGGTGAGGACCAGCCACAGCTCTAAGCCCTTAGATGTAGCGTATGTCAGAAATCGGTTGGGTGTTTGCACTTTGGGAGGTGGTCTGTGCCAGGAGTGAGAGAGAGATTGAACTTGAGAATGTGTGTTGGGAGTGCTGGGAGGCAAGGGCAGCACAGATGGGCAGAGTGTGTTTGGCTGTGAAAGCGGTGTGAAGGGAAGGTGCGGACCAGCAACAGCTCTAAGCCCTTAGATGTAGCATGCGTCAGAAAATGCTAGGACGTTTGCACTTTGGGAGGTGTTGTGTGCCGGGAGTGAGAGTGAGATTGAACCTGAGAATGTGCGTTGAGAGTGCTGGGAGGCAAGGCAAAGGCAGATGGGCAGAGTGTGTTTTCCTGTGAAAGCGGTGTCAAGGGAAGGTGAGGACCAGCAACAGCTCTAAGCCCTTAGGCCTATCGTAGGGGAGAAATGGCTTGGACGTTTGCACTTTGGGAGGTGGTCTGTGCCGGGAGTGAGAGTGAGATTGAGCCTGAGAATATGTTTTGGGAGTGATGGGAGGGAAAGCCAGGGCAGATGGGCAGAGTGTGTTTGTCTGTGAAAGCGGTGTCAAGGGAAGGTGAGGACCAGCAACAGCTCTAAGCCCTTAGGCCTATCGTAGGGGAGAAATGGCTTGGAGGTTTGCAGTTTGGGAGGTGGTCTGTGCCGGGAGTGAGAGTGAGATTGAACCTGAGAATGTGTGTTGGGAGTGCTGGGAGGCAAGTTAAAGGCAGATGGCCAGAGTGTGTTTGGCTGTGAAAGCGGAGTCAAGGGAAGGTGAGGACCAGCAACAGCTCTAAGCCCTTAGATGTAGCGTGTGTCAGAAATCGCTTGGGTGTTGGCATTTTGGGAGGTGGTCTGTGCCGCGAGTGAGAATGAGATTCAACCTGAGAATGTGTGTTGGGAGTGCTGGGAGGCAAAGCCAGGGTAGATGGGCAGAGTGTGTTTGGCTGTGAAAGCGGTGTCAAGGGAAGGTGAGGACCAGCAACAGCTCTAAGCCCTTAGGCCTATCGTAGGGGAGAAATGGCTTGGAGGTTTGCACTTTGGGAGGTGGTGTGTGCCGGGAGTGAGAGTGAGAGTGAGCCTGAGAATGTGTGTTGGGAGTGCTGGGAGTTGAGGCAAAGGCAGATGGGCAGAGTGTGTTTGTCTGTGAAAGCGGTGTCAAGAGAAGGTGAGGACCAGCAGCAGCTCTAAGCCCTTAACCCTATCGTAGGGGAGAAATGGCTTGGACGTTTGCACTTTGGGAGGTGGTGTGTGCCGGGAGTGACAGTGAGATTGAGCCTGAGAATGTGTGTTGGGAGTGCTGGGAGGCAAAGGCAGGGTAGATGGGCAGAATGTGTTTGGCTGTGAAAGCGGTGTCAAGGGAAGGTGAAGACCAGCAACAGCTCTAACCCCTTAGATGTAGCGTATGTCAGAAATCGGTTGGGTGTTTGCACTTTGGGAGGTGGTCTGTGCCGGGAGTGAGAGTGAGATTCAACCTGAGAATGTGTGTTGGGAGTGCTGGGAGGCAAAGCCAGGGTAGATGGGCAGAGTGTGTTTGGCTGTGAAAGCGGTGTCAAGGGAAGGTGAGGACCAGCAACAGCTCTAAGCTCTTAGATGTAGCGTGTGTCAGAAATCGCTTGGAGGTTTGCACTTTGGGAGGTGGTCTGTGCCGATAGTGAGAGTGTGTTGGGAGTGCTGGGCGGCAAGGCAAACGCAGATGGGCAGAGTGTGTTTGGCTGTGAAAGCGGTGTCAAGGGAAGGTGAGGACCAGCAACAGCTCTAAGGCCTTAGATGTAGTGTGTGTCAGAAATCGCTTGGGTATTTGCTCTTTGGGAAGTGGTCTTGCCGGCAGTGATAGTGAGATTCAACGTGAGAATGTGTTTTGGGAGTGCTGGGAGTCAAAACCAGCATAGATGGCCAGAGTGTGTTTGGCTGTGAAAGCGGTGTCAAGGGAAGGTGAGGACCAGCCACAGCTCTAAGCCCTTAGGCCTATCGTAGGGGAGAAATGGCTTGGACGTTTGCACTTTGGGAGGTGGTCTGTGCCGGGAGTGAGAGTGATAGTGAGCCTGAGAATATGTATTGGGAGTGCTGGGAGGGAAAGCCAGGGTAGATGGGCAGAGTGTGTTTGGCTGTGAAAGCGGTGTCAAGGGAAGGTGAGGACCAGCAACAGCTCTAAGCCCTTAGATGTAGCATGCGGTAGAAATCGCTTGGGTGTTTTGACTTTGTGAGGTGGTGTGTGCCGGGAGAGAGAGTGATTTTGGAGTGCTGGGAGGCAAGGCAAAGGCAGATGGGCAGAGTGTGTTTGGCTGTGAAAGCGGTGTCAAGAGAAGGTGAGGACCAGCAACAGCTCTAAGCCCTTAGGCCTATCGTATGGGAGAAATGGCTTGGAGGTTTGCACTTTGGGAGGTGGTGTGTGCCGGGAGTGAGAGTGAGATTGAACCTGAGAATGTGTGTTGGGAGTGCTGGGAGGCAAGTTAAAGGCAGATGGCCAGAGTGTGTTTCGCTGTGAAAGCGGAGTCAAGGGAAGGTGAGGACCAGCAACAGCTCTAAGCCCTTAGATGTAGCGTGTGTCAGAAATCGCTTGGGTGTTGGCATTTTGGGAGGTGGTCTGTGCCGCGAGTGAGAATGAGATTCAACCTGAGAATGTGTGTTGGGAGTGCTGGGAGGCAAAGCCAGGGTAGATGGGCAGAGTGTGTTTGGCTGTGAAAGCAGTGTCAAGGGAAGGTGAGGACCAGCAACAGCTCTAAGCCCTTAGGCCTATCGTAGGGGAGAAATGGCTTGGAGGTTTGCACTTTGGGAGGTGGTGTGTGCCGGGAGTGAGAGTGAGAGTGAGCCTGAGAATGTGTGTTGGGAGTGCTGGGAGTTGAGGCAAAGGCAGATGGGCAGAGTGTGTTTGTCTGTGAAAGCGGTGTCAAGAGAAGGTGAGGACCAGCAGCAGCTCTAAGCCCTTAAGCCTATCGTAGGGGAGAAATGGCTTGGACGTTTGCACTTTGGGAGGTGGTGTGTGCCGGGAGTGAGAGTGAGATTGAGCCTGAGAATGTGTGTTGGGAGTGCTGGGAGGCAAAGGCAGGGTAGATGGGCAGAGTGTGTTTGGCTGTGAAAGCGGTGTCAAGGGAAGGTGAGGACCAGCAACAGCTCTAAGCCCTTAGATGTAGCGTATGTCAGAAATCGGTTGGGTGTTTGCACTTTGGGAGGTGGTCTGTGCCGATAGTGAGAGTGTGTTGGGAGTGGTGGGCGGCAAGGCAAAGGCAGATGGGCAGAGTGTGTTTGTCTGTGAAAGCGGTGTCAAGAGAAGGTGAGGACCAGCAGCAGCTCTAAGCCCTTAAGCCTATCGTAGGGGAGAAATGGCTTGGACGTTTGCACTTTGGGAGGTGGTGTGTGCCGGGAGTGAGAGTGAGATTGAGCCTGAGAATGTGTGTTGGGAGTGCTGGGAGGCAAAGGCAGGGTAGATGGCCAGAGTGTGTTTGGCTGTGAAAGCGGTGTCAAGGGAAGGTGAGGACCAGCAACAGCTCTAAGCCCTTAGATGTAGCGTATGTCAGAAATCGGTTCGGTGTTTGCACTTTGGGAGGTGGTCTGTGCCGATAGTGAGAGTGTGTTGGGAGTGGTGGGCGGCAAGGCAAAGGCAGATGGCCAGAGTGTGTTTGGCTGTGAAAGCGGTGTCAAGGGAAGGTGAGGACCAGCAACAGCTCTAAGCCCTTAGGCCTATCGTAGGGGAGAAATGGCTAGGACGTTTGCACTTTGGGAGGTGGTCTGTGCCGGGAGTGAGAGTGAGATTGAGCCTGAGAATATGTTTTGGGAGTGATGGGAGGGAAAGCCAGGGTAGATGGCCAGAGTGTGTTTGGCTGTGAAAGCGGTGTCAAGGGAAGGTGAGGACCAGCCACAGCTCTAAGCCCTTAGATGTAGCGTATGTCAGAAATCGGTTGGGTGTTTGCACTTTGGGAGGTGGTCTGTGCCAGGAGTGAGAGAGAGATTGAACTTGAGAATGTGTGTTGGGAGTGCTGGGAGGCAAGGGCAGCACAGATGGGCAGAGTGTGTTTGGCTGTGAAAGCGGTGTGAAGGGAAGGTGCGGACCAGCAACAGCTCTAAGCCCTTAGATGTAGCATGCGGCAGAAAATGCTAGGACGTTTGCACTTTGGGAGGTGTTGTGTGCCGGGAGTGAGAGTGAGATTGAACCTGAGAATGTGCGTTGAGAGTGCTGGGAGGCAAGGCAAAGGCAGATGGGCAGAGTGTGTTTTCCTGTGAAAGCGGTGTCAAGGGAAGGTGAGGACCAGCAACAGCTCTAAGCCCTTAGGCCTATCGTAGGGGAGAAATGGCTTGGACGTTTGCACTTTGGGAGGTGGTCTGTGCCGGGAGTGAGAGTGAGATTGAGCCTGAGAATATGTTTTGGGAGTGATGGGAGGGAAAGCCAGGGTAGATGGGCAGAGTGTGTTTGTCTGTGAAAGCGGTGTCAAGGGAAGGTGAGGACCAGCAACAGCTCTAAGCCCTTAGGCCTATCGTAGGGGAGAAATGGCTTGGAGGTTTGCACTTTGGGAGGTGGTCTGTGCCGGGAGTGAGAGTGAGATTGAACCTGAGAATGTGTGTTGGGAGTGCTGGGAGGCAAGTTAAAGGCAGATGGGCAGAGTGTGTTTGGCTGTGAAAGCGGAGTCAAGGGAAGGTGAGGACCAGCAACAGCTCTAAGCCCTTAGATGTAGCGTGTGTCAGAAATCGCTTGGGTGTTGGCATTTTGGGAGGTGGTCTGTGCCGCGAGTGAGAATGAGATTCAACCTGAGAATGTGTGTTGGGAGTGCTGGGAGGCAAAGCCAGGGTAGATGGGCAGAGTGTGTTTGGCTGTGAAAGCGGTGTCAAGGGAAGGTGAGGACCAGCAACAGCTCTAAGCCCTTAGGCCTATCGTAGGGGAGAAATGGCTTGGAGGTTTGCAGTTTGGGAGGTGGTGTGTGCCGGGAGTGAGAGTGAGAGTGAGCCTGAGAATGTGTGTTGGGAGTGCTGGGAGTTGAGGCAAAGGCAGATGGGCAGAGTGTGTTTGTCTGTGAAAGCGGTGTCAAGAGAAGGTGAGGACCAGCAGCAGCTCTAAGCCCTTAAGCCTATCGTAGGGGAGAAATGGCTTGGACGTTTGCACTTTGGGAGGTGGTGTGTGCCGGGAGTGACAGTGAGATTGAGCCTGAGAATGTGTGTTGGGAGTGCTGGGAGGCAAAGGCAGGGTAGATGGGCAGAATGTGTTTGGCTGTGAAAGCGGTGTCAAGGGAAGGTGAAGACCAGCAACAGCTCTAACCCCTTAGATGTAGCGTATGTCAGAAATCGGTTGGGTGTTTGCACTTTGGGAGGTGGTCTGTGCCGGGAGTGAGAGTGAGAGTGAGCCTGAGAATGTGTGTTGGGAGTGCTGGGAGGCAAAGCCAGGGTAGATGGGCAGAGTGTGTTTGGCTGTGAAAGCGGTGTCAAGGGAAGGTGAGGACCAGCAACAGCTCTAAGCTCTTAGATGTAGCGTGTGTCAGAAATCGCTTGGAGGTTTGCACTTTGGGAGGTGGTCTGTGCCGATAGTGAGAGTGTGTTGGGAGTGCTGGGCGGCAAGGCAAACGCAGATGGGCAGAGTGTGTTTGGCTGTGAAAGCGGTGTCAAGGGAAGGTGAGGACCAGCAACAGCTCTAAGGCCTTAGATGTAGTGTGTGTCAGAAATCGCTTGGAGGTTTGCACTTTGGGAAGTGGTCTTGCCGGCAGTGATAGTGAGATTCAACGTGAGAATGTGTTTTGGGAGTGCTGGGAGTCAAAACCAGCATAGATGGCCAGAGTGTGTTTGGCTGTGAAAGCGGTGTCAAGGGAAGGTGAGGACCAGCCACAGCTCTAAGCCCTTAGGCCTATCGTAGGGGAGAAATGGCTTGGACGTTTGCACTTTGGGAGGTGGTCTGTGCCGGGAGTGAGAGTGAGATTGAACCTGAGAATGTGTGTTGGGAGTGCTGGGAGGCAAGTTAAAGGCAGATGGCCAGAGTGTGTTTGGCTGTGAAAGCGGAGTCAAGGGAAGGTGAGGACCAGCAACAGCTCTAAGCCCTTAGATGTAGCATGTGTCAGAAATCGCTTGGGTGTTTTGACTTTGTGAGGTGGTGTGTGCCGGGAGAGAGAGTGATTTTGGAGTGCTGGGAGGCAAGGCAAAGGCAGATGGGCAGAGTGTGTTTGGCTGTGAAAGCGGTGTCAAGAGAAGGTGAGGACCAGCAACAGCTCTAAGCCCTTAGGCCTATCGTATGGGAGAAATGGCTTGGAGTTTGCACTTTGGGAGGTGGTGTGTGCCGGGAGTGAGAGTGAGATTGAACCTGAGAATGTGTGTTGGGAGTGCTGGGAGGCAAGTTAAAGGCAGATGGCCAGAGTGTGTTTGGCTGTGAAAGCGGAGTCAAGGGAAGGTGAGGACCAGCAACAGCTCTAAGCCCTTAGATGTAGCGTGTGTCAGAAATCGCTTGGGTGTTGGCATTTTGGGAGGTGGTCTGTGCCGCGAGTGAGAATGAGATTCAACCTGAGAATGTGTGTTGGGAGTGCTGGGAGGCAAAGCCAGGGTAGATGGGCAGAGTGTGTTTGGCTGTGAAAGCGGTGTCAAGGGAAGGTGAGGACCAGCAACAGCTCTAAGCCCTTAGATGTAGTGTGTGTCAGAAATCGCTTGGGTGTTGGCATTTTGGGAGGTGGTCTGTGCCGCGAGTGAGAATGAGATTCAACCTGAGAATGTGTGTTGGGAGTGCTGGGAGGCAAAGCCAGGGTAGATGGGCAGAGTGTGTTTGGCTGTGAAAGCGGTGTCAAGGGAAGGTGAGGACCAGCAACAGCTCTAAGGCCTTAGATGTAGTGTGTGTCAGAAATCGCTTGGAGGTTTGCACTTTGGGAAGTGGTCTTGCCGGCAGTGATAGTGAGATTCAACGTGAGAATGTGTTTTGGGAGTGCTGGGAGTCAAAACCAGCATAGATGGCCAGAGTGTGTTTGGCTGTGAAAGCGGTGTCAAGGGAAGGTGAGGACCAGCCACAGCTCTAAGCCCTTAGGCCTATCGTAGGGGAGAAATGGCTTGGACGTTTGCACTTTGGGAGGTGGTCTGTGCCGGGAGTGAGAGTGAGATTGAACCTGAGAATGTGTGTTGGGAGTGCTGGGAGGCAAGTTAAAGGCAGATGGGCAGAGTGTGTTTGGCTGTGAAAGCGGAGTCAAGGGAAGGTGAGGACCAGCAACAGCTCTAAGCCCTTAGATGTAGCATGCGGTAGAAATCGCTTGGGTGTTTTGACTTTGTGAGGTGGTGTGTGCCGGGAGAGAGAGTGATTTTGGAGTGCTGGGAGGCAAGGCAAAGGCAGATGGGCAGAGTGTGTTTGGCTGTGAAAGCGGTGTCAAGAGAAGGTGAGGACCAGCAACAGCTCTAAGCCCTTAGGCCTATCGTAGGGGAGAAATGGCTTGGAGGTTTGCACTTTGGGAGGTGGTGTGTGCCGGGAGTGAGAGTGAGATTGAACCTGAGAATGTGTGTTGGGAGTGCTGGGAGGCAAGTTAAAGGCAGATGGCCAGAGTGTGTTTGGCTGTGAAAGCGGTGTCAAGGGAAGGTGAGGACCAGCAACAGCTCTAAGCCCTTAGATGTAGCGTGTGTCAGAAATCGCTTGGGTGTTTGCACTTTGGGAGGTGGTCTGTGCCGCGAGTGAGAATGAGATTCAACCTGAGAATGTGTGTTGGGAGTGCTGGGAGGCAAAGCCAGGGTAGATGGGCAGAGTGTGTTTGGCTGTGAAAGCGGTGTCAAGGGAAGGTGAGGACCAGCAACAGCTCTAAGCCCTTAGGCCTATCGTAGGGGAGAAATGGCTTGGAGGTTTGCAGTTTGGGAGGTGGTGTGTGCCGGGAGTGAGAGTGAGAGTGAGCCTGAGAATGTGTGTTGGGAGTGCTGGGAGTTGAGGCAAAGGCAGATGGGCAGAGTGTGTTTGTCTGTGAAAGCGGTGTCAAGAGAAGGTGAGGACCAGCAGCAGCTCTAAGCCCTTAAGCCTATCGTAGGGGAGAAATGGCTTGGACGTTTGCACTTTGGGAGGTGGTGTGTGCCGGGAGTGACAGTGAGATTGAGCCTGAGAATGTGTGTTGGGAGTGCTGGGAGGCAAAGGCAGGGTAGATGGGCAGAATGTGTTTGGCTGTGAAAGCGGTGTCAAGGGAAGGTGAAGACCAGCAACAGCTCTAACCCCTTAGATGTAGCGTATGTCAGAAATCGGTTGGGTGTTTGCACTTTGGGAGGTGGTCTGTGCCGGGAGTGAGAGTGAGAGTGAGCCTGAGAATGTGTGTTGGGAGTGCTGGGAGGCAAAGCCAGGGTAGATGGGCAGAGTGTGTTTGGCTGTGAAAGCGGTGTCAAGGGAAGGTGAGGACCAGCAACAGCTCTAAGCTCTTAGATGTAGCGTGTGTCAGAAATCGCTTGGAGGTTTGCACTTTGGGAGGTGGTCTGTGCCGATAGTGAGAGTGTGTTGGGAGTGCTGGGCGGCAAGGCAAACGCAGATGGGCAGAGTGTGTTTGGCTGTGAAAGCGGTGTCAAGGGAAGGTGAGGACCAGCAACAGCTCTAAGGCCTTAGATGTAGTGTGTGTCAGAAATCGCTTGGGTATTTGCTCTTTGGGAAGTGGTCTTGCCGGCAGTGATAGTGAGATTCAACGTGAGAATGTGTTTTGGGAGTGCTGGGAGTCAAAACCAGCATAGATGGCCAGAGTGTGTTTGGCTGTGAAAGCGGTGTCAAGGGAAGGTGAGGACCAGCCACAGCTCTAAGCCCTTAGGCCTATCGTAGGGGAGAAATGGCTTGGACGTTTGCACTTTGGGAGGTGGTCTGTGCCGGGAGTGAGAGTGAGATTGAACCTGAGAATGTGTGTTGGGAGTGCTGGGAGGCAAGTTAAAGGCAGATGGCCAGAGTGTGTTTGGCTGTGAAAGCGGAGTCAAGGGAAGGTGAGGACCAGCAACAGCTCTAAGCCCTTAGATGTAGCGTGTGTCAGAAATCGCTTGGGTGTTGGCATTTTGGGAGGTGGTCTGTGCCGCGAGTGAGAATGAGATTCAACCTGAGAATGTGTGTTGGGAGTGCTGGGAGGCAAAGCCAGGGTAGATGGGCAGAGTGTGTTTGGCTGTGAAAGCGGTGTCAAGGGAAGGTGAGGACCAGCAACAGCTCTAAGGCCTTAGATGTAGTGTGTGTCAGAAATCGCTTGGGTGTTGGCATTTTGGGAGGTGGTCTGTGCCGCGAGTGAGAATGAGATTCAACCTGAGAATGTGTGTTGGGAGTGCTGGGAGGCAAAGCCAGGGTAGATGGGCAGAGTGTGTTTGGCTGTGAAAGCGGTGTCAAGGGAAGGTGAGGACCAGCAACAGCTCTAAGGCCTTAGATGTAGTGTGTGTCAGAAATCGCTTGGAGGTTTGCACTTTGGGAAGTGGTCTTGCCGGCAGTGATAGTGAGATTCAACGTGAGAATGTGTTTTGGGAGTGCTGGGAGTCAAAACCAGCATAGATGGCCAGAGTGTGTTTGGCTGTGAAAGCGGTGTCAAGGGAAGGTGAGGACCAGCCACAGCTCTAAGCCCTTAGGCCTATCGTAGGGGAGAAATGGCTTGGACGTTTGCACTTTGGGAGGTGGTCTGTGCCGGGAGTGAGAGTGAGATTGAACCTGAGAATGTGTGTTGGGAGTGCTGGGAGGCAAGTTAAAGGCAGATGGGCAGAGTGTGTTTGGCTGTGAAAGCGGTGTCAAGGGAAGGTGAGGACCAGCAACAGCTCTAAGCCCTTAGATGTAGCATGCGGTAGAAATCGCTTGGGTGTTTTGACTTTGTGAGGTGGTGTGTGCCGGGAGAGAGAGTGATTTGGGAGTGCTGGGAGGCAAGGCAAAGGCAGATGGGCAGAGTGTGTTTGGCTGTGAAAGCGGTGTCAAGAGAAGGTGAGGACCAGCAACAGCTCTAAGCCCTTAGGCCTATCGTATGGGAGAAATGGCTTGGAGGTTTGCACTTTGGGAGGTGGTGTGTGCCGGGAGTGAGAGTGAGATTGAACCTGAGAATGTGTGTTGGGAGTGCTGGGAGGCAAGTTAAAGGCAGATGGCCAGAGTGTGTTTGGCTGTGAAAGCGGAGTCAAGGGAAGGTGAGGACCAGCAACAGCTCTAAGCCCTTAGATGTAGCGTGTGTCAGAAATCGCTTGGGTGTTGGCATTTTGGGAGGTGGTCTGTGCCGCGAGTGAGAATGAGATTCAACCTGAGAATGTGTGTTGGGAGTGCTGGGAGGCAAAGCCAGGGTAGATGGGCAGAGTGTGTTTGGCTGTGAAAGCGGTGTCAAGGGAAGGTGAAGACCAGCAACAGCTCTAAGCCCTTAGATGTAGCGTATGTCAGAAATCGGTTGGGTGTTTGCACTTTGGGAGGTGGTCTGTGCCGATAGTGAGAGTGTGTTGGGAGTGCTGGGCGGCAAGGCAAAGGCAGATGGCCAGTGTGTGTTTGGCTGTGAAAGCGGTGTCAAGGGAAGGTGAGGACCAGCAACAGCTCTAAGCCCTTAGATGTAGCGTGTGTCAGAAATCGCTTGGGTGTTGGCATTTTGGGAGGTGGTCTGTGCCGCGAGTGAGAATGAGATTCAACCTGAGAATGTGTGTTGGGAGTGCTGGGAGGCAAAGCCAGGGTAGATGGGCAGAGTGTGTTTGGCTGTGAAAGCGGTGTCAAGGGAAGGTGAGGACCAGCAACAGCTCTAAGCCCTTAGGCCTATCGTAGGGGAGAAATGGCTTGGAGGTTTGCAGTTTGGGAGGTGGTGTGTGCCGGGAGTGAGAGTGAGCCTGAGAATGTGTGTTGGGAGTGCTGGGAGTTGAGGCAAAGGCAGATGGGTAGAGTGTGTTTGTCTGTGAAAGCGGTGTCAAGAGAAGGTGAGGACCAGCAGCAGCTCTAAGCCCTTAAGCCTATCGTAGGGGAGAAATGGCTTGGACGTTTGCACTTTGGGAGGTGGTGTGTGCCGGGAGTGACAGTGAGATTGAGCCTGAGAATGTGTGTTGGGAGTGCTGGGAGGCAAAGCCAGGGTAGATGGGCAGAATGTGTTTGGCTGTGAAAGCGGTGTCAAGGGAAGGTTAGGACCAGCAACAGCTCTAACCCCTTAGATGTAGCGTATGTCAGAAATCGGTTGGGTGTTTGCACTATGGGAGGTGGTCTGTGCCGATAGTGAGAGTGTGTTGGGAGTGGTGGGCGGCAAGGCAAAGGCAGATGGCCAGAGTGTGTTTGGCTGTGAAAGCGGTGTCAAGGGAAGGTGAGGACCAGCAACAGCTCTAAGGCCTTAGATGTAGTGTGTGTCAGAAATCGCTTGGAGGTTTGCACTTTGGGAAGTGGTGTGTGCCGGCAGTGATAGTGAGATTCAACCTGAGAATGTGTTTTGGGAGTGCTGGGAGGCAAAACCAGCGTAGATGGCCAGAGTGTGTTTGGCTGTGAAAGCGGTGTCAAGGGAAGGTGAGGACCAGCCACAGCTCTAAGCCCTTAGATGTAGCGTATGTCAGAAATCGGTTGGGTGTTTGCACTTTGGGAGGTGGTCTGTGCCAGGAGTGAGAGAGAGATTGAACTTGAGAATGTGTGTTGGGAGTGCTGGGAGGCAAGGGCAGCACAGATGGGCAGAGTGTGTTTGGCTGTGAAAGCGGTGTGAAGGGAAGGTGCGGACCAGCAACAGCTCTAAGCCCTTAGATGTAGCATGCGGCAGAAAATGCTAGGACGTTTGCACTTTGGGAGGTGTTGTGTGCCGGGAGTGAGAGTGAGATTGAACCTGAGAATGTGCGTTGAGAGTGCTGGGAGGCAAGGCAAAGGCAGATGGGCAGAGTGTGTTTTCCTGTGAAAGCGGTGTCAAGGGAAGGTGAGGACCAGCAACAGCTCTAAGCCCTTAGGCCTATCGTAGGGGAGAAATGGCTTGGACGTTTGCACTTTGGGAGGTGGTCTGTGCCGGGAGTGAGAGTGAGATTGAGCCTGAGAATATGTTTTGGGAGTGATGGGAGGGAAAGCCAGGGTAGATGGGCAGAGTGTGTTTGTCTGTGAAAGCGGTGTCAAGGGAAGGTGAGGACCAGCAACAGCTCTAAGCCCTTAGGCCTATCGTAGGGGAGAAATGGCTTGGAGGTTTGCACTTTGGGAGGTGGTCTGTGCCGGGAGTGAGAGTGAGATTGAACCTGAGAATGTGTGTTGGGAGTGCTGGGAGGCAAGTTAAAGGCAGATGGCCAGAGTGTGTTTGGCTGTGAAAGCGGTGTCAAGAGAAGGTGAGGACCAGCAACAGCTCTAAGCCCTTAGATGTAGCGTGTGTCAGAAATCGCTTGGGTGTTGGCATTTTGGGAGGTGGTCTGTGCCGCGAGTGAGAATGAGATTCAACCTGAGAATGTGTGTTGGGAGTGCTGGGAGGCAAAGCCAGGGTAGATGGGCAGAGTGTGTTTGGCTGTGAAAGCGGTGTCAAGGGAAGGTGAGGACCAGCAACAGCTCTAAGCCCTTAGGCCTATCGTAGGGGAGAAATGGCTTGGAGGTTTGCAGTTTGGGAGGTGGTGTGTGCCGGGAGTGAGAGTGAGAGTGAGCCTGAGAATGTGTGTTGGGAGTGCTGGGAGTTGAGGCAAAGGCAGATGGGCAGAGTGTGTTTGTCTGTGAAAGCGGTGTCAAGAGAAGGTGAGCACCAGCAGCAGCTCTAAGCCCTTAAGCCTATCGTAGGGGAGAAATGGCTTGGACGTTTGCACTTTGGGAGGTGGTGTGTGCCGGGAGTGACAGTGAGATTGAGCCTGAGAATGTGTGTTGGGAGTGCTGGGAGGCAAAGGCAGGGTAGATGGGCAGAATGTGTTTGGCTGTGAAAGCGGTGTCAAGGGAAGGTGAAGACCAGCAACAGCTCTAACCCCTTAGATGTAGCGTATGTCAGAAATCGGTTGGGTGTTTGCACTTTGGGAGGTGGTCTGTGCCGGGAGTGAGAGTGAGAGTGAGCCTGAGAATGTGTGTTGGGAGTGCTGGGAGGCAAAGCCAGGGTAGATGGGCAGAGTGTGTTTGGCTGTGAAAGCGGTGTCAAGGGAAGGTGAGGACCAGCAACAGCTCTAAGCTCTTAGATGTAGCGTGTGTCAGAAATCGCTTGGAGGTTTGCACTTTGGGAGGTGGTCTGTGCCGATAGTGAGAGTGTGTTGGGAGTGCTGGGCGGCAAGGCAAACGCAGATGGGCAGAGTGTGTTTGGCTGTGAAAGCGGTGTCAAGGGAAGGTTAGGACCAGCAACAGCTCTAACCCCTTAGATGTAGCGTATGTCAGAAATCGGTTGGGTGTTTGCACTATGGGAGGTGGTCTGTGCCGATAGTGAGAGTGTGTTGGGAGTGGTGGGCGGCAAGGCAAAGGCAGATGGGCAGAGTGTGTTTGGCTGTGAAAGCGGTGTCAAGGGAAGGTGAGGACCAGCAACAGCTCTAAGGCCTTAGATGTAGCGTGTGTCAGAAATCGCTTGGGTATTTGCTCTTTGGGAAGTGGTGTGTGCCGGCAGTGATAGTGAGATTCAACCTGAGAATGTGTTTTGGGAGTGCTGGGAGGCAAAACCAGCGTAGATGGCCAGAGTGTGTTTGGCTGTGAAAGCGGTGTCAAGGGAAGGTGAGGACCAGCCACAGCTCTAAGCCCTTAGATGTAGCGTATGTCAGAAATCGCTTGGGTGTTTGCACTTTGGGAGGTGGTCTGTGCCAGGAGTGAGAGAGAGATTGAACTTGAGAATGTGTGTTGGGAGTGCTGGGAGGCAAGGGCAGCACAGATGGGCAGAGTGTGTTTGGCTGTGAAAGCGGTGTGAAGGGAAGGTGCGGACCAGCAACAGCTCTAAGCCCTTAGATGTAGCATGCGGCAGAAAATGCTAGGACGTTTGCACTTTGGGAGGTGGTCTGTGCCGGGAGTGAGAGTGATAGTGAGCCTGAGAATATGTTTTGGGAGTGATGGGAGGGAAAGCCAGGGTAGATGGGCAGAGTGTGTTTGGCTGTGAAAGTGGTGTCAAGGGAAGGTGAGGACCAGCAACAGCTCTAAGCCCTTAGGCCTATCGTAGGGGAGAAATGGCTTGGACGTTTGCACTTTGGGAGGTGGTCTGTGCCGGGAGTGAGAGTGAGATTGAGCCTGAGAATATGTTTTGGGAGTGATGGGAGGGAAAGCCAGGGTAGATGGGCAGAGTGTGTTTGTCTGTGAAAGCGGTGTCAAGGGAAGGTGAGGACCAGCAACAGCTCTAAGCCCTTAGGCCTATCGTAGGGGAGAAATGGCTTGGAGGTTTGCACTTTGGGAGGTGGTGTGTGCCGGGAGTGAGAGTGAGATTGAACCTGAGAATGTGTGTTGGGAGTGCTGGGAGGCAAGTTAAAGGCAGATGGCCAGAGTGTGTTTGGCTGTGAAAGCGGAGTCAAGGGAAGGTGAGGACCAGCAACAGCTCTAAGCCCTTAGATGTAGCGTGTGTCAGAAATCGCTTGGGTGTTGGCATTTTGGGAGGTGGTCTGTGCCGCGAGTGAGAATGAGATTCAACCTGAGAATGTGTGTTGGGAGTGCTGGGAGGCAAAGCCAGGGTAGATGGGCAGAGTGTGTTTGGCTGTGAAAGCAGTGTCAAGGGAAGGTGAGGACCAGCAACAGCTCTAAGCCCTTAGGCCTATCGTAGGGGAGAAATGGCTTGGAGGTTTGCACTTTGGGAGGTGGTGTGTGCCGGGAGTGAGAGTGAGAGTGAGCCTGAGAATGTGTGTTGGGAGTGCTGGGAGTTGAGGCAAAGGCAGATGGGCAGAGTGTGTTTGTCTGTGAAAGCGGTGTCAAGAGAAGGTGAGGACCAGCAGCAGCTCTAAGCCCTTAAGCCTATCGTAGGGGAGAAATGGCTTGGACGTTTGCACTTTGGGAGGTGGTGTGTGCCGGGAGTGAGAGTGAGATTGAGCCTGAGAATGTGTGTTGGGAGTGCTGGGAGGCAAAGGCAGGGTAGATGGCCAGAGTGTGTTTGGCTGTGAAAGCGGTGTCAAGGGAAGGTGAGGACCAGCAACAGCTCTAAGCCCTTAGATGTAGCGTATGTCAGAAATCGGTTGGGTGTTTGCACTTTGGGAGGTGGTCTGTGCCGATAGTGAGAGTGTGTTGGGAGTGGTGGGCGGCAAGGCAAAGGCAGATGGGCAGAGTGTGTTTGTCTGTGAAAGCGGTGTCAAGAGAAGGTGAGGACCAGCAGCAGCTCTAAGCCCTTAAGCCTATCGTAGGGGAGAAATGGCTTGGACGTTTGCACTTTGGGAGGTGGTGTGTGCCGGGAGTGAGAGTGAGATTGAGCCTGAGAATGTGTGTTGGGAGTGCTGGGAGGCAAAGGCAGGGTAGATGGCCAGAGTGTGTTTGGCTGTGAAAGCGGTGTCAAGGGAAGGTGAGGACCAGCAACAGCTCTAAGCCCTTAGATGTAGCGTATGTCAGAAATCGGTTCGGTGTTTGCACTTTGGGAGGTGGTCTGTGCCGATAGTGAGAGTGTGTTGGGAGTGGTGGGCGGCAAGGCAAAGGCAGATGGCCAGAGTGTGTTTGGCTGTGAAAGCGGTGTCAAGGGAAGGTGAGGACCAGCAACAGCTCTAAGCCCTTAGGCCTATCGTAGGGGAGAAATGGCTAGGACGTTTGCACTTTGGGAGGTGGTCTGTGCCGGGAGTGAGAGTGAGATTGAGCCTGAGAATATGTTTTGGGAGTGATGGGAGGGAAAGCCAGGGTAGATGGCCAGAGTGTGTTTGGCTGTGAAAGCGGTGTCAAGGGAAGGTGAGGACCAGCAACAGCTCTAAGCCCTTAGGCCTATCGTAGGGGAGAAATGGCTTGGAGGTTTGCACTTTGGGAGGTGGTCTGTGCCGGGAGTGAGAGTGAGATTGAACCTGAGAATGTGTGTTGGGAGTGCTGGGAGGCAAGTTAAAGGCAGATGGCCAGAGTGTGTTTGGCTGTGAAAGCGGAGTCAAGGGAAGGTGAGGACCAGCAACAGCTCTAAGCCCTTAGATGTAGCGTGTGTCAGAAATCGCTTGGGTGTTGGCATTTTGGGAGGTGGTCTGTGCCGCGAGTGAGAATGAGATTCAACCTGAGAATGTGTGTTGGGAGTGCTGGGAGGCAAAGCCAGGGTAGATGGGCAGAGTGTGTTTGGCTGTGAAAGCGGTGTCAAGGGAAGGTGAGGACCAGCAACAGCTCTAAGCCCTTAGGCCTATCGTAGGGGAGAAATGGCTTGGAGGTTTGCACACTGGGAGGTGGTCTGTGCCGGAAGTGAGAGTGAGATTCAACCTGAGAATGTGTGTTGGGAGTGCTGGGAGGCAAGGCAAAGGCGGATGGGCAGAGTGTGTTTGTCTGTGGAAGAGGTGTCAAGAGAAGGTGAGGACCAGCAACAGCTCTAAGCCCTTAAGCCTATCGCAGGGGAGAAATGCCTTGCACGTTTGCACTTTGGGAGGTGGTCTGTGCCGGGAGTGAGAGTGAGATTGAGCCTGAGAATGTGTGTTGGGAGTGCTGGGAGGCAAAGGCAGGGTAGATGGGCAGAGTGTGTTTGGCTGTGAAAGCGGTGTCAAGGGAAGGTGAAGACCAGCAACAGCTCTAAGCCCTTAGATGTAGCGTATGTCAGAAATCGGTTGGGTGTTTGCACTTTGGGAGGTGGTCTGTGCCGATAGTGAGAGTGTGTTGGGAGTGCTGGGCGGCAAGGCAAAGGCAGATGGCCAGTGTGTGTTTGGCTGTGAAAGCGGTGTCAAGGGAAGGTGAGGACCAGCAACAGCTCTAAGCCCTTAGATGTAGCGTGTGTCAGAAATCGCTTGGGTGTTGGCATTTTGGGAGGTGGTCTGTGCCGCGAGTGAGAATGAGATTCAACCTGAGAATGTGTGTTGGGAGTGCTGGGAGGCAAAGCCAGGGTAGATGGGCAGAGTGTGTTTGGCTGTGAAAGCGGTGTCAAGGGAAGGTGAGGACCAGCAACAGCTCTAAGCCCTTAGGCCTATCGTAGGGGAGAAATGGCTTGGAGGTTTGCACTTTGGGAGGTGGTGTGTGCCGGGAGTGAGAGTGAGCCTGAGAATGTGTGTTGGGAGTGCTGGGAGTTGAGGCAAAGGCAGATGGGTAGAGTGTGTTTGTCTGTGAAAGCGGTGTCAAGAGAAGGTGAGGACCAGCAGCAGCTCTAAGCCCTTAAGCCTATCGTAGGGGAGAAATGGCTTGGACGTTTGCACTTTGGGAGGTGGTGTGTGCCGGGAGTGACAGTGAGATTGAGCCTGAGAATGTGTGTTGGGAGTGCTGGGAGGCAAAGCCAGGGTAGATGGGCAGAATGTGTTTGGCTGTGAAAGCGGTGTCAAGGGAAGGTTAGGACCAGCAACAGCTCTAAGCTCTTAGATGTAGCGTATGTCAGAAATCGGTTGGGTGTTTGCACTATGGGAGGTGGTCTGTGCCGATAGTGAGAGTGTGTTGGGAGTGGTGGGCGGCAAGGCAAAGGCAGATGGGCAGAGTGTGTTTGGCTGTGAAAGCGGTGTCAAGGGAAGGTGAGGACCAGCAACAGCTCTAAGGCCTTAGATGTAGCGTGTGTCAGAAATCGCTTGGGTATTTGCTCTTTGGGAAGTGGTGTGTGCCGGCAGTGATAGTGAGATTCAACCTGAGAATGTGTTTTGGGAGTGCTGGGAGGGAAAACCAGCGTAGATGGCCAGAGTGTGTTTGGCTGTGAAAGCGGTGTCAAGGGAAGGTGAGGACCAGCCACAGCTCTAAGCCCTTAGATGTAGCGTATGTCAGAAATCGGTTGGGTGTTTGCACTTTGGGAGGTGGTCTGTGCCAGGAGTGAGAGAGAGATTGAACTTGAGAATGTGTGTTGGGAGTGCTGGGAGGCAAGGGCAGCACAGATGGGCAGAGTGTGTTTGGCTGTGAAAGCGGTGTGAAGGGAAGGTGCGGACCAGCAACAGCTCTAAGCCCTTAGATGTAGCATGCGGCAGAAAATGCTAGGACGTTTGCACTTTGGGAGGTGTTGTGTGCCGGGAGTGAGAGTGAGATTGAACCTGAGAATGTGCGTTGAGAGTGCTGGGAGGCAAGGCAAAGGCAGATGGGCAGAGTGTGTTTTCCTGTGAAAGCGGTGTCAAGGGAAGGTGAGGACCAGCAACAGCTCTAAGCCCTTAGGCCTATCGTAGGGGAGAAATGGCTTGGACGTTTGCACTTTGGGAGGTGGTCTGTGCCGGGAGTGAGAGTGAGATTGAGCCTGAGAATATGTTTTGGGAGTGATGGGAGGGAAAGCCAGGGTAGATGGGCAGAGTGTGTTTGTCTGTGAAAGCGGTGTCAAGGGAAGGTGAGGACCAGCAACAGCTCTAAGCCCTTAGGCCTATCGTAGGGGAGAAATGGCTTGGAGGTTTGCACTTTGGGAGGTGGTCTGTGCCGGGAGTGAGAGTGAGATTGAACCTGAGAATGTGTGTTGGGAGTGCTGGGAGGCAAGTTAAAGGCAGATGGCCAGAGTGTGTTTGGCTGTGAAAGCGGAGTCAAGGGAAGGTGAGGACCAGCAACAGCTCTAAGCCCTTAGATGTAGCGTGTGTCAGAAATCGCTTGGGTGTTGGCATTTTGGGAGGTGGTCTGTGCCGCGAGTGAGAATGAGATTCAACCTGAGAATGTGTGTTGGGAGTGCTGGGAGGCAAAGCCAGGGTAGATGGGCAGAGTGTGTTTGGCTGTGAAAGCGGTGTCAAGGGAAGGTGAGGACCAGCAACAGCTCTAAGCCCTTAGGCCTATCGTAGGGGAGAAATGGCTTGGAGGTTTGCAGTTTGGGAGGTGGTGTGTGCCGGGAGTGAGAGTGAGAGTGAGCCTGAGAATGTGTGTTGGGAGTGCTGGGAGTTGAGGCAAAGGCAGATGGGCAGAGTGTGTTTGTCTGTGAAAGCGGTGTCAAGAGAAGGTGAGGACCAGCAGCAGCTCTAAGCCCTTAAGCCTATCGTAGGGGAGAAATGGCTTGGACGTTTGCACTTTGGGAGGTGGTGTGTGCCGGGAGTGACAGTGAGATTGAGCCTGAGAATGTGTGTTGGGAGTGCTGGGAGGCAAAGGCAGGGTAGATGGGCAGAATGTGTTTGGCTGTGAAAGCGGTGTCAAGGGAAGGTGAAGACCAGCAACAGCTCTAACCCCTTAGATGTAGCGTATGTCAGAAATCGGTTGGGTGTTTGCACTTTGGGAGGTGGTCTGTGCCGGGAGTGAGAGTGAGAGTGAGCCTGAGAATGTGTGTTGGGAGTGCTGGGAGGCAAAGCCAGGGTAGATGGGCAGAGTGTGTTTGGCTGTGAAAGCGGTGTCAAGGGAAGGTGAGGACCAGCAACAGCTCTAAGCTCTTAGATGTAGCGTGTGTCAGAAATTGCTTGGGTGTTTGCACTTTGGGAGGTGGTCTGTGCCGATAGTGAGAGTGTGTTGGGAGTGCTGGGCGGCAAGGCAAACGCAGATGGGCAGAGTGTGTTTGGCTGTGAAAGCGGTGTCAAGGGAAGGTGAGGACCAGCAACAGCTCTAAGGCCTTAGATGTAGTGTGTGTCAGAAATCGCTTGGAGGTTTGCACTTTGGGAAGTGGTCTTGCCGGCAGTGATAGTGAGATTCAACGTGAGAATGTGTTTTGGGAGTGCTGGGAGTCAAAACCAGCATAGATGGCCAGAGTGTGTTTGGCTGTGAAAGCGGTGTCAAGGGAAGGTGAGGACCAGCCACAGCTCTAAGCCCTTAGGCCTATCGTAGGGGAGAAATGGCTTGGACGTTTGCACTTTGGGAGGTGGTCTGTGCCGGGAGTGAGAGTGAGATTGAACCTGAGAATGTGTGTTGGGAGTGCTGGGAGGCAAGTTAAAGGCAGATGGCCAGAGTGTGTTTGGCTGTGAAAGCGGAGTCAAGGGAAGGTGAGGACCAGCAACAGCTCTAAGCCCTTAGATGTAGCATGTGTCAGAAATCGCTTGGGTGTTTTGACTTTGTGAGGTGGTGTGTGCCGGGAGAGAGAGTGATTTTGGAGTGCTGGGAGGCAAGGCAAAGGCAGATGGGCAGAGTGTGTTTGGCTGTGAAAGCGGTGTCAAGAGAAGGTGAGGACCAGCAACAGCTCTAAGCCCTTAGGCCTATCGTATGGGAGAAATGGCTTGGAGTTTGCACTTTGGGAGGTGGTGTGTGCCGGGAGTGAGAGTGAGATTGAACCTGAGAATGTGTGTTGGGAGTGCTGGGAGGCAAGTTAAAGGCAGATGGCCAGAGTGTGTTTGGCTGTGAAAGCGGAGTCAAGGGAAGGTGAGGACCAGCAACAGCTCTAAGCCCTTAGATGTAGCGTGTGTCAGAAATCGCTTGGGTGTTGGCATTTTGGGAGGTGGTCTGTGCCGCGAGTGAGAATGAGATTCAACCTGAGAATGTGTGTTGGGAGTGCTGGGAGGCAAAGCCAGGGTAGATGGGCAGAGTGTGTTTGGCTGTGAAAGCGGTGTCAAGGGAAGGTGAGGACCAGCAACAGCTCTAAGCCCTTAGGCCTATCGTAGGGGAGAAATGGCTTGGAGGTTTGCAGTTTGGGAGGTGGTGTGTGCCGGGAGTGAGAGTGAGAGTGAGCCTGAGAATGTGTGTTGGGAGTGCTGGGAGTTGAGGCAAAGGCAGATGGGCAGAGTGTGTTTGTCTGTGAAAGCGGTGTCAAGAGAAGGTGAGGACCAGCAGCAGCTCTAAGCCCTTAAGCCTATCGTAGGGGAGAAATGGCTTGGACGTTTGCACTTTGGGAGGTGGTGTGTGCCGGGAGTGACAGTGAGATTGAGCCTGAGAATGTGTGTTGGGAGTGCTGGGAGGCAAAGGCAGGGTAGATGGGCAGAATGTGTTTGGCTGTGAAAGCGGTGTCAAGGGAAGGTGAAGACCAGCAACAGCTCTAACCCCTTAGATGTAGCGTATGTCAGAAATCGGTTGGGTGTTTGCACTTTGGGAGGTGGTCTGTGCCGGGAGTGAGAGTGAGAGTGAGCCTGAGAATGTGTGTTGGGAGTGCTGGGAGGCAAAGCCAGGGTAGATGGGCAGAGTGTGTTTGGCTGTGAAAGCGGTGTCAAGGGAAGGTGAGGACCAGCAACAGCTCTAAGCTCTTAGATGTAGCGTGTGTCAGAAATCGCTTGGAGGTTTGCACTTTGGGAGGTGGTCTGTGCCGATAGTGAGAGTGTGTTGGGAGTGCTGGGCGGCAAGGCAAACGCAGATGGGCAGAGTGTGTTTGGCTGTGAAAGCGGTGTCAAGGGAAGGTGAGGACCAGCAACAGCTCTAAGGCCTTAGATGTAGTGTGTGTCAGAAATCGCTTGGGTATTTGCTCTTTGGGAAGTGGTCTTGCCGGCAGTGATAGTGAGATTCAACGTGAGAATGTGTTTTGGGAGTGCTGGGAGTCAAAACCAGCATAGATGGCCAGAGTGTGTTTGGCTGTGAAAGCGGTGTCAAGGGAAGGTGAGGACCAGCCACAGCTCTAAGCCCTTAGGCCTATCGTAGGGGAGAAATGGCTTGGACGTTTGCACTTTGGGAGGTGGTCTGTGCCGGGAGTGAGAGTGAGATTGAACCTGAGAATGTGTGTTGGGAGTGCTGGGAGGCAAGTTAAAGGCAGATGGCCAGAGTGTGTTTGGCTGTGAAAGCGGAGTCAAGGGAAGGTGAGGACCAGCAACAGCTCTAAGCCCTTAGATGTAGCGTGTGTCAGAAATCGCTTGGGTGTTGGCATTTTGGGAGGTGGTCTGTGCCGCGAGTGAGAATGAGATTCAACCTGAGAATGTGTGTTGGGAGTGCTGGGAGGCAAAGCCAGGGTAGATGGGCAGAGTGTGTTTGGCTGTGAAAGCGGTGTCAAGGGAAGGTGAGGACCAGCAACAGCTCTAAGGCCTTAGATGTAGTGTGTGTCAGAAATCGCTTGGGTGTTGGCATTTTGGGAGGTGGTCTGTGCCGCGAGTGAGAATGAGATTCAACCTGAGAATGTGTGTTGGGAGTGCTGGGAGGCAAAGCCAGGGTAGATGGGCAGAGTGTGTTTGGCTGTGAAAGCGGTGTCAAGGGAAGGTGAGGACCAGCAACAGCTCTAAGGCCTTAGATGTAGTGTGTGTCAGAAATCGCTTGGAGGTTTGCACTTTGGGAAGTGGTCTTGCCGGCAGTGATAGTGAGATTCAACGTGAGAATGTGTTTTGGGAGTGCTGGGAGTCAAAACCAGCATAGATGGCCAGAGTGTGTTTGGCTGTGAAAGCGGTGTCAAGGGAAGGTGAGGACCAGCCACAGCTCTAAGCCCTTAGGCATATCGTAGGGGAGAAATGGCTTGGACGTTTGCACTTTGGGAGGTGGTCTGTGCCGGGAGTGAGAGTGAGATTGAACCTGAGAATGTGTGTTGGGAGTGCTGGGAGGCAAGTTAAAGGCAGATGGGCAGAGTGTGTTTGGCTGTGAAAGCGGTGTCAAGGGAAGGTGAGGACCAGCAACAGCTCTAAGCCCTTAGATGTAGCATGCGGTAGAAATCGCTTGGGTGTTTTGACTTTGTGAGGTGGTGTGTGCCGGGAGAGAGAGTGATTTTGGAGTGCTGGGAGGCAAGGCAAAGGCAGATGGGCAGAGTGTGTTTGGCTGTGAAAGCGGTGTCAAGAGAAGGTGAGGACCAGCAACAGCTCTAAGCCCTTAGGCCTATCGTATGGGAGAAATGGCTTGGAGGTTTGCACTTTGGGAGGTGGTGTGTGCCGGGAGTGAGAGTGAGATTGAACCTGAGAATGTGTGTTGGGAGTGCTGGGAGGCAAGTTAAAGGCAGATGGCCAGAGTGTGTTTGGCTGTGAAAGCGGAGTCAAGGGAAGGTGAGGACCAGCAACAGCTCTAAGGCCTTAGATGTAGCGTGTGTCAGAAATCGCTTGGGTGTTGGCATTTTGGGAGGTGGTCTGTGCCGCGAGTGAGAATGAGATTCAACCTGAGAATGTGTGTTGGGAGTGCTGGGAGGCAAAGCCAGGGTAGATGGGCAGAGTGTGTTTGGCTGTGAAAGCGGTGTCAAGGGAAGGTGAGGACCAGCAACAGCTCTAAGCCCTTAGGCCTATCGTAGGGGAGAAATGGCTTGGAGGTTTGCAGTTTGGGAGGTGGTGTGTGCCGGGAGTGAGAGTGAGAGTGAGCCTGAGAATGTGTGTTGGGAGTGCTGGGAGTTGAGGCAAAGGCAGATGGGCAGAGTGTGTTTGTCTGTGAAAGCGGTGTCAAGAGAAGGTGAGGACCAGCAGCAGCTCTAAGCCCTTAAGCCTATCGTAGGGGAGAAATGGCTTGGACGTTTGCACTTTGGGAGGTGGTGTGTGCCGGGAGTGACAGTGAGATTGAGCCTGAGAATGTGTGTTGGGAGTGCTGGGAGGCAAAGGCAGGGTAGATGGGCAGAATGTGTTTGGCTGTGAAAGCGGTGTCAAGGGAAGGTGAAGACCAGCAACAGCTCTAACCCCTTAGATGTAGCGTATGTCAGAAATCGGTTGGGTGTTTGCACTTTGGGAGGTGGTCTGTGCCGGGAGTGAGAGTGAGAGTGAGCCTGAGAATGTGTGTTGGGAGTGCTGGGAGGCAAAGCCAGGGTAGATGGGCAGAGTGTGTTTGGCTGTGAAAGCGGTGTCAAGGGAAGGTGAGGACCAGCAACAGCTCTAAGCTCTTAGATGTAGCGTGTGTCAGAAATCGCTTGGAGGTTTGCACTTTGGGAGGTGGTCTGTGCCGATAGTGAGAGTGTGTTGGGAGTGCTGGGCGGCAAGGCAAACGCAGATGGGCAGAGTGTGTTTGGCTGTGAAAGCGGTGTCAAGGGAAGGTGAGGACCAGCAACAGCTCTAAGGCCTTAGATGTAGTGTGTGTCAGAAATCGCTTGGGTATTTGCTCTTTGGGAAGTGGTCTTGCCGGCAGTGATAGTGAGATTCAACGTGAGAATGTGTTTTGGGAGTGCTGGGAGTCAAAACCAGCATAGATGGCCAGAGTGTGTTTGGCTGTGAAAGCGGTGTCAAGGGAAGGTGAGGACCAGCCACAGCTCTAAGCCCTTAGGCCTATCGTAGGGGAGAAATGGCTTGGACGTTTGCACTTTGGGAGGTGGTCTGTGCCGGGAGTGAGAGTGAGATTGAACCTGAGAATGTGTGTTGGGAGTGCTGGGAGGCAAGTTAAAGGCAGATGGCCAGAGTGTGTTTGGCTGTGAAAGCGGAGTCAAGGGAAGGTGAGGACCAGCAACAGCTCTAAGCCCTTAGATGTAGCGTGTGTCAGAAATCGCTTGGGTGTTGGCATTTTGGGAGGTGGTCTGTGCCGCGAGTGAGAATGAGATTCAACCTGAGAATGTGTGTTGGGAG
The DNA here is from genome assembly GCF_030463565.1 of Pelecanus crispus. NCBI lineage: Eukaryota > Metazoa > Chordata > Aves > Pelecaniformes > Pelecanidae > Pelecanus > Pelecanus crispus. The sequence continues at coordinate 606,774 of NC_134667.1, read as the reverse complement.
TGCTGGGAGGCAAAGCCAGGGTAGATGGGCAGAGTGTGTTTGGCTGTGAAAGCGGTGTCAAGGGAAGGTGAGGACCAGCAACAGCTCTAAGTCCTTAGGCCTATCGTAGGGGTGAAATGGCTTGGAGGTTTGCACTTTGGGAGGTGGTGTGTGCCGGGAGTGAGAGTGAGAGTAAGCCTGAGAATGTGTGTTGGGAGTGCTGGGAGGCAAAACCAGCGTAGATGGCCAGAGTGTGTTTGGCTGTGAAAGCGGTGTCAAGGGAAGGTGAGGACCAGCCACAGCTCTAAGCCCTTAGATGTAGCGTATGTCAGAAATCGGTTGGGTGTTTGCACTTTGGGAGGTGGTCTGTGCCAGGAGTGAGAGTGAGATTCAACCTGAGAATGTGTGTTGGGAGTGCTGGGAGGCAAGGCAAAGGCGGATGGGCAGAGTGTGTTTGTCTGTGGAAGAGGTGTCAAGAGAAGGTGAGGACCAGCAACAGCTCTAAGCCCTTAAGCCTATCGCAGGGGAGAAATGGCTTGGACGTTTGCACTATGGGAGGTGGGCTGTGCCGGGAGTGAGAGTGATAGTGAGCCTGAGAATATGTATTGGGAGTGCTGGGAGGGAAAGCCAGGGTAGATGGGCAGAGTGTGTTTGGCTGTGAAAGCGGTGTCAAGGGAAGGTGAGGACCAGCAACAGCTCTAAGCCCTTAGATGTAGCATGCGGTAGAAATCGCTTGGGTGTTTTGACTTTGTGAGGTGGTGTGTGCCGGGAGAGAGAGTGATTTGGGAGTGCTGGGAGGCAAGGCAAAGGCAGATGGGCAGAGTGTGTTTGGCTGTGAAAGCGGTGTCAAGAGAAGGTGAGGACCAGCAACAGCTCTAAGCCCTTAGGCCTATCGTATGGGAGAAATGGCTTGGAGGTTTGCACTTTGGGAGGTGGTGTGTGCCGGGAGTGAGAGTGAGATTGAACCTGAGAATGTGTGTTGGGAGTGCTGGGAGGCAAGTTAAAGGCAGATGGCCAGAGTGTGTTTGGCTGTGAAAGCGGAGTCAAGGGAAGGTGAGGACCAGCAACAGCTCTAAGCCCTTAGATGTAGCGTGTGTCAGAAATCGCTTGGGTGTTGGCATTTTGGGAGGTGGTCTGTGCCGCGAGTGAGAATGAGATTCAACCTGAGAATGTGTGTTGGGAGTGCTGGGAGGCAAAGCCAGGGTAGATGGGCAGAGTGTGTTTGGCTGTGAAAGCGGTGTCAAGGGAAGGTGAAGACCAGCAACAGCTCTAAGCCCTTAGATGTAGCGTATGTCAGAAATCGGTTGGGTGTTTGCACTTTGGGAGGTGGTCTGTGCCGATAGTGAGAGTGTGTTGGGAGTGCTGGGCGGCAAGGCAAAGGCAGATGGCCAGTGTGTGTTTGGCTGTGAAAGCGGTGTCAAGGGAAGGTGAGGACCAGCAACAGCTCTAAGCCCTTAGATGTAGCGTGTGTCAGAAATCGCTTGGGTGTTGGCATTTTGGGAGGTGGTCTGTGCCGCGAGTGAGAATGAGATTCAACCTGAGAATGTGTGTTGGGAGTGCTGGGAGGCAAAGCCAGGGTAGATGGGCAGAGTGTGTTTGGCTGTGAAAGCGGTGTCAAGGGAAGGTGAGGACCAGCAACAGCTCTAAGCCCTTAGGCCTATCGTAGGGGAGAAATGGCTTGGAGGTTTGCACTTTGGGAGGTGGTGTGTGCCGGGAGTGAGAGTGAGCCTGAGAATGTGTGTTGGGAGTGCTGGGAGTTGAGGCAAAGGCAGATGGGTAGAGTGTGTTTGTCTGTGAAAGCGGTGTCAAGAGAAGGTGAGGACCAGCAGCAGCTCTAAGCCCTTAAGCCTATCGTAGGGGAGAAATGGCTTGGACGTTTGCACTTTGGGAGGTGGTGTGTGCCGGGAGTGACAGTGAGATTGAGCCTGAGAATGTGTGTTGGGAGTGCTGGGAGGCAAAGCCAGGGTAGATGGGCAGAATGTGTTTGGCTGTGAAAGCGGTGTCAAGGGAAGGTTAGGACCAGCAACAGCTCTAACCCCTTAGATGTAGCGTATGTCAGAAATCGGTTGGGTGTTTGCACTATGGGAGGTGGTCTGTGCCGATAGTGAGAGTGTGTTGGGAGTGGTGGGCGGCAAGGCAAAGGCAGATGGCCAGAGTGTGTTTGGCTGTGAAAGCGGTGTCAAGGGAAGGTGAGGACCAGCAACAGCTCTAAGGCCTTAGATGTAGCGTGTGTCAGAAATCGCTTGGGTATTTGCTCTTTGGGAAGTGGTGTGTGCCGGCAGTGATAGTGAGATTCAACCTGAGAATGTGTTTTGGGAGTGCTGGGAGGCAAAACCAGCGTAGATGGCCAGAGTGTGTTTGGCTGTGAAAGCGGTGTCAAGGGAAGGTGAGGACCAGCCACAGCTCTAAGCCCTTAGATGTAGCGTATGTCAGAAATCGGTTGGGTGTTTGCACTTTGGGAGGTGGTCTGTGCCAGGAGTGAGAGAGAGATTGAACTTGAGAATGTGTGTTGGGAGTGCTGGGAGGCAAGGGCAGCACAGATGGGCAGAGTGTGTTTGGCTGTGAAAGCGGTGTGAAGGGAAGGTGCGGACCAGCAACAGCTCTAAGCCCTTAGATGTAGCATGCGGCAGAAAATGCTAGGACGTTTGCACTTTGGGAGGTGTTGTGTGCCGGGAGTGAGAGTGAGATTGAACCTGAGAATGTGCGTTGAGAGTGCTGGGAGGCAAGGCAAAGGCAGATGGGCAGAGTGTGTTTTCCTGTGAAAGCGGTGTCAAGGGAAGGTGAGGACCAGCAACAGCTCTAAGCCCTTAGGCCTATCGTAGGGGAGAAATGGCTTGGACGTTTGCACTTTGGGAGGTGGTCTGTGCCGGGAGTGAGAGTGAGATTGAGCCTGAGAATATGTTTTGGGAGTGATGGGAGGGAAAGCCAGGGTAGATGGGCAGAGTGTGTTTGTCTGTGAAAGCGGTGTCAAGGGAAGGTGAGGACCAGCAACAGCTCTAAGCCCTTAGGCCTATCGTAGGGGAGAAATGGCTTGGAGGTTTGCACTTTGGGAGGTGGTCTGTGCCGGGAGTGAGAGTGAGATTGAACCTGAGAATGTGTGTTGGGAGTGCTGGGAGGCAAGTTAAAGGCAGATGGCCAGAGTGTGTTTGGCTGTGAAAGCGGTGTCAAGAGAAGGTGAGGACCAGCAACAGCTCTAAGCCCTTAGATGTAGCGTGTGTCAGAAATCGCTTGGGTGTTGGCATTTTGGGAGGTGGTCTGTGCCGCGAGTGAGAATGAGATTCAACCTGAGAATGTGTGTTGGGAGTGCTGGGAGGCAAAGCCAGGGTAGATGGGCAGAGTGTGTTTGGCTGTGAAAGCGGTGTCAAGGGAAGGTGAGGACCAGCAACAGCTCTAAGCCCTTAGGCCTATCGTAGGGGAGAAATGGCTTGGAGGTTTGCAGTTTGGGAGGTGGTGTGTGCCGGGAGTGAGAGTGAGAGTGAGCCTGAGAATGTGTGTTGGGAGTGCTGGGAGTTGAGGCAAAGGCAGATGGGCAGAGTGTGTTTGTCTGTGAAAGCGGTGTCAAGAGAAGGTGAGCACCAGCAGCAGCTCTAAGCCCTTAAGCCTATCGTAGGGGAGAAATGGCTTGGACGTTTGCACTTTGGGAGGTGGTGTGTGCCGGGAGTGACAGTGAGATTGAGCCTGAGAATGTGTGTTGGGAGTGCTGGGAGGCAAAGGCAGGGTAGATGGGCAGAATGTGTTTGGCTGTGAAAGCGGTGTCAAGGGAAGGTGAAGACCAGCAACAGCTCTAACCCCTTAGATGTAGCGTATGTCAGAAATCGGTTGGGTGTTTGCACTTTGGGAGGTGGTCTGTGCCGGGAGTGAGAGTGAGAGTGAGCCTGAGAATGTGTGTTGGGAGTGCTGGGAGGCAAAGCCAGGGTAGATGGCCAGAGTGTGTTTGGCTGTGAAAGCGGTGTCAAGGGAAGGTGAGGACCAGCAACAGCTCTAAGCTCTTAGATGTAGCGTGTGTCAGAAATCGCTTGGAGGTTTGCACTTTGGGAGGTGGTCTGTGCCGATAGTGAGAGTGTGTTGGGAGTGCTGGGCGGCAAGGCAAACGCAGATGGGCAGAGTGTGTTTGGCTGTGAAAGCGGTGTCAAGGGAAGGTTAGGACCAGCAACAGCTCTAACCCCTTAGATGTAGCGTATGTCAGAAATCGGTTGGGTGTTTGCACTATGGGAGGTGGTCTGTGCCGATAGTGAGAGTGTGTTGGGAGTGGTGGGCGGCAAGGCAAAGGCAGATGGGCAGAGTGTGTTTGGCTGTGAAAGCGGTGTCAAGGGAAGGTGAGGACCAGCAACAGCTCTAAGGCCTTAGATGTAGCGTGTGTCAGAAATCGCTTGGGTATTTGCTCTTTGGGAAGTGGTGTGTGCCGGCAGTGATAGTGAGATTCAACCTGAGAATGTGTTTTGGGAGTGCTGGGAGGCAAAACCAGCGTAGATGGCCAGAGTGTGTTTGGCTGTGAAAGCGGTGTCAAGGGAAGGTGAGGACCAGCCACAGCTCTAAGCCCTTAGATGTAGCGTATGTCAGAAATCGGTTGGGTGTTTGCACTTTGGGAGGTGGTCTGTGCCAGGAGTGAGAGAGAGATTGAACTTGAGAATGTGTGTTGGGAGTGCTGGGAGGCAAGGGCAGCACAGATGGGCAGAGTGTGTTTGGCTGTGAAAGCGGTGTGAAGGGAAGGTGCGGACCAGCAACAGCTCTAAGCCCTTAGATGTAGCATGCGGCAGAAAATGCTAGGACGTTTGCACTTTGGGAGGTGGTCTGTGCCGGGAGTGAGAGTGATAGTGAGCCTGAGAATATGTTTTGGGAGTGATGGGAGGGAAAGCCAGGGTAGATGGGCAGAGTGTGTTTGGCTGTGAAAGTGGTGTCAAGGGAAGGTGAGGACCAGCAACAGCTCTAAGCCCTTAGGCCTATCGTAGGGGAGAAATGGCTTGGAGGTTTGCACTTTGGGAGGTGGTCTGTGCCGGGAGTGAGAGTGAGATTGAGCCTGAGAATATGTTTTGGGAGTGATGGGAGGGAAAGCCAGGGTAGATGGGCAGAGTGTGTTTGTCTGTGAAAGCGGTGTCAAGGGAAGGTGAGGACCAGCAACAGCTCTAAGCCCTTAGGCCTATCGTAGGGGAGAAATGGCTTGGAGGTTTGCACTTTGGGAGGTGGTCTGTGCCGGGAGTGAGAGTGAGATTGAACCTGAGAATGTGTGTTGGGAGTGCTGGGAGGCAAGTTAAAGGCAGATGGGCAGAGTGTGTTTGGCTGTGAAAGCGGTGTCAAGGGAAGGTGAGGACCAGCAACAGCTCTAAGCCCTTAGGCCTATCGTAGGGGAGAAATGGCTTGGAGGTTTGCAGTTTGGGAGGTGGTGTGTGCCGGGAGTGAGAGTGAGAGTGAGCCTGAGAATGTGTGTTGGGAGTGCTGGGAGTTGAGGCAAAGGCAGATGGGCAGAGTGTGTTTGTCTGTGAAAGCGGTGTCAAGAGAAGGTGAGGACCAGCAGCAGCTCTAAGCCCTTAAGCCTATCGTAGGGGAGAAATGGCTTGGACGTTTGCACTTTGGGAGGTGGTGTGTGCCGGGAGTGACAGTGAGATTGAGCCTGAGAATGTGTGTTGGGAGTGCTGGGAGGCAAAGGCAGGGTAGATGGGCAGAATGTGTTTGGCTGTGAAAGCGGTGTCAAGGGAAGGTGAGGACCAGCCACAGCTCTAAGCCCTTAGATGTAGCGTATGTCAGAAATCGGTTGGGTGTTTGCACTATGGGAGGTGGTCTGTGCCGATAGTGAGAGTGTGTTGGGAGTGGTGGGCGGCAAGGCAAAGGCAGATGGGCAGAGTGTGTTTGGCTGTGAAAGCGGTGTCAAGGGAAGGTGAGGACCAGCAACAGCTCTAAGGCCTTAGATGTAGCGTGTGTCAGAAATCGCTTGGGTATTTGCTCTTTGGGAAGTGGTGTGTGCCGGCAGTGATAGTGAGATTCAACCTGAGAATGTGTTTTGGGAGTGCTGGGAGGCAAAACCAGCGTAGATGGCCAGAGTGTGTTTGGCTGTGAAAGCGGTGTCAAGGGAAGGTGAGGACCAGCCACAGCTCTAAGCCCTTAGATGTAGCGTATGTCAGAAATCGGTTGGGTGTTTGCACTTTGGGAGGTGGTCTGTGCCAGGAGTGAGAGAGAGATTGAACTTGAGAATGTGTGTTGGGAGTGCTGGGAGGCAAGGGCAGCACAGATGGGCAGAGTGTGTTTGGCTGTGAAAGCGGTGTGAAGGGAAGGTGCGGACCAGCAACAGCTCTAAGCCCTTAGGCCTATCGTAGGGGAGAAATGGCTTGGACGTTTGCACTTTGGGAGGTGTTGTGTGCCGGGAGTGAGAGTGAGATTGAACCTGAGAATGTGCGTTGAGAGTGCTGGGAGGCAAGGCAAAGGCAGATGGGCAGAGTGTGTTTTCCTGTGAAAGCGGTGTCAAGGGAAGGTGAGGACCAGCAACAGCTCTAAGCCCTTAGGCCTATCGTAGGGGAGAAATGGCTTGGACGTTTGCACTTTGGGAGGTGGTCTGTGCCGGGAGTGAGAGTGAGATTGAGCCTGAGAATATGTTTTGGGAGTGATGGGAGGGAAAGCCAGGGTAGATGGGCAGAGTGTGTTTGTCTGTGAAAGCGGTGTCAAGGGAAGGTGAGGACCAGCAACAGCTCTAAGCCCTTAGGCCTATCGTAGGGGAGAAATGGCTTGGAGGTTTGCACTTTGGGAGGTGGTCTGTGCCGGGAGTGAGAGTGAGATTGAACCTGAGAATGTGTGTTGGGAGTGCTGGGAGGCAAGTTAAAGGCAGATGGCCAGAGTGTGTTTGGCTGTGAAAGCGGAGTCAAGGGAAGGTGAGGACCAGCAACAGCTCTAAGCCCTTAGATGTAGCGTGTGTCAGAAATCGCTTGGGTGTTGGCATTTTGGGAGGTGGTCTGTGCCGCGAGTGAGAATGAGATTCAACCTGAGAATGTGTGTTGGGAGTGCTGGGAGGCAAAGCCAGGGTAGATGGGCAGAGTGTGTTTGGCTGTGAAAGCGGTGTCAAGGGAAGGTGAGGACCAGCAACAGCTCTAAGCCCTTAGGCCTATCGTAGGGGTGAAATGGCTTGGAGGTTTGCACTTTGGGAGGTGGTGTGTGCCGGGAGTGAGAGTGAGAGTAAGCCTGAGAATGTGTGTTGGGAGTGCTGGGAGGCAAAACCAGCGTAGATGGCCAGAGTGTGTTTGGCTGTGAAAGCGGTGTCAAGGGAAGGTGAGGACCAGCCACAGCTCTAAGCCCTTAGATGTAGCGTATGTCAGAAATCGGTTGGGTGTTTGCACTTTGGGAGGTGGTCTGTGCCAGGAGTGAGAGAGAGATTGAACTTGAGAATGTGTCTTGGGAGCGCTGGGAGGCAAGGGCAGCACAGATGGTCAGAGTGTGTTTGGCTGTGAAAGCGGTGTGAAGGGAAGGTGCGGACCAGCAACAGCTCTAAGCCCTTAGGCCTATCGTAGGGGAGAAATGGCTTGGACGTTTGCACTTTGGGAGGTGGTGTGTGCCGGGAGTGAGAGTGAGATTGAGCCTGAGAATGTGTGTTGGGAGTGCTGGGAGGCAAAGGCAGGGTAGATGGGCAGAGTGTGTTTGGCTGTGAAAGCGGTGTCAAGGGAAGGTGAAGACCAGCAACAGCTCTAAGCCCTTAGATGTAGCGTATGTCAGAAATCGGTTGGGTGTTTGCACTTTGGGAGGTGGTCTGTGCCGGGAGTGAGAGTGAGAGTGAGCCTGAGAATGTGTGTTGGGAGTGCTGGGAGGCAAAGCCAGGGTAGATGGCCAGAGTGTGTTTGGCTGTGAAAGCGGTGTCAAGGGAAGGTGAGGACCAGCAACAGCTCTAAGCTCTTAGATGTAGAGTGTGTCAGAAATCGCTTGGAGGTTTGCACTTTGGGAGGTGGTCTGTGCCGATAGTGAGAGTGTGTTGGGAGTGGTGGGCGGCAAGGCAAACGCAGATGGGCAGAGTGTGTTTGGCTGTGAAAGCGGTGTCAAGGGAAGGTGAGGACCAGCAACAGCTCTAAGGCCTTAGATGTAGTGTGTGTCAGAAATCGCTTGGGTATTTGCTCTTTGGGAAGTGGTCTGTGCCGGCAGTGATAGTGAGATTCAACGTGAGAATGTGTTTTGGGAGTGCTGGGAGGCAAAACCAGCATAGATGGCCAGAGTGTGTTTGGCTGTGACAGCGGTGTCAAGGGAAGGTGAGGACCAGCCACAGCTCTAAGCCCTTAGGCCTATCGTAGGGGAGAAATGGCTTGGACGTTTGCACTTGGGGAGGTGGTGTGTGCCGGGAGTGAGAGTGATAGTGAGCCTGAGAATATGTATTGGGAGTGCTGGGAGGGAAAGCCAGGGTAGATGGGCAGAGTGTGTTTGGCTGTGAAAGCGCTGTCAAGGGAAGGTGAGGACCAGCAACAGCTCTAAGCCCTTAGATGTAGCATGCGGCAGAAATCGCTTGGGTGTTTTGACTTTGTGAGGTGGTGTGTGCCGGGAGAGAGAGTGATTTTGGAGTGCTGGGAGGCAAGGCAAAGGCAGATGGGCAGAGTGTGTTTGGCTGTGAAAGCGGTGTCAAGAGAAGGTGAGGACCAGCAACAGCTCGAAGCCCTTAGGCCTATCGTATGGGAGAAATGGCTTGGAGGTTTGCACTTTGGGAGGTGGTCTGTGCCGGGAGTGAGAGTGTGTTTGGAGTGGTGGGCGGCAAGGCAAAGGCACATGGGCAGAGTGTGTTTGGCTGTGAAAGCGGTGTCAAGGGAAGGTGAGGACCAGCAACAGCTCTAAGGCCTTAGATGTAGTGTGTGTCAGAAATTGCTTGGGTATTTGCTCTTTGGGAAGTGGTGTGTGCCGGCAGTGATAGTGAGATTCAACGTGAGAATGTGTTTTGGGAGTGCTGGGAGGCAAGTTAAAGGCAGATGGCCAGAGTGTGTTTGGCTGTGAAAGCGGAGTCAAGGGAAGGTGAGGACCAGCAACAGCTCTAAGCCCTTAGATGTAGCGTGTGTCAGAAATCGCTTGGGTGTTGGCATTTTGGGAGGTGGTCTGTGCCGCGAGTGAGAATGAGATTCAACCTGAGAATGTGTGTTGGGAGTGCTGGGAGGCAAAGCCAGGGTAGATGGGCAGAGTGTGTTTGGCTGTGAAAGCGGTGTCAAGGGAAGGTGAGGACCAGCAACAGCTCTAAGCCCTTAGGCCTATCGTATGGGAGAAATGGCTTGGAGGTTTGCACTTTGGGAGGTGGTCTGTGCCGGGAGTGAGAGTGAGAGTGAGCCTGACAATGTGTTTTGGGAGTGCTGGTAGTTGAGGCAAAGGCAGATGGGCAGAGTGTGTTTGTCTGTGAAAGCGGTTTCAAGAGAAGGTGAGGACCAGCAGCAGCTCTAAGCCCTTAAGCCTATCGTAGGGGAGAAATGGCTTGGACGTTTGCACTTTGGGAGGTGGTCTGTGCCGGGAGTGAGAGTGAGAGTGAACCTGAGAATGTGTGTTGGGAGTGCTGGGAGGCAAGTTAAAGGCAGATGGCCAGAGTGTGTTTGGCTGTGAAAGCGGAGTCAAGGGAAGGTGAGGACCAGCAACAGCTCTAAGGCCTTAGATGTAGCGTGTGTCAGAAATCGCTTGGGTGTTTGCACTTTGGGAGGTGGTGTGTTCCAGGAGTGAGAGTGTGTTGGGAGTGGTGGGCGGCAAGGCAAAGGCAGTTGGCCAGAGTGTGTTTGACTGTGAAAGCGGGTGTCAAGGGAAGGTGAGGACCAGCAACAGCTCTAAGGCCTTAGATGTAGCATGCGGCAGAAATCGCTTGGGTGTTTTGACTTTGGGAGGTGGTGTGTGCCGGGAGAGAGAGTGATTTGGGAGTGCTGGGAGGCAAGGCAAAGGCAGATGGGCAGAGTGTGTTTGGCTGTGAAAGCGGTGTCAAGGGAAGGTGAGGACCAGCAACAGCTCTAAGGCCTTAGATGTAGTGTGTGTCAGAAATCGCTTGGGTATTTGCTCTTTGGGAAGTGGTGTGTGCCGGAAGTGATAGTGAGATTCAACGTGAGAATGTGTTTTGGGAGTGCTGGGAGGCAAGTTAAAGGCAGATGGGCAGAGTGTGTTTGGCTGTGAAAGCGGAGTCAAGGGAAGGTGAGGACCAGCAACAGCTCTAAGCCCTTAGGCCTATCGTAGGGGAGAAATGGCTTGGACGTTTGCACTTTGGGAGGTTGTGTGTGTCGGGATTGAGAGTGAGATTGAGCCTGAGAATATGTATTGGGAGTGCTGGGAGGCAAAGGCAGGGTAGATGGGCAGAGTGTGCTTGGCTGTGAAAGCGGTGTCAAGGGAAGGTGAGGACCAGCAACAGCTCTAAGCTCTTAGATGTATCATGTGTCAGAAATCGCTTGGGTGTTTGCACTTTGGGAGGTGGTCTGTGCTGGGAGTGAGAGTGAGAGCGTGACTGTGCCTGAGAATGTGTGTTGGGAGTGCTGGGAGGCAAGGGCAGCACAGATGGGCAGAGTGTGTTTGGCTGTGAAAGCGGTGTCAAGGGAAGGTGAGGACCAGCAACAGCTCTAAGCCCTTAGATGTAGCATGTGGCAGAAATAGGTTGGGTGTTTTGACTTTGTGAGGTGGTGTGTGCCGGGAGAGAGAGTGATTTGGGAGTGCTGGGAGGCAAGGCAAAGGCAGATGGGCAGAGTGTGTTTGGCTGTGAAAGCGGTGTCAAGAGAAGGTGAGGACCAGCAACAGCTCGAAGCCCTTAGGCCTATCGTATGGGAGAAATGGCTTGGAGGTTTGCACTTTGGGAGGTGGTGTGTGCCGGGAGTGAGAGTGAGAGTGAGCCTGAGAATGTGTGTTGGGAGTGCTGGGAGTTGAGGCAAAGGCAGATGGGCAGAGTGTGTTTGTCTGTGAAAGCGGTGTCAAGAGAAGGTGAGGACCAGCAGCAGCTCTAAGCCCTTAAGCCTATCGTAGGGGAGAAATGGCTTGGACGTTTGCACTTTGGGAGGTGGTGTGTGCCGGGAGTGACAGTGAGATTGAGCCTGAGAATGTGTGTTGGGAGTGCTGGGAGGCAAAGCCAGGGTAGATGGGCAGAATGTGTTTGGCTGTGAAAGCGGTGTCAAGGGAAGGTTAGGACCAGCAACAGCTCTAACCCCTTAGATGTAGCGTATGTCAGAAATCGGTTGGGTGTTTGCACTTTGGGAGGTGGTCTGTGCGATAGTGAGAGTGTGTTGGGAGTGGTGGGCGGCAAGGCAAAGGCAGATGGGCAGAGTGTGTTTGGCTGTGAAAGCGGTGTCAAGGGAAGGTGAGGACCAGCAACAGCTCTAAGGCCTTAGATGTAGCGTGTGTCAGAAATCGCTTGGGTATTTGCTCTTTGGGAAGTGGTGTGTGCCGGCAGTGATAGTGAGATTCAACCTGAGAATGTGTTTTGGGAGTGCTGGGAGGCAAAACCAGCGTAGATGGCCAGAGTGTGTTTGGCTGTGAAAGCGGTGTCAAGGGAAGGTGAGGACCAGCCACAGCTCTAAGCCCTTAGATGTAGCGTATGTCAGAAATCGGTTGGGTGTTTGCACTTTGGGAGGTGGTCTGTGCCAGGAGTGAGAGAGAGATTGAACTTGAGAATGTGTGTTGGGAGTGCTGGGAGGCAAGGGCAGCACAGATGGGCAGAGTGTGTTTGGCTGTGAAAGCGGTGTGAAGGGAAGGTGCGGACCAGCAACAGCTCTAAGCCCTTAGATGTAGCATGCGGCAGAAAATGCTAGGACGTTTGCACTTTGGGAGGTGTTGTGTGCCGGGAGTGAGAGTGAGATTGAACCTGAGAATGTGCGTTGAGAGTGCAGGGAGGCAAGGCAAAGGCAGATGGGCAGAGTGTGTTTTCCTGTGAAAGCGGTGTCAAGGGAAGGTGAGGACCAGCAACAGCTCTAAGCCCTTAGGCCTATCGTAGGGGAGAAATGGCTTGGACGTTTGCACTTTGGGAGGTGGTCTGTGCCGGGAGTGAGAGTGAGATTGAGCCTGAGAATATGTTTTGGGAGTGATGGGAGGGAAAGCCAGGGTAGATGGGCAGAGTGTGTTTGGCTGTGAAAGCGGTGTCAAGGGAAGGTGAGGACCAGCAACAGCTCTAATCCCTTAGGCCTATCGTAGGGGAGAAATGGCTTGGAGGTTTGCACTTTGGGAGGTGGTCTGTGCCGGGAGTGATAGTGAGATTGAACCTGAGAATGTGTGTTGGGAGTGCTGGGAGGCAAGTTAAAGGCAGATGGCCAGAGTGTGTTTGGCTGTGAAAGCGGAGTCAAGGGAAGGTGAGGACCAGCAACAGCTCTAAGCCCTTAGATGTAGCATGTGTCAGAAATCGCTTGGGTGTTGGCATTTTGGGAGGTGGTCTGTGCCGCGAGTGAGAATGAGATTCAACCTGAGAATGTGTGTTGGGAGTGCTGGGAGGCAAAGCCAGGGTAGATGGGCAGAGTGTGTTTGGCTGTGAAAGCGGTGTCAAGGGAAGGTGAGGACCAGCAACAGCTCTAAGCCCTTAGGCCTATCGTAGGGGAGAAATGGCTTGGAGGTTTGCACACTGGGAGGTGGTCTGTGCCGGAAGTGAGAGTGAGATTCAACCTGAGAATGTGTGTTGGGAGTGCTGGGAGGCAAGGCAAAGGCGGATGGGCAGAGTGTGTTTGTCTGTGGAAGAGGTGTCAAGAGAAGGTGAGGACCAGCAACAGCTCTAAGCCCTTAAGCCTATCGCAGGGGAGAAATGGCTTGGACGTTTGCACTTTGGGAGGTGGGCTGTGCCGGGAGTGAGAGTGAGATTGAACTTGAGAATGTGTGTTGGGAGTGCTGGGAGGCACGTTAAAGGCAGATGGCCAGAGTGTGTTTGGCTGTGAAAGCGGTGTCAAGGGAAGGTGAAGACCAGCAACAGCTCTAAGCCCTTAGATGTAGCGTATGTCAGAAATCGGTTGGGTGTTTGCACTTTGGGAGGTGGTGTGTGCCGGGAGTGAGAGTGAGATTGAGCCTGAGAATGTGTGTTGGGAGTGCTGGGAGGCAAAGGCAGGGTAGATGGGCAGAGTGTGTTTGGCTGTTAAAGCGGTGTCAAGGGAAGGTGAGGACCAGCAACAGCTCTAAGCTCTTAGATGTAGCGTGTGTCAGAAATTGCTTGGGTGTTTGCACTTTGGGAGGTGGTCTGTGCCGATAGTGAGAGTGTGTTGGGAGTGCTGGGCGGCAAGGCAAAGGCAGATGGCCAGTGTGTGTTTGGCTGTGAAAGCGGTGTCAAGGGAAGGTGAGGACCAGCAACAGCTCTAAGCCCTTAGATGTAGCGTGTGTCAGAAATCGCTTGGGTGTTGGCATTTTGGGAGGTGGTCTGTGCCGCGAGTGAGAATGAGATTCAACCTGAGAATGTGTGTTGGGAGTGCTGGGAGGCAAAGCCAGGGTAGATGGGCAGAGTGTGTTTGGCTGTGAAAGCGGTGTCAAGGGAAGGTGAGGACCAGCAACAGCTCTAAGCCCTTAGGCCTATCGTAGGGGAGAAATGGCTTGGAGGTTTGCACTTTGGGAGGTGGTGTGTGCCGGGAGTGAGAGTGAGAGTGAGCCTGAGAATGTGTGTTGGGAGTGCTGGGAGTTGAGGCAAAGGCAGATGGGCAGAGTGTGTTTGTCTGTGAAAGCGGTGTCAAGAGAAGGTGAGGACCAGCAGCAGCTCTAAGCCCTTAAGCCTATCGTAGGGGAGAAATGGCTTGGACGTTTGCACTTTGGGAGGTGGTGTGTGCCGGGAGTGACAGTGAGATTGAGCCTGAGAATGTGTGTTGGGAGTGCTGGGAGGCAAAGCCAGGGTAGATGGGCAGAATGTGTTTGGCTGTGAAAGCGGTGTCAAGGGAAGGTTAGGACCAGCAACAGCTCTAACCCCTTAGATGTAGCGTATGTCAGAAATCGGTTGGGTGTTTGCACTTTGGGAGGTGGTCTGTGCCGATAGTGAGAGTGTGTTGGGAGTGGTGGGCGGCAAGGCAAAGGCAGATGGGCAGAGTGTGTTTGGCTGTGAAAGCGGTGTCAAGGGAAGGTGAGGACCAGCAACAGCTCTAAGGCCTTAGATGTAGCGTGTGTCAGAAATCGCTTGGGTATTTGCTCTTTGGGAAGTGGTGTGTGCCGGCAGTGATAGTGAGATTCAACCTGAGAATGTGTTTTGGGAGTGCTGGGAGGCAAAACCAGCGTAGATGGCCAGAGTGTGTTTGGCTGTGAAAGCGGTGTCAAGGGAAGGTGAGGACCAGCCACAGCTCTAAGCCCTTAGATGTAGCGTATGTCAGAAATCGGTTGGGTGTTTGCACTTTGGGAGGTGGTCTGTGCCAGGAGTGAGAGAGAGATTGAACTTGAGAATGTGTGTTGGGAGTGCTGGGAGGCAAGGGCAGCACAGATGGGCAGAGTGTGTTTGGCTGTGAAAGCGGTGTGAAGGGAAGGTGCGGACCAGCAACAGCTCTAAGCCCTTAGATGTAGCATGCGGCAGAAAATGCTAGGACGTTTGCACTTTGGGAGGTGTTGTGTGCCGGGAGTGAGAGTGAGATTGAACCTGAGAATGTGCGTTGAGAGTGCAGGGAGGCAAGGCAAAGGCAGATGGGCAGAGTGTGTTTTCCTGTGAAAGCGGTGTCAAGGGAAGGTGAGGACCAGCAACAGCTCTAAGCCCTTAGGCCTATCGTAGGGGAGAAATGGCTTGGACGTTTGCACTTTGGGAGGTGGTGTGTGCCGGGAGTGAGAGTGAGATTGAGCCTGAGAATATGTTTTGGGAGTGGTGGGCGGCAAGGCAAAGGCAGATGGGCAGAGTGTGTTTGGCTGTGAAAGCGGTGTCAAGGGAAGGTGAGGACCAGCAACAGCTCTAATCCCTTAGGCCTATCGTAGGGGAGAAATGGCTTGGAGGTTTGCACTTTGGGAGGTGGTCTGTGCCGGGAGTGATAGTGAGATTGAACCTGAGAATGTGTGTTGGGAGTGCTGGGAGGCAAGTTAAAGGCAGATGGCCAGAGTGTGTTTGGCTGTGAAAGCGGAGTCAAGGGAAGGTGAGGACCAGCAACAGCTCTAAGCCCTTAGATGTAGCATGTGTCAGAAATCGCTTGGGTGTTGGCATTTTGGGAGGTGGTCTGTGCCGCGAGTGAGAATGAGATTCAACCTGAGAATGTGTGTTGGGAGTGCTGGGAGGCAAAGCCAGGGTAGATGGGCAGAGTGTGTTTGGCTGTGAAAGCGGTGTCAAGGGAAGGTGAGGACCAGCAACAGCTCTAAGCCCTTAGGCCTATCGTAGGGGAGAAATGGCTTGGAGGTTTGCACACTGGGAGGTGGTCTGTGCCGGAAGTGAGAGTGAGATTCAACCTGAGAATGTGTGTTGGGAGTGCTGGGAGGCAAGGCAAAGGCGGATGGGCAGAGTGTGTTTGTCTGTGGAAGAGGTGTCAAGAGAAGGTGAGGACCAGCAACAGCTCTAAGCCCTTAAGCCTATCGCAGGGGAGAAATGGCTTGGACGTTTGCACTTTGGGAGGTGGGCTGTGCCGGGAGTGAGAGAGAGATTGAACTTGAGAATGTGTGTTGGGAGTGCTGGGAGGCACGTTAAAGGCAGATGGCCAGAGTGTGTTTGGCTGTGAAAGCGGTGTCAAGGGAAGGTGAAGACCAGCAACAGCTCTAAGCCCTTAGATGTAGCGTATGTCAGAAATCGGTTGGGTGTTTGCACTTTGGGAGGTGGTCTGCGCCGGGAGTGAGAGTGAGATTGAGCCTGAGAATGTGTGTTGGGAGTGCTGGGAGGCAAAGGCAGGGTAGATGGGCAGAGTGTGTTTGGCTGTTAAAGCGGTGTCAAGGGAAGGTGAGGACCAGCAACAGCTCTAAGCTCTTAGATGTAGCGTGTGTCAGAAATTGCTTGGGTGTTTGCACTTTGGGAGGTGGTCTGTGCCGATAGTGAGAGTGTGTTGGGAGTGCTGGGCGGCAAGGCAAAGGCAGATGGCCAGTGTGTGTTTGGCTGTGAAAGCGGTGTCAAGGGAAGGTGAGGACCAGCAACAGCTCTAAGCCCTTAGATGTAGCGTGTGTCAGAAATCGCTTGGGTGTTGGCATTTTGGGAGGTGGTCTGTGCCGCGAGTGAGAATGAGATTCAACCTGAGAATGTGTGTTGGGAGTGCTGGGAGGCAAAGCCAGGGTAGATGGGCAGAGTGTGTTTGGCTGTGAAAGCGGTGTCAAGGGAAGGTGAGGACCAGCAACAGCTCTAAGCCCTTAGGCCTATCGTAGGGGAGAAATGGCTTGGAGGTTTGCACTTTGGGAGGTGGTGTGTGCCGGGAGTGAGAGTGAGAGTGAGCCTGAGAATGTGTGTTGGGAGTGCTGGGAGTTGAGGCAAAGGCAGATGGGCAGAGTGTGTTTGTCTGTGAAAGCGGTGTCAAGAGAAGGTGAGGACCAGCAGCAGCTCTAAGCCCTTAAGCCTATCGTAGGGGAGAAATGGCTTGGACGTTTGCACTTTGGGAGGTGGTGTGTGCCGGGAGTGACAGTGAGATTGAGCCTGAGAATGTGTGTTGGGAGTGCTGGGAGGCAAAGCCAGGGTAGATGGGCAGAATGTGTTTGGCTGTGAAAGCGGTGTCAAGGGAAGGTTAGGACCAGCAACAGCTCTAACCCCTTAGATGTAGCGTATGTCAGAAATCGGTTGGGTGTTTGCACTTTGGGAGGTGGTCTGTGCCGATAGTGAGAGTGTGTTGGGAGTGGTGGGCGGCAAGGCAAAGGCAGATGGGCAGAGTGTGTTTGGCTGTGAAAGCGGTGTCAAGGGAAGGTGAGGACCAGCAACAGCTCTAAGGCCTTAGATGTAGCGTGTGTCAGAAATCGCTTGGGTATTTGCTCTTTGGGAAGTGGTGTGTGCCGGCAGTGATAGTGAGATTCAACCTGAGAATGTGTTTTGGGAGTGCTGGGAGGCAAAACCAGCGTAGATGGCCAGAGTGTGTTTGGCTGTGAAAGCGGTGTCAAGGGAAGGTGAGGACCAGCCACAGCTCTAAGCCCTTAGATGTAGCGTATGTCAGAAATCGGTTGGGTGTTTGCACTTTGGGAGGTGGTCTGTGCCAGGAGTGAGAGAGAGATTGAACTTGAGAATGTGTGTTGGGAGTGCTGGGAGGCAAGGGCAGCACAGATGGGCAGAGTGTGTTTGGCTGTGAAAGCGGTGTGAAGGGAAGGTGCGGACCAGCAACAGCTCTAAGCCCTTAGATGTAGCATGCGGCAGAAAATGCTAGGACGTTTGCACTTTGGGAGGTGTTGTGTGCCGGGAGTGAGAGTGAGATTGAACCTGAGAATGTGCGTTGAGAGTGCAGGGAGGCAAGGCAAAGGCAGATGGGCAGAGTGTGTTTTCCTGTGAAAGCGGTGTCAAGGGAAGGTGAGGACCAGCAACAGCTCTAAGCCCTTAGGCCTATCGTAGGGGAGAAATGGCTTGGACGTTTGCACTTTGGGAGGTGGTCTGTGCCGGGAGTGAGAGTGAGATTGAGCCTGAGAATATGTTTTGGGAGTGATGGGAGGGAAAGCCAGGGTAGATGGCCAGAGTGTGTTTGGCTGTGAAAGCGGTGTCAAGGGAAGGTGAGGACCAGCAACAGCTCTAATCCCTTAGGCCTATCGTAGGGGAGAAATGGCTTGGAGGTTTGCACTTTGGGAGGTGGTCTGTGCCGGGAGTGATAGTGAGATTGAACCTGAGAATGTGTGTTGGGAGTGCTGGGAGGCAAGTTAAAGGCAGATGGCCAGAGTGTGTTTGGCTGTGAAAGCGGAGTCAAGGGAAGGTGAGGACCAGCAACAGCTCTAAGCCCTTAGGCCTATCGTAGGGGAGAAATGGCTTGGAGGTTTGCACTTTGGGAGGTGGTGTGTGCCGGGAGTGAGAGTGAGAGTGAGCCTGAGAATGTGTGTTGGGAGTGCTGGGAGTTGAGGCAAAGGCAGATGGGCAGAGTGTGTTTGTCTGTGAAAGCGGTGTCAAGAGAAGGTGAGGACCAGCAGCAGCTCTAAGCCCTTAAGCCTATCGTAGGGGAGAAATGGCTTGGACGTTTGCACTTTGGGAGGTGGTGTGTGCCGGGAGTGACAGTGAGATTGAGCCTGAGAATGTGTGTTGGGAGTGCTGGGAGGCAAAGCCAGGGTAGATGGGCAGAATGTGTTTGGCTGTGAAAGCGGTGTCAAGGGAAGGTTAGGACCAGCAACAGCTCTAACCCCTTAGATGTAGCGTATGTCAGAAATCGGTTGGGTGTTTGCACTTTGGGAGGTGGTCTGTGCCGATAGTGAGAGTGTGTTGGGAGTGGTGGGCGGCAAGGCAAAGGCAGATGGGCAGAGTGTGTTTGGCTGTGAAAGCGGTGTCAAGGGAAGGTGAGGACCAGCAACAGCTCTAAGGCCTTAGATGTAGCGTGTGTCAGAAATCGCTTGGGTATTTGCTCTTTGGGAAGTGGTGTGTGCCGGCAGTGATAGTGAGATTCAACCTGAGAATGTGTTTTGGGAGTGCTGGGAGGCAAAACCAGCGTAGATGGCCAGAGTGTGTTTGGCTGTGAAAGCGGTGTCAAGGGAAGGTGAGGACCAGCCACAGCTCTAAGCCCTTAGATGTAGCGTATGTCAGAAATCGGTTGGGTGTTTGCACTTTGGGAGGTGGTCTGTGCCAGGAGTGAGAGAGAGATTGAACTTGAGAATGTGTGTTGGGAGTGCTGGGAGGCAAGGGCAGCACAGATGGGCAGAGTGTGTTTGGCTGTGAAAGCGGTGTGAAGGGAAGGTGCGGACCAGCAACAGCTCTAAGCCCTTAGATGTAGCATGCGGCAGAAAATGCTAGGACGTTTGCACTTTGGGAGGTGTTGTGTGCCGGGAGTGAGAGTGAGATTGAACCTGAGAATGTGCGTTGAGAGTGCAGGGAGGCAAGGCAAAGGCAGATGGGCAGAGTGTGTTTTCCTGTGAAAGCGGTGTCAAGGGAAGGTGAGGACCAGCAACAGCTCTAAGCCCTTAGGCCTATCGTAGGGGAGAAATGGCTTGGACGTTTGCACTTTGGGAGGTGGTGTGTGCCGGGAGTGAGAGTGAGATTGAGCCTGAGAATATGTTTTGGGAGTGGTGGGCGGCAAGGCAAAGGCAGATGGGCAGAGTGTGTTTGGCTGTGAAAGCGGTGTCAAGGGAAGGTGAGGACCAGCAACAGCTCTAATCCCTTAGGCCTATCGTAGGGGAGAAATGGCTTGGAGGTTTGCACTTTGGGAGGTGGTCTGTGCCGGGAGTGATAGTGAGATTGAACCTGAGAATGTGTGTTGGGAGTGCTGGGAGGCAAGTTAAAGGCAGATGGCCAGAGTGTGTTTGGCTGTGAAAGCGGAGTCAAGGGAAGGTGAGGACCAGCAACAGCTCTAAGCCCTTAGATGTAGCATGTGTCAGAAATCGCTTGGGTGTTGGCATTTTGGGAGGTGGTCTGTGCCGCGAGTGAGAATGAGATTCAACCTGAGAATGTGTGTTGGGAGTGCTGGGAGGCAAAGCCAGGGTAGATGGGCAGAGTGTGTTTGGCTGTGAAAGCGGTGTCAAGGGAAGGTGAGGACCAGCAACAGCTCTAAGCCCTTAGGCCTATCGTAGGGGAGAAATGGCTTGGAGGTTTGCACACTGGGAGGTGGTCTGTGCCGGAAGTGAGAGTGAGATTCAACCTGAGAATGTGTGTTGGGAGTGCTGGGAGGCAAGGCAAAGGCGGATGGGCAGAGTGTGTTTGTCTGTGGAAGAGGTGTCAAGAGAAGGTGAGGACCAGCAACAGCTCTAAGCCCTTAAGCCTATCGCAGGGGAGAAATGGCTTGGACGTTTGCACTTTGGGAGGTGGGCTGTGCCGGGAGTGAGAGAGAGATTGAACTTGAGAATGTGTGTTGGGAGTGCTGGGAGGCACGTTAAAGGCAGATGGCCAGAGTGTGTTTGGCTGTGAAAGCGGTGTCAAGGGAAGGTGAAGACCAGCAACAGCTCTAAGCCCTTAGATGTAGCGTATGTCAGAAATCGGTTGGGTGTTTGCACTTTGGGAGGTGGTCTGCGCCGGGAGTGAGAGTGAGATTGAGCCTGAGAATGTGTGTTGGGAGTGCTGGGAGGCAAAGGCAGGGTAGATGGGCAGAGTGTGTTTGGCTGTTAAAGCGGTGTCAAGGGAAGGTGAGGACCAGCAACAGCTCTAAGCTCTTAGATGTAGCGTGTGTCAGAAATTGCTTGGGTGTTTGCACTTTGGGAGGTGGTCTGTGCCGATAGTGAGAGTGTGTTGGGAGTGCTGGGCGGCAAGGCAAAGGCAGATGGCCAGTGTGTGTTTGGCTGTGAAAGCGGTGTCAAGGGAAGGTGAGGACCAGCAACAGCTCTAAGCCCTTAGATGTAGCGTGTGTCAGAAATCGCTTGGGTGTTGGCATTTTGGGAGGTGGTCTGTGCCGCGAGTGAGAATGAGATTCAACCTGAGAATGTGTGTTGGGAGTGCTGGGAGGCAAAGCCAGGGTAGATGGGCAGAGTGTGTTTGGCTGTGAAAGCGGTGTCAAGGGAAGGTGAGGACCAGCAACAGCTCTAAGCCCTTAGGCCTATCGTAGGGGAGAAATGGCTTGGAGGTTTGCACTTTGGGAGGTGGTGTGTGCCGGGAGTGAGAGTGAGAGTGAGCCTGAGAATGTGTGTTGGGAGTGCTGGGAGTTGAGGCAAAGGCAGATGGGCAGAGTGTGTTTGTCTGTGAAAGCGGTGTCAAGAGAAGGTGAGGACCAGCAGCAGCTCTAAGCCCTTAAGCCTATCGTAGGGGAGAAATGGCTTGGACGTTTGCACTTTGGGAGGTGGTGTGTGCCGGGAGTGACAGTGAGATTGAGCCTGAGAATGTGTGTTGGGAGTGCTGGGAGGCAAAGCCAGGGTAGATGGGCAGAATGTGTTTGGCTGTGAAAGCGGTGTCAAGGGAAGGTTAGGACCAGCAACAGCTCTAACCCCTTAGATGTAGCGTATGTCAGAAATCGGTTGGGTGTTTGCACTTTGGGAGGTGGTCTGTGCCGATAGTGAGAGTGTGTTGGGAGTGGTGGGCGGCAAGGCAAAGGCAGATGGGCAGAGTGTGTTTGGCTGTGAAAGCGGTGTCAAGGGAAGGTGAGGACCAGCAACAGCTCTAAGGCCTTAGATGTAGCGTGTGTCAGAAATCGCTTGGGTATTTGCTCTTTGGGAAGTGGTGTGTGCCGGCAGTGATAGTGAGATTCAACCTGAGAATGTGTTTTGGGAGTGCTGGGAGGCAAAACCAGCGTAGATGGCCAGAGTGTGTTTGGCTGTGAAAGCGGTGTCAAGGGAAGGTGAGGACCAGCCACAGCTCTAAGCCCTTAGATGTAGCGTATGTCAGAAATCGGTTGGGTGTTTGCACTTTGGGAGGTGGTCTGTGCCAGGAGTGAGAGAGAGATTGAACTTGAGAATGTGTGTTGGGAGTGCTGGGAGGCAAGGGCAGCACAGATGGGCAGAGTGTGTTTGGCTGTGAAAGCGGTGTGAAGGGAAGGTGCGGACCAGCAACAGCTCTAAGCCCTTAGATGTAGCATGCGGCAGAAAATGCTAGGACGTTTGCACTTTGGGAGGTGTTGTGTGCCGGGAGTGAGAGTGAGATTGAACCTGAGAATGTGCGTTGAGAGTGCAGGGAGGCAAGGCAAAGGCAGATGGGCAGAGTGTGTTTTCCTGTGAAAGCGGTGTCAAGGGAAGGTGAGGACCAGCAACAGCTCTAAGCCCTTAGGCCTATCGTAGGGGAGAAATGGCTTGGACGTTTGCACTTTGGGAGGTGGTCTGTGCCGGGAGTGAGAGTGAGATTGAGCCTGAGAATATGTTTTGGGAGTGATGGGAGGGAAAGCCAGGGTAGATGGCCAGAGTGTGTTTGGCTGTGAAAGCGGTGTCAAGGGAAGGTGAGGACCAGCAACAGCTCTAATCCCTTAGGCCTATCGTAGGGGAGAAATGGCTTGGAGGTTTGCACTTTGGGAGGTGGTCTGTGCCGGGAGTGATAGTGAGATTGAACCTGAGAATGTGTGTTGGGAGTGCTGGGAGGCAAGTTAAAGGCAGATGGCCAGAGTGTGTTTGGCTGTGAAAGCGGAGTCAAGGGAAGGTGAGGACCAGCAACAGCTCTAAGCCCTTAGATGTAGCATGTGTCAGAAATCGCTTGGGTGTTGGCATTTTGGGAGGTGGTCTGTGCCGCGAGTGAGAATGAGATTCAACCTGAGAATGTGTGTTGGGAGTGCTGGGAGGCAAAGCCAGGGTAGATGGGCAGAGTGTGTTTGGCTGTGAAAGCGGTGTCAAGGGAAGGTGAGGACCAGCAACAGCTCTAAGCCCTTAGGCCTATCGTAGGGGAGAAATGGCTTGGAGGTTTGCACACTGGGAGGTGGTCTGTGCCGGAAGTGAGAGTGAGATTCAACCTGAGAATGTGTGTTGGGAGTGCTGGGAGGCAAGGCAAAGGCGGATGGGCAGAGTGTGTTTGTCTGTGGAAGAGGTGTCAAGAGAAGGTGAGGACCAGCAACAGCTCTAAGCCCTTAAGCCTATCGCAGGGGAGAAATGGCTTGGACGTTTGCACTTTGGGAGGTGGGCTGTGCCGGGAGTGAGAGTGAGATTGAACTTGAGAATGTGTGTTGGGAGTGCTGGGAGGCACGTTAAAGGCAGATGGCCAGAGTGTGTTTGGCTGTGAAAGCGGTGTCAAGGGAAGGTGAAGACCAGCAACAGCTCTAAGCCCTTAGATGTAGCGTATGTCAGAAATCGGTTGGGTGTTTGCACTTTGGGAGGTGGTGTGTGCCGGGAGTGAGAGTGAGATTGAGCCTGAGAATGTGTGTTGGGAGTGCTGGGAGGCAAAGGCAGGGTAGATGGGCAGAGTGTGTTTGGCTGTTAAAGCGGTGTCAAGGGAAGGTGAGGACCAGCAACAGCTCTAAGCTCTTAGATGTAGCGTGTGTCAGAAATTGCTTGGGTGTTTGCACTTTGGGAGGTGGTCTGTGCCGATAGTGAGAGTGTGTTGGGAGTGCTGGGCGGCAAGGCAAAGGCAGATGGCCAGTGTGTGTTTGGCTGTGAAAGCGGTGTCAAGGGAAGGTGAGGACCAGCAACAGCTCTAAGCCCTTAGATGTAGCGTGTGTCAGAAATCGCTTGGGTGTTGGCATTTTGGGAGGTGGTCTGTGCCGCGAGTGAGAATGAGATTCAACCTGAGAATGTGTGTTGGGAGTGCTGGGAGGCAAAGCCAGGGTAGATGGGCAGAGTGTGTTTGGCTGTGAAAGCGGTGTCAAGGGAAGGTGAGGACCAGCAACAGCTCTAAGCCCTTAGGCCTATCGTAGGGGAGAAATGGCTTGGAGGTTTGCACTTTGGGAGGTGGTGTGTGCCGGGAGTGAGAGTGAGAGTGAGCCTGAGAATGTGTGTTGGGAGTGCTGGGAGTTGAGGCAAAGGCAGATGGGCAGAGTGTGTTTGTCTGTGAAAGCGGTGTCAAGAGAAGGTGAGGACCAGCAGCAGCTCTAAGCCCTTAAGCCTATCGTAGGGGAGAAATGGCTTGGACGTTTGCACTTTGGGAGGTGGTGTGTGCCGGGAGTGACAGTGAGATTGAGCCTGAGAATGTGTGTTGGGAGTGCTGGGAGGCAAAGCCAGGGTAGATGGGCAGAATGTGTTTGGCTGTGAAAGCGGTGTCAAGGGAAGGTTAGGACCAGCAACAGCTCTAACCCCTTAGATGTAGCGTATGTCAGAAATCGGTTGGGTGTTTGCACTTTGGGAGGTGGTCTGTGCCGATAGTGAGAGTGTGTTGGGAGTGGTGGGCGGCAAGGCAAAGGCAGATGGGCAGAGTGTGTTTGGCTGTGAAAGCGGTGTCAAGGGAAGGTGAGGACCAGCAACAGCTCTAAGGCCTTAGATGTAGCGTGTGTCAGAAATCGCTTGGGTATTTGCTCTTTGGGAAGTGGTGTGTGCCGGCAGTGATAGTGAGATTCAACCTGAGAATGTGTTTTGGGAGTGCTGGGAGGCAAAACCAGCGTAGATGGCCAGAGTGTGTTTGGCTGTGAAAGCGGTGTCAAGGGAAGGTGAGGACCAGCCACAGCTCTAAGCCCTTAGATGTAGCGTATGTCAGAAATCGGTTGGGTGTTTGCACTTTGGGAGGTGGTCTGTGCCAGGAGTGAGAGAGAGATTGAACTTGAGAATGTGTGTTGGGAGTGCTGGGAGGCAAGGGCAGCACAGATGGGCAGAGTGTGTTTGGCTGTGAAAGCGGTGTGAAGGGAAGGTGCGGACCAGCAACAGCTCTAAGCCCTTAGATGTAGCATGCGGCAGAAAATGCTAGGACGTTTGCACTTTGGGAGGTGTTGTGTGCCGGGAGTGAGAGTGAGATTGAACCTGAGAATGTGCGTTGAGAGTGCAGGGAGGCAAGGCAAAGGCAGATGGGCAGAGTGTGTTTTCCTGTGAAAGCGGTGTCAAGGGAAGGTGAGGACCAGCAACAGCTCTAAGCCCTTAGGCCTATCGTAGGGGAGAAATGGCTTGGACGTTTGCACTTTGGGAGGTGGTGTGTGCCGGGAGTGAGAGTGAGATTGAGCCTGAGAATATGTTTTGGGAGTGATGGGAGGGAAAGCCAGGGTAGATGGCCAGAGTGTGTTTGGCTGTGAAAGCGGTGTCAAGGGAAGGTGAGGACCAGCAACAGCTCTAATCCCTTAGGCCTATCGTAGGGGAGAAATGGCTTGGAGGTTTGCACTTTGGGAGGTGGTCTGTGCCGGGAGTGATAGTGAGATTGAACCTGAGAATGTGTGTTGGGAGTGCTGGGAGGCAAGTTAAAGGCAGATGGCCAGAGTGTGTTTGGCTGTGAAAGCGGAGTCAAGGGAAGGTGAGGACCAGCAACAGCTCTAAGCCCTTAGATGTAGCATGTGTCAGAAATCGCTTGGGTGTTGGCATTTTGGGAGGTGGTCTGTGCCGCGAGTGAGAATGAGATTCAACCTGAGAATGTGTGTTGGGAGTGCTGGGAGGCAAAGCCAGGGTAGATGGGCAGAGTGTGTTTGGCTGTGAAAGCGGTGTCAAGGGAAGGTGAGGACCAGCAACAGCTCTAAGCCCTTAGGCCTATCGTAGGGGAGAAATGGCTTGGAGGTTTGCACACTGGGAGGTGGTCTGTGCCGGAAGTGAGAGTGAGATTCAACCTGAGAATGTGTGTTGGGAGTGCTGGGAGGCAAGGCAAAGGCGGATGGGCAGAGTGTGTTTGTCTGTGGAAGAGGTGTCAAGAGAAGGTGAGGACCAGCAACAGCTCTAAGCCCTTAAGCCTATCGCAGGGGAGAAATGGCTTGGACGTTTGCACTTTGGGAGGTGGGCTGTGCCGGGAGTGAGAGAGAGATTGAACTTGAGAATGTGTGTTGGGAGTGCTGGGAGGCACGTTAAAGGCAGATGGCCAGAGTGTGTTTGGCTGTGAAAGCGGTGTCAAGGGAAGGTGAAGACCAGCAACAGCTCTAAGCCCTTAGATGTAGCGTATGTCAGAAATCGGTTGGGTGTTTGCACTTTGGGAGGTGGTCTGCGCCGGGAGTGAGAGTGAGATTGAGCCTGAGAATGTGTGTTGGGAGTGCTGGGAGGCAAAGGCAGGGTAGATGGGCAGAGTGTGTTTGGCTGTTAAAGCGGTGTCAAGGGAAGGTGAGGACCAGCAACAGCTCTAAGCTCTTAGATGTAGCGTGTGTCAGAAATTGCTTGGGTGTTTGCACTTTGGGAGGTGGTCTGTGCCGATAGTGAGAGTGTGTTGGGAGTGCTGGGCGGCAAGGCAAAGGCAGATGGCCAGTGTGTGTTTGGCTGTGAAAGCGGTGTCAAGGGAAGGTGAGGACCAGCAACAGCTCTAAGCCCTTAGATGTAGCGTGTGTCAGAAATCGCTTGGGTGTTGGCATTTTGGGAGGTGGTCTGTGCCGCGAGTGAGAATGAGATTCAACCTGAGAATGTGTGTTGGGAGTGCTGGGAGGCAAAGCCAGGGTAGATGGGCAGAGTGTGTTTGGCTGTGAAAGCGGTGTCAAGGGAAGGTGAGGACCAGCAACAGCTCTAAGCCCTTAGGCCTATCGTAGGGGAGAAATGGCTTGGAGGTTTGCACTTTGGGAGGTGGTGTGTGCCGGGAGTGAGAGTGAGAGTGAGCCTGAGAATGTGTGTTGGGAGTGCTGGGAGTTGAGGCAAAGGCAGATGGGCAGAGTGTGTTTGTCTGTGAAAGCGGTGTCAAGAGAAGGTGAGGACCAGCAGCAGCTCTAAGCCCTTAAGCCTATCGTAGGGGAGAAATGGCTTGGACGTTTGCACTTTGGGAGGTGGTGTGTGCCGGGAGTGACAGTGAGATTGAGCCTGAGAATGTGTGTTGGGAGTGCTGGGAGGCAAAGCCAGGGTAGATGGGCAGAATGTGTTTGGCTGTGAAAGCGGTGTCAAGGGAAGGTTAGGACCAGCAACAGCTCTAACCCCTTAGATGTAGCGTATGTCAGAAATCGGTTGGGTGTTTGCACTTTGGGAGGTGGTCTGTGCCGATAGTGAGAGTGTGTTGGGAGTGGTGGGCGGCAAGGCAAAGGCAGATGGGCAGAGTGTGTTTGGCTGTGAAAGCGGTGTCAAGGGAAGGTGAGGACCAGCAACAGCTCTAAGGCCTTAGATGTAGCGTGTGTCAGAAATCGCTTGGGTATTTGCTCTTTGGGAAGTGGTGTGTGCCGGCAGTGATAGTGAGATTCAACCTGAGAATGTGTTTTGGGAGTGCTGGGAGGCAAAACCAGCGTAGATGGCCAGAGTGTGTTTGGCTGTGAAAGCGGTGTCAAGGGAAGGTGAGGACCAGCCACAGCTCTAAGCCCTTAGATGTAGCGTATGTCAGAAATCGGTTGGGTGTTTGCACTTTGGGAGGTGGTCTGTGCCAGGAGTGAGAGAGAGATTGAACTTGAGAATGTGTGTTGGGAGTGCTGGGAGGCAAGGGCAGCACAGATGGGCAGAGTGTGTTTGGCTGTGAAAGCGGTGTGAAGGGAAGGTGCGGACCAGCAACAGCTCTAAGCCCTTAGATGTAGCATGCGGCAGAAAATGCTAGGACGTTTGCACTTTGGGAGGTGTTGTGTGCCGGGAGTGAGAGTGAGATTGAACCTGAGAATGTGCGTTGAGAGTGCTGGGAGGCAAGGCAAAGGCAGATGGGCAGAGTGTGTTTTCCTGTGAAAGCGGTGTCAAGGGAAGGTGAGGACCAGCAACAGCTCTAAGCCCTTAGGCCTATCGTAGGGGAGAAATGGCTTGGACGTTTGCACTTTGGGAGGTGGTCTGTGCCGGGAGTGAGAGTGAGATTGAGCCTGAGAATATGTTTTGGGAGTGATGGGAGGGAAAGCCAGGGTAGATGGGCAGAGTGTGTTTGTCTGTGAAAGCGGTGTCAAGGGAAGGTGAGGACCAGCAACAGCTCTAAGCCCTTAGGCCTATCGTAGGGGAGAAATGGCTTGGAGGTTTGCACTTTGGGAGGTGGTCTGTGCCGGGAGTGAGAGTGAGATTGAACCTGAGAATGTGTGTTGGGAGTGCTGGGAGGCAAGTTAAAGGCAGATGGCCAGAGTGTGTTTGGCTGTGAAAGCGGAGTCAAGGGAAGGTGAGGACCAGCAACAGCTCTAAGCCCTTAGATGTAGCGTGTGTCAGAAATCGCTTGGGTGTTGGCATTTTGGGAGGTGGTCTGTGCCGCGAGTGAGAATGAGATTCAACCTGAGAATGTGTGTTGGGAGTGCTGGGAGGCAAAGCCAGGGTAGATGGGCAGAGTGTGTTTGGCTGTGAAAGCGGTGTCAAGGGAAGGTGAGGACCAGCAACAGCTCTAAGTCCTTAGGCCTATCGTAGGGGTGAAATGGCTTGGAGGTTTGCACTTTGGGAGGTGGTGTGTGCCGGGAGTGAGAGTGAGAGTAAGCCTGAGAATGTGTGTTGGGAGTGCTGGGAGGCAAAACCAGCGTAGATGGCCAGAGTGTGTTTGGCTGTGAAAGCGGTGTCAAGGGAAGGTGAGGACCAGCCACAGCTCTAAGCCCTTAGATGTAGCGTATGTCAGAAATCGGTTGGGTGTTTGCACTTTGGGAGGTGGTCCGTGCCAGGAGTGAGAGTGAGATTCAACCTGAGAATGTGTGTTGGGAGTGCTGGGAGGCAAGGCAAAGGCGGATGGGCAGAGTGTTTTTGTCTGTGGAAGAGGTGTCAAGAGAAGGTGAGGACCAGCAACAGCTCTAAGCCCTTAAGCCTATCGCAGGGGAGAAATGGCTTGGACGTTTGCACTTTGGGAGGTGGGCTGTGCCGGGAGTGAGGGTGAGATTGAACTTGAGAATGTGTGTTGGGAGTGCTGGGAGGCAAGTTAAAGGCAGATGGCCAGAGTGTGTTTGGCTGTGAAAGCGGTGTCAAGGGAAGGTGAAGACCAGCAACAGCTCTAAGCCCTTAGATGTAGCGTATGTCAGAAATCGGTTGGGTGTTTGCACTTTGGGAGGTGGTCTGTGCCGGGAGTGAGAGTGAGATTGAGCCTGAGAATGTGTGTTGGGAGTGCTGGGAGGCAAAGGCAGGGTAGATGGGCAGAGTGTGTTTGGCTGTGAAAGCGGTGTCAAGGGAAGGTGAGGACCAGCAACAGCTCTAAGCTCTTAGATGTAGCGTGTGTCAGAAATTGCTTGGGTGTTTGCACTTTGGGAGGTGGTCTGTGCCGATAGTGAGAGTGTGTTGGGAGTGCTGGGCGGCAAGGCAAAGGCAGATGGCCAGTGTGTGTTTGGCTGTGAAAGCGGTGTCAAGGGAAGGTGAGGACCAGCAACAGCTCTAAGCCCTTAGATGTAGCGTGTGTCAGAAATCGCTTGGGTGTTGGCATTTTGGGAGGTGGTCTGTGCCGCGAGTGAGAATGAGATTCAACCTGAGAATGTGTGTTGGGAGTGCTGGGAGGCAAAGCCAGGGTAGATGGGCAGAGTGTGTTTGGCTGTGAAAGCGGTGTCAAGGGAAGGTGAGGACCAGCAACAGCTCTAAGCCCTTAGGCCTATCGTAGGGGAGAAATGGCTTGGAGGTTTGCACTTTGGGAGGTGGTGTGTGCCGGGAGTGAGAGTGAGAGTGAGCCTGAGAATGTGTGTTGGGAGTGCTGGGAGTTGAGGCAAAGGCAGATTGGCAGAGTGTGTTTGTCTGTGAAAGCGGTGTCAAGAGAAGGTGAGGACCAGCAGCAGCTCTAAGCCCTTAAGCCTATCGTAGGGGAGAAATGGCTTGGACGTTTGCACTTTGGGAGGTGGTGTGTGCCGGGAGTGACAGTGAGATTGAGCCTGAGAATGTGTGTTGGGAGTGCTGGGAGGCAAAGCCAGGGTAGATGGGCAGAATGTGTTTGGCTGTGAAAGCGGTGTCAAGGGAAGGTTAGGACCAGCAACAGCTCTAACCCCTTAGATGTAGCGTATGTCAGAAATCGGTTGGGTGTTTGCACTATGGGAGGTGGTCTGTGCCGATAGTGAGAGTGTGTTGGGAGTGGTGGGCGGCAAGGCAAAGGCAGATGGGCAGAGTGTGTTTGGCTGTGAAAGCGGTGTCAAGGGAAGGTGAGGACCAGCAACAGCTCTAAGGCCTTAGATGTAGCGTGTGTCAGAAATCGCTTGGGTATTTGCTCTTTGGGAAGTGGTGTGTGCCGGCAGTGATAGTGAGATTCAACCTGAGAATGTGTTTTGGGAGTGCTGGGAGGGAAAACCAGCGTAGATGGCCAGAGTGTGTTTGGCTGTGAAAGCGGTGTCAAGGGAAGGTGAGGACCAGCCACAGCTCTAAGCCCTTAGATGTAGCGTATGTCAGAAATCGGTTGGGTGTTTGCACTTTGGGAGGTGGTCTGTGCCAGGAGTGAGAGAGAGATTGAACTTGAGAATGTGTGTTGGGAGTGCTGGGAGGCAAGGGCAGCACAGATGGGCAGAGTGTGTTTGGCTGTGAAAGCGGTGTGAAGGGAAGGTGCGGACCAGCAACAGCTCTAAGCCCTTAGATGTAGCATGCGGCAGAAAATGCTAGGACGTTTGCACTTTGGGAGGTGTTGTGTGCCGGGAGTGAGATTGAACCTGAGAATGTGCGTTGAGAGTGCTGGGAGGCAAGGCAAAGGCAGATGGGCAGAGTGTGTTTTCCTGTGAAAGCGGTGTCAAGGGAAGGTGAGGACCAGCAACAGCTCTAAGCCCTTAGGCCTATCGTAGGGGAGAAATGGCTTGGACGTTTGCACTTTGGGAGGTGGTCTGTGCCGGGAGTGAGAGTGAGATTGAGCCTGAGAATATGTTTTGGGAGTGATGGGAGGGAAAGCCAGGGTAGATGGGCAGAGTGTGTTTGTCTGTGAAAGCGGTGTCAAGGGAAGGTGAGG
The DNA here is from genome assembly GCF_030463565.1 of Pelecanus crispus. Classification (NCBI taxonomy): domain Eukaryota; kingdom Metazoa; phylum Chordata; class Aves; order Pelecaniformes; family Pelecanidae; genus Pelecanus; species Pelecanus crispus. Next base: position 576,692 of record NC_134667.1, on the reverse strand, counting down.
ACCAGCAACAGCTCTAAGCCCTTAGGCCTATCGTAGGGGAGAAATGGCTTGGAGGTTTGCACTTTGGGAGGTGGTCTGTGCCGGGAGTGAGAGTGAGATTGAACCTGAGAATGTGTGTTGGGAGTGCTGGGAGGCAAGTTAAAGGCAGATGGCCAGAGTGTGTTTGGCTGTGAAAGCGGAGTCAAGGGAAGGTGAGGACCAGCAACAGCTCTAAGCCCTTAGATGTAGCGTGTGTCAGAAATCGCTTGGGTGTTGGCATTTTGGGAGGTGGTCTGTGCCGCGAGTGAGAATGAGATTCAACCTCAGAATGTGTGTTGGGAGTGCTGGGAGGCAAAGCCAGGGTAGATGGGCAGAGTGTGTTTGGCTGTGAAAGCGGTGTCAAGGGAAGGTGAGGACCAGCAACAGCTCTAAGCCCTTAGGCCTATCGTAGGGGAGAAATGGCTTGGAGGTTTGCAGTTTGGGAGGTGGTGTGTGCCGGGAGTGAGAGTGAGAGTGAGCCTGAGAATGTGTGTTGGGAGTGCTGGGAGTTGAGGCAAAGGCAGATGGGCAGAGTGTGTTTGTCTGTGAAAGCGGTGTCAAGAGAAGGTGAGGACCAGCAGCAGCTCTAAGCCCTTAAGCCTATCGTAGGGGAGAAATGGCTTGGACGTTTGCACTTTGGGAGGTGGTGTGTGCCGGGAGTGACAGTGAGATTGAGCCTGAGAATGTGTGTTGGGAGTGCTGGGAGGCAAAGGCAGGGTAGATGGGCAGAATGTGTTTGGCTGTGAAAGCGGTGTCAAGGGAAGGTGAAGACCAGCAACAGCTCTAACCCCTTAGATGTAGCGTATGTCAGAAATCGGTTGGGTGTTTGCACTTTGGGAGGTGGTCTGTGCCGGGAGTGAGAGTGAGAGTGAGCCTGAGAATGTGTGTTGGGAGTGCTGGGAGGCAAAGCCAGGGTAGATGGGCAGAGTGTGTTTGGCTGTGAAAGCGGTGTCAAGGGAAGGTGAGGACCAGCAACAGCTCTAAGCTCTTAGATGTAGCGTGTGTCAGAAATCGCTTGGAGGTTTGCACTTTGGGAGGTGGTCTGTGCCGATAGTGAGAGTGTGTTGGGAGTGGTGGGCGGCAAGGCAAAGGCAGATGGGCAGAGTGTGTTTGGCTGTGAAAGCGGTGTCAAGGGAAGGTGAGGACCAGCAACAGCTCTAAGGCCTTAGATGTAGTGTGTGTCAGAAATCGCTTGGGTATTTGCTCTTTGGGAAGTGGTCTTGCCGGCAGTGATAGTGAGATTCAACGTGAGAATGTGTTTTGGGAGTGCTGGGAGTCAAAACCAGCATAGATGGCCAGAGTGTGTTTGGCTGTGAAAGCGGTGTCAAGGGAAGGTGAGGACCAGCCACAGCTCTAAGCCCTTAGGCCTATCGTAGGGGAGAAATGGCTTGGAGGTTTGCACTTTGGGAGGTGGTCTGTGCCGGGAGTGAGAGTGAGATTGAACCTGAGAATGTGTGTTGGGAGTGCTGGGAGGCAAGTTAAAGGCAGATGGCCAGAGTGTGTTTGGCTGTGAAAGCGGAGTCAAGGGAAGGTGAGGACCAGCAACAGCTCTAAGCCCTTAGATGTAGCGTGTGTCAGAAATCGCTTGGGTGTTGGCATTTTGGGAGGTGGTCTGTGCCGCGAGTGAGAATGAGATTCAACCTGAGAATGTGTGTTGGGAGTGCTGGGAGGCAAAGACAGGGTAGATGGGCAGAGTGTGTTTGGCTGTGAAAGCGGTGTCAAGGGAAGGTGAGGACCAGCAACAGCTCTAAGTCCTTAGGCCTATCGTAGGGGTGAAATGGCTTGGAGGTTTGCACTTTGGGAGGTGGTGTGTGCCGGGAGTGAGAGTGAGAGTAAGCCTGAGAATGTGTGTTGGGAGTGCTGGGAGGCAAAACCAGCGTAGATGGCCAGAGTGTGTTTGGCTGTGAAAGCGGTGTCAAGGGAAGGTGAGGACCAGCCACAGCTCTAAGCCCTTAGATGTAGCGTATGTCAGAAATCGGTTGGGTGTTTGCACTTTGGGAGGTGGTCTGTGCCAGGAGTGAGAGTGAGATTCAACCTGAGAATGTGTGTTGGGAGTGCTGGGAGGCAAGGCAAAGGCGGATGGGCAGAGTGTGTTTGTCTGTGGAAGAGGTGTCAAGAGAAGGTGAGGACCAGCAACAGCTCTAAGCCCTTAAGCCTATCGCAGGGGAGAAATGGCTTGGAGGTTTGCACTTTGGGAGGTGGGCTGTGCCGGGAGTGAGAGTGAGATTGAACTTGAGAATGTGTGTTGGGAGTGCTGGGCGGCAAGGCAAAGGCAGATGGCCAGTGTGTGTTTGGCTGTGAAAGCGGTGTCAAGGGAAGGTGAGGACCAGCAACAGCTCTAAGCCCTTAGATGTAGCGTGTGTCAGAAATCGCTTGGGTGTTGGCATTTTGGGAGGTGGTCTGTGCCGCGAGTGAGAATGAGATTCAACCTGAGAATGTGTGTTGGGAGTGCTGGGAGGCAAAGCCAGGGTAGATGGGCAGAGTGTGTTTGGCTGTGAAAGCGGTGTCAAGGGAAGGTGAGGACCAGCAACAGCTCTAAGCCCTTAGGCCTATCGTAGGGGAGAAATGGCTTGGAGGTTTGCACTTTGGGAGGTGGTGTGTGCCGGGAGTGAGAGTGAGAGTGAGCCTGAGAATGTGTGTTGGGAGTGCTGGGAGTTGAGGCAAAGGCAGATTGGCAGAGTGTGTTTGTCTGTGAAAGCGGTGTCAAGAGAAGGTGAGGACCAGCAGCAGCTCTAAGCCCTTAAGCCTATCGTAGGGGAGAAATGGCTTGGACGTTTGCACTTTGGGAGGTGGTGTGTGCCGGGAGTGACAGTGAGATTGAGCCTGAGAATGTGTGTTGGGAGTGCTGGGAGGCAAAGCCAGGGTAGATGGGCAGAATGTGTTTGGCTGTGAAAGCGGTGTCAAGGGAAGGTTAGGACCAGCAACAGCTCTAACCCCTTAGATGTAGCGTATGTCAGAAATCGGTTGGGTGTTTGCACTATGGGAGGTGGTCTGTGCCGATAGTGAGAGTGTGTTGGGAGTGGTGGGCGGCAAGGCAAAGGCAGATGGCCAGAGTGTGTTTGGCTGTGAAAGCGGTGTCAAGGGAAGGTGAGGACCAGCAACAGCTCTAAGGCCTTAGATGTAGCGTGTGTCAGAAATCGCTTGGGTATTTGCTCTTTGGGAAGTGGTGTGTGCCGGCAGTGATAGTGAGATTCAACCTGAGAATGTGTTTTGGGAGTGCTGGGAGGCAAAACCAGCGTAGATGGCCAGAGTGTGTTTGGCTGTGAAAGCGGTGTCAAGGGAAGGTGAGGACCAGCCACAGCTCTAAGCCCTTAGATGTAGCGTATGTCAGAAATCGGTTGGGTGTTTGCACTTTGGGAGGTGGTCTGTGCCAGGAGTGAGAGAGAGATTGAACTTGAGAATGTGTGTTGGGAGTGCTGGGAGGCAAGGGCAGCACAGATGGGCAGAGTGTGTTTGGCTGTGAAAGCGGTGTGAAGGGAAGGTGCGGACCAGCAACAGCTCTAAGCCCTTAGATGTAGCATGCGTCAGAAAATGCTAGGACGTTTGCACTTTGGGAGGTGTTGTGTGCCGGGAGTGAGAGTGAGATTGAACCTGAGAATGTGCGTTGAGAGTGCTGGGAGGCAAGGCAAAGGCAGATGGGCAGAGTGTGTTTTCCTGTGAAAGCGGTGTCAAGGGAAGGTGAGGACCAGCAACAGCTCTAAGCCCTTAGGCCTATCGTAGGGGAGAAATGGCTTGGACGTTTGCACTTTGGGAGGTGGTCTGTGCCGGGAGTGAGAGTGAGATTGAGCCTGAGAATATGTTTTGGGAGTGATGGGAGGGAAAGCCAGGGTAGATGGGCAGAGTGTGTTTGTCTGTGAAAGCGGTGTCAAGGGAAGGTGAGGACCAGCAACAGCTCTAAGCCCTTAGGCCTATCGTAGGGGAGAAATGGCTTGGAGGTTTGCACTTTGGGAGGTGGTCTGTGCCGGGAGTGAGAGTGAGATTGAACCTGAGAATGTGTGTTGGGAGTGCTGGGAGGCAAGTTAAAGGCAGATGGCCAGAGTGTGTTTGGCTGTGAAAGCGGAGTCAAGGGAAGGTGAGGACCAGCAACAGCTCTAAGCCCTTAGATGTAGCGTGTGTCAGAAATCGCTTGGGTGTTGGCATTTTGGGAGGTGGTCTGTGCCGCGAGTGAGAATGAGATTCAACCTGAGAATGTGTGTTGGGAGTGCTGGGAGGCAAAGCCAGGGTAGATGGGCAGAGTGTGTTTGGCTGTGAAAGCGGTGTCAAGGGAAGGTGAGGACCAGCAACAGCTCTAAGCCCTTAGGCCTATCGTAGGGGAGAAATGGCTTGGAGGTTTGCACTTTGGGAGGTGGTGTGTGCCGGGAGTGAGAGTGAGAGTGAGCCTGAGAATGTGTGTTGGGAGTGCTGGGAGTTGAGGCAAAGGCAGATGGGCAGAGTGTGTTTGTCTGTGAAAGCGGTGTCAAGAGAAGGTGAGGACCAGCAGCAGCTCTAAGCCCTTAAGCCTATCGTAGGGGAGAAATGGCTTGGACGTTTGCACTTTGGGAGGTGGTGTGTGCCGGGAGTGACAGTGAGATTGAGCCTGAGAATGTGTGTTGGGAGTGCTGGGAGGCAAAGGCAGGGTAGATGGGCAGAATGTGTTTGGCTGTGAAAGCGGTGTCAAGGGAAGGTGAAGACCAGCAACAGCTCTAACCCCTTAGATGTAGCGTATGTCAGAAATCGGTTGGGTGTTTGCACTTTGGGAGGTGGTCTGTGCCGGGAGTGAGAGTGAGAGTGAGCCTGAGAATGTGTGTTGGGAGTGCTGGGAGGCAAAGCCAGGGTAGATGGGCAGAGTGTGTTTGGCTGTGAAAGCGGTGTCAAGGGAAGGTGAGGACCAGCAACAGCTCTAAGCTCTTAGATGTAGCGTGTGTCAGAAATCGCTTGGAGGTTTGCACTTTGGGAGGTGGTCTGTGCCGATAGTGAGAGTGTGTTGGGAGTGCTGGGCGGCAAGGCAAACGCAGATGGGCAGAGTGTGTTTGGCTGTGAAAGCGGTGTCAAGGGAAGGTGAGGACCAGCAACAGCTCTAAGGCCTTAGATGTAGTGTGTGTCAGAAATCGCTTGGGTATTTGCTCTTTGGGAAGTGGTCTTGCCGGCAGTGATAGTGAGATTCAACGTGAGAATGTGTTTTGGGAGTGCTGGGAGTCAAAACCAGCATAGATGGCCAGAGTGTGTTTGGCTGTGAAAGCGGTGTCAAGGGAAGGTGAGGACCAGCCACAGCTCTAAGCCCTTAGGCCTATCGTAGGGGAGAAATGGCTTGGACGTTTGCACTTGGGGAGGTGGTCTGTGCCGGGAGTGAGAGTGATAGTGAGCCTGAGAATATGTATTGGGAGTGCTGGGAGGGAAAGCCAGGGTAGATGGGCAGAGTGTGTTTGGCTGTGAAAGCGGTGTCAAGGGAAGGTGAGGACCAGCAACAGCTCTAAGCCCTTAGATATAGCATGCGGTAGAAATCGCTTGGGTGTTTTGACTTTGTGAGGTGGTGTGTGCCGGGAGAGAGAGTGATTTTGGAGTGCTGGGAGGCAAGGCAAAGGCAGATGGGCAGAGTGTGTTTGGCTGTGAAAGCGGTGTCAAGAGAAGGTGAGGACCAGCAACAGCTCTAAGCCCTTAGGCCTATCGTATGGGAGAAATGGCTTGGAGGTTTGCACTTTGGGAGGTGGTGTGTGCCGGGAGTGAGAGTGAGATTGAGCCTGAGAATGTGTGTTGGGAGTGCTGGGAGGCAAAGGCAGGGTAGATGGCCAGAGTGTGTTTGGCTGTGAAAGCGGTGTCAAGGGAAGGTGAGGACCAGCAACAGCTCTAAGCCCTTAGATGTAGCGTATGTCAGAAATCGGTTGGGTGTTTGCACTTTGGGAGGTGGTCTGTGCCGATAGTGAGAGTGTGTTGGGAGTGGTGGGCGGCAAGGCAAAGGCAGATGGGCAGAGTGTGTTTGTCTGTGAAAGCGGTGTCAAGAGAAGGTGAGGACCAGCAGCAGCTCTAAGCCCTTAAGCCTATCGTAGGGGAGAAATGGCTTGGACGTTTGCACTTTGGGAGGTGGTGTGTGCCGGGAGTGAGAGTGAGATTGAGCCTGAGAATGTGTGTTGGGAGTGCTGGGAGGCAAAGGCAGGGTAGATGGCCAGAGTGTGTTTGGCTGTGAAAGCGGTGTCAAGGGAAGGTGAGGACCAGCAACAGCTCTAAGCCCTTAGATGTAGCGTATGTCAGAAATCGGTTCGGTGTTTGCACTTTGGGAGGTGGTCTGTGCCGATAGTGAGAGTGTGTTGGGAGTGGTGGGCGGCAAGGCAAAGGCAGATGGCCAGAGTGTGTTTGGCTGTGAAAGCGGTGTCAAGGGAAGGTGAGGACCAGCAACAGCTCTAAGCCCTTAGGCCTATCGTAGGGGAGAAATGGCTAGGACGTTTGCACTTTGGGAGGTGGTCTGTGCCGGGAGTGAGAGTGAGATTGAGCCTGAGAATATGTTTTGGGAGTGATGGGAGGGAAAGCCAGGGTAGATGGCCAGAGTGTGTTTGGCTGTGAAAGCGGTGTCAAGGGAAGGTGAGGACCAGCAACAGCTCTAAGCCCTTAGGCCTATCGTAGGGGAGAAATGGCTTGGAGGTTTGCACTTTGGGAGGTGGTCTGTGCCGGGAGTGAGAGTGAGATTGAACCTGAGAATGTGTGTTGGGAGTGCTGGGAGGCAAGTTAAAGGCAGATGGCCAGAGTGTGTTTGGCTGTGAAAGCGGAGTCAAGGGAAGGTGAGGACCAGCAACAGCTCTAAGCCCTTAGGCCTATCGTAGGGGAGAAATGGCTTGGAGGTTTGCACACTGGGAGGTGGTCTGTGCCGGAAGTGAGAGTGAGATTCAACCTGAGAATGTGTGTTGGGAGTGCTGGGAGGCAAGGCAAAGGCGGATGGGCAGAGTGTGTTTGTCTGTGGAAGAGGTGTCAAGAGAAGGTGAGGACCAGCAACAGCTCTAAGCCCTTAAGCCTATCGCAGGGGAGAAATGCCTTGCACGTTTGCACTTTGGGAGGTGGTCTGTGCCGGGAGTGAGAGTGAGATTGAGCCTGAGAATGTGTGTTGGGAGTGCTGGGAGGCAAAGGCAGGGTAGATGGGCAGAGTGTGTTTGGCTGTGAAAGCGGTGTCAAGGGAAGGTGAAGACCAGCAACAGCTCTAAGCCCTTAGATGTAGCGTATGTCAGAAATCGGTTGGGTGTTTGCACTTTGGGAGGTGGTCTGTGCCGATAGTGAGAGTGTGTTGGGAGTGCTGGGCGGCAAGGCAAAGGCAGATGGCCAGTGTGTGTTTGGCTGTGAAAGCGGTGTCAAGGGAAGGTGAGGACCAGCAACAGCTCTAAGCCCTTAGATGTAGCGTGTGTCAGAAATCGCTTGGGTGTTGGCATTTTGGGAGGTGGTCTGTGCCGCGAGTGAGAATGAGATTCAACCTGAGAATGTGTGTTGGGAGTGCTGGGAGGCAAAGCCAGGGTAGATGGGCAGAGTGTGTTTGGCTGTGAAAGCGGTGTCAAGGGAAGGTGAGGACCAGCAACAGCTCTAAGCCCTTAGGCCTATCGTAGGGGAGAAATGGCTTGGAGGTTTGCACTTTGGGAGGTGGTGTGTGCCGGGAGTGAGAGTGAGCCTGAGAATGTGTGTTGGGAGTGCTGGGAGTTGAGGCAAAGGCAGATGGGTAGAGTGTGTTTGTCTGTGAAAGCGGTGTCAAGAGAAGGTGAGGACCAGCAGCAGCTCTAAGCCCTTAAGCCTATCGTAGGGGAGAAATGGCTTGGACGTTTGCACTTTGGGAGGTGGTGTGTGCCGGGAGTGACAGTGAGATTGAGCCTGAGAATGTGTGTTGGGAGTGCTGGGAGGCAAAGCCAGGGTAGATGGGCAGAATGTGTTTGGCTGTGAAAGCGGTGTCAAGGGAAGGTTAGGACCAGCAACAGCTCTAACCCCTTAGATGTAGCGTATGTCAGAAATCGGTTGGGTGTTTGCACTATGGGAGGTGGTCTGTGCCGATAGTGAGAGTGTGTTGGGAGTGGTGGGCGGCAAGGCAAAGGCAGATGGGCAGAGTGTGTTTGGCTGTGAAAGCGGTGTCAAGGGAAGGTGAGGACCAGCAACAGCTCTAAGGCCTTAGATGTAGCGTGTGTCAGAAATCGCTTGGGTATTTGCTCTTTGGGAAGTGGTGTGTGCCGGCAGTGATAGTGAGATTCAACCTGAGAATGTGTTTTGGGAGTGCTGGGAGGGAAAACCAGCGTAGATGGCCAGAGTGTGTTTGGCTGTGAAAGCGGTGTCAAGGGAAGGTGAGGACCAGCCACAGCTCTAAGCCCTTAGATGTAGCGTATGTCAGAAATCGGTTGGGTGTTTGCACTTTGGGAGGTGGTCTGTGCCAGGAGTGAGAGAGAGATTGAACTTGAGAATGTGTGTTGGGAGTGCTGGGAGGCAAGGGCAGCACAGATGGGCAGAGTGTGTTTGGCTGTGAAAGCGGTGTGAAGGGAAGGTGCGGACCAGCAACAGCTCTAAGCCCTTAGATGTAGCATGCGGCAGAAAATGCTAGGACGTTTGCACTTTGGGAGGTGTTGTGTGCCGGGAGTGAGAGTGAGATTGAACCTGAGAATGTGCGTTGAGAGTGCTGGGAGGCAAGGCAAAGGCAGATGGGCAGAGTGTGTTTTCCTGTGAAAGCGGTGTCAAGGGAAGGTGAGGACCAGCAACAGCTCTAAGCCCTTAGGCCTATCGTAGGGGAGAAATGGCTTGGACGTTTGCACTTTGGGAGGTGGTCTGTGCCGGGAGTGAGAGTGAGATTGAGCCTGAGAATATGTTTTGGGAGTGATGGGAGGGAAAGCCAGGGTAGATGGGCAGAGTGTGTTTGTCTGTGAAAGCGGTGTCAAGGGAAGGTGAGGACCAGCAACAGCTCTAAGCCCTTAGGCCTATCGTAGGGGAGAAATGGCTTGGAGGTTTGCACTTTGGGAGGTGGTCTGTGCCGGGAGTGAGAGTGAGATTGAACCTGAGAATGTGTGTTGGGAGTGCTGGGAGGCAAGTTAAAGGCAGATGGCCAGAGTGTGTTTGGCTGTGAAAGCGGAGTCAAGGGAAGGTGAGGACCAGCAACAGCTCTAAGCCCTTAGATGTAGCGTGTGTCAGAAATCGCTTGGGTGTTGGCATTTTGGGAGGTGGTCTGTGCCGCGAGTGAGAATGAGATTCAACCTGAGAATGTGTGTTGGGAGTGCTGGGAGGCAAAGCCAGGGTAGATGGGCAGAGTGTGTTTGGCTGTGAAAGCGGTGTCAAGGGAAGGTGAGGACCAGCAACAGCTCTAAGCCCTTAGGCCTATCGTAGGGGAGAAATGGCTTGGAGGTTTGCAGTTTGGGAGGTGGTGTGTGCCGGGAGTGAGAGTGAGAGTGAGCCTGAGAATGTGTGTTGGGAGTGCTGGGAGTTGAGGCAAAGGCAGATGGGCAGAGTGTGTTTGTCTGTGAAAGCGGTGTCAAGAGAAGGTGAGGACCAGCAGCAGCTCTAAGCCCTTAAGCCTATCGTAGGGGAGAAATGGCTTGGACGTTTGCACTTTGGGAGGTGGTGTGTGCCGGGAGTGACAGTGAGATTGAGCCTGAGAATGTGTGTTGGGAGTGCTGGGAGGCAAAGGCAGGGTAGATGGGCAGAATGTGTTTGGCTGTGAAAGCGGTGTCAAGGGAAGGTGAAGACCAGCAACAGCTCTAACCCCTTAGATGTAGCGTATGTCAGAAATCGGTTGGGTGTTTGCACTTTGGGAGGTGGTCTGTGCCGGGAGTGAGAGTGAGAGTGAGCCTGAGAATGTGTGTTGGGAGTGCTGGGAGGCAAAGCCAGGGTAGATGGGCAGAGTGTGTTTGGCTGTGAAAGCGGTGTCAAGGGAAGGTGAGGACCAGCAACAGCTCTAAGCTCTTAGATGTAGCGTGTGTCAGAAATCGCTTGGAGGTTTGCACTTTGGGAGGTGGTCTGTGCCGATAGTGAGAGTGTGTTGGGAGTGCTGGGCGGCAAGGCAAACGCAGATGGGCAGAGTGTGTTTGGCTGTGAAAGCGGTGTCAAGGGAAGGTGAGGACCAGCAACAGCTCTAAGGCCTTAGATGTAGTGTGTGTCAGAAATCGCTTGGAGGTTTGCACTTTGGGAAGTGGTCTTGCCGGCAGTGATAGTGAGATTCAACGTGAGAATGTGTTTTGGGAGTGCTGGGAGTCAAAACCAGCATAGATGGCCAGAGTGTGTTTGGCTGTGAAAGCGGTGTCAAGGGAAGGTGAGGACCAGCCACAGCTCTAAGCCCTTAGGCCTATCGTAGGGGAGAAATGGCTTGGAGGTTTGCACTTTGGGAGGTGGTCTGTGCCGGGAGTGAGAGTGAGATTGAACCTGAGAATGTGTGTTGGGAGTGCTGGGAGGCAAGTTAAAGGCAGATGGCCAGAGTGTGTTTGGCTGTGAAAGCGGAGTCAAGGGAAGGTGAGGACCAGCAACAGCTCTAAGCCCTTAGATGTAGCATGTGTCAGAAATCGCTTGGGTGTTTTGACTTTGTGAGGTGGTGTGTGCCGGGAGAGAGAGTGATTTTGGAGTGCTGGGAGGCAAGGCAAAGGCAGATGGGCAGAGTGTGTTTGGCTGTGAAAGCGGTGTCAAGAGAAGGTGAGGACCAGCAACAGCTCTAAGCCCTTAGGCCTATCGTATGGGAGAAATGGCTTGGAGGTTTGCACTTTGGGAGGTGGTGTGTGCCGGGAGTGAGAGTGAGATTGAACCTGAGAATGTGTGTTGGGAGTGCTGGGAGGCAAGTTAAAGGCAGATGGCCAGAGTGTGTTTGGCTGTGAAAGCGGAGTCAAGGGAAGGTGAGGACCAGCAACAGCTCTAAGCCCTTAGATGTAGCGTGTGTCAGAAATCGCTTGGGTGTTGGCATTTTGGGAGGTGGTCTGTGCCGCGAGTGAGAATGAGATTCAACCTGAGAATGTGTGTTGGGAGTGCTGGGAGGCAAAGCCAGGGTAGATGGGCAGAGTGTGTTTGGCTGTGAAAGCGGTGTCAAGGGAAGGTGAGGACCAGCAACAGCTCTAAGGCCTTAGATGTAGTGTGTGTCAGAAATCGCTTGGGTGTTGGCATTTTGGGAGGTGGTCTGTGCCGCGAGTGAGAATGAGATTCAACCTGAGAATGTGTGTTGGGAGTGCTGGGAGGCAAAGCCAGGGTAGATGGGCAGAGTGTGTTTGGCTGTGAAAGCGGTGTCAAGGGAAGGTGAGGACCAGCAACAGCTCTAAGGCCTTAGATGTAGTGTGTGTCAGAAATCGCTTGGAGGTTTGCACTTTGGGAAGTGGTCTTGCCGGCAGTGATAGTGAGATTCAACGTGAGAATGTGTTTTGGGAGTGCTGGGAGTCAAAACCAGCATAGATGGCCAGAGTGTGTTTGGCTGTGAAAGCGGTGTCAAGGGAAGGTGAGGACCAGCCACAGCTCTAAGCCCTTAGGCCTATCGTAGGGGAGAAATGGCTTGGACGTTTGCACTTTGGGAGGTGGTCTGTGCCGGGAGTGAGAGTGAGATTGAACCTGAGAATGTGTGTTGGGAGTGCTGGGAGGCAAGTTAAAGGCAGATGGGCAGAGTGTGTTTGGCTGTGAAAGCGGTGTCAAGGGAAGGTGAGGACCAGCAACAGCTCTAAGCCCTTAGATGTAGCATGCGGTAGAAATCGCTTGGGTGTTTTGACTTTGTGAGGTGGTGTGTGCCGGGAGAGAGAGTGATTTTGGAGTGCTGGGAGGCAAGGCAAAGGCAGATGGGCAGAGTGTGTTTGGCTGTGAAAGCGGTGTCAAGAGAAGGTGAGGACCAGCAACAGCTCTAAGCCCTTAGGCCTATCGTATGGGAGAAATGGCTTGGAGGTTTGCACTTTGGGAGGTGGTGTGTGCCGGGAGTGAGAGTGAGATTGAACCTGAGAATGTGTGTTGGGAGTGCTGGGAGGCAAGTTAAAGGCAGATGGCCAGAGTGTGTTTGGCTGTGAAAGCGGAGTCAAGGGAAGGTGAGGACCAGCAACAGCTCTAAGCCCTTAGATGTAGCGTGTGTCAGAAATCGCTTGGGTGTTGGCATTTTGGGAGGTGGTCTGTGCCGCGAGTGAGAATGAGATTCAACCTGAGAATGTGTGTTGGGAGTGCTGGGAGGCAAAGCCAGGGTAGATGGGCAGAGTGTGTTTGGCTGTGAAAGCGGTGTCAAGGGAAGGTGAGGACCAGCAACAGCTCTAAGCCCTTAGGCCTATCGTAGGGGAGAAATGGCTTGGAGGTTTGCAGTTTGGGAGGTGGTGTGTGCCGGGAGTGAGAGTGAGAGTGAGCCTGAGAATGTGTGTTGGGAGTGCTGGGAGTTGAGGCAAAGGCAGATGGGCAGAGTGTGTTTGTCTGTGAAAGCGGTGTCAAGAGAAGGTGAGGACCAGCAGCAGCTCTAAGCCCTTAAGCCTATCGTAGGGGAGAAATGGCTTGGACGTTTGCACTTTGGGAGGTGGTGTGTGCCGGGAGTGACAGTGAGATTGAGCCTGAGAATGTGTGTTGGGAGTGCTGGGAGGCAAAGGCAGGGTAGATGGGCAGAATGTGTTTGGCTGTGAAAGCGGTGTCAAGGGAAGGTGAAGACCAGCAACAGCTCTAACCCCTTAGATGTAGCGTATGTCAGAAATCGGTTGGGTGTTTGCACTTTGGGAGGTGGTCTGTGCCGGGAGTGAGAGTGAGAGTGAGCCTGAGAATGTGTGTTGGGAGTGCTGGGAGGCAAAGCCAGGGTAGATGGGCAGAGTGTGTTTGGCTGTGAAAGCGGTGTCAAGGGAAGGTGAGGACCAGCAACAGCTCTAAGCTCTTAGATGTAGCGTGTGTCAGAAATCGCTTGGAGGTTTGCACTTTGGGAGGTGGTCTGTGCCGATAGTGAGAGTGTGTTGGGAGTGCTGGGCGGCAAGGCAAACGCAGATGGGCAGAGTGTGTTTGGCTGTGAAAGCGGTGTCAAGGGAAGGTGAGGACCAGCAACAGCTCTAAGGCCTTAGATGTAGTGTGTGTCAGAAATCGCTTGGGTATTTGCTCTTTGGGAAGTGGTCTTGCCGGCAGTGATAGTGAGATTCAACGTGAGAATGTGTTTTGGGAGTGCTGGGAGTCAAAACCAGCATAGATGGCCAGAGTGTGTTTGGCTGTGAAAGCGGTGTCAAGGGAAGGTGAGGACCAGCCACAGCTCTAAGCCCTTAGGCCTATCGTAGGGGAGAAATGGCTTGGACGTTTGCACTTTGGGAGGTGGTCTGTGCCGGGAGTGAGAGTGAGATTGAACCTGAGAATGTGTGTTGGGAGTGCTGGGAGGCAAGTTAAAGGCAGATGGCCAGAGTGTGTTTGGCTGTGAAAGCGGAGTCAAGGGAAGGTGAGGACCAGCAACAGCTCTAAGCCCTTAGATGTAGCATGTGTCAGAAATCGCTTGGGTGTTTTGACTTTGTGAGGTGGTGTGTGCCGGGAGAGAGAGTGATTTTGGAGTGCTGGGAGGCAAGGCAAAGGCAGATGGGCAGAGTGTGTTTGGCTGTGAAAGCGGTGTCAAGAGAAGGTGAGGACCAGCAACAGCTCTAAGCCCTTAGGCCTATCGTATGGGAGAAATGGCTTGGAGGTTTGCACTTTGGGAGGTGGTGTGTGCCGGGAGTGAGAGTGAGATTGAACCTGAGAATGTGTGTTGGGAGTGCTGGGAGGCAAGTTAAAGGCAGATGGCCAGAGTGTGTTTGGCTGTGAAAGCGGAGTCAAGGGAAGGTGAGGACCAGCAACAGCTCTAAGCCCTTAGATGTAGCGTGTGTCAGAAATCGCTTGGGTGTTGGCATTTTGGGAGGTGGTCTGTGCCGCGAGTGAGAATGAGATTCAACCTGAGAATGTGTGTTGGGAGTGCTGGGAGGCAAAGCCAGGGTAGATGGGCAGAGTGTGTTTGGCTGTGAAAGCGGTGTCAAGGGAAGGTGAGGACCAGCAACAGCTCTAAGGCCTTAGATGTAGTGTGTGTCAGAAATCGCTTGGGTGTTGGCATTTTGGGAGGTGGTCTGTGCCGCGAGTGAGAAAGAGATTCAACCTGAGAATGTGTGTTGGGAGTGCTGGGAGGCAAAGCCAGGGTAGATGGGCAGAGTGTGTTTGGCTGTGAAAGCGGTGTCAAGGGAAGGTGAGGACCAGCAACAGCTCTAAGGCCTTAGATGTAGTGTGTGTCAGAAATCGCTTGGAGGTTTGCACTTTGGGAAGTGGTCTTGCCGGCAGTGATAGTGAGATTCAACGTGAGAATGTGTTTTGGGAGTGCTGGGAGTCAAAACCAGCATAGATGGCCAGAGTGTGTTTGGCTGTGAAAGCGGTGTCAAGGGAAGGTGAGGACCAGCCACAGCTCTAAGCCCTTAGGCCTATCGTAGGGGAGAAATGGCTTGGACGTTTGCACTTTGGGAGGTGGTCTGTGCCGGGAGTGAGAGTGAGATTGAACCTGAGAATGTGTGTTGGGAGTGCTGGGAGGCAAGTTAAAGGCAGATGGCCAGAGTGTGTTTGGCTGTGAAAGCGGAGTCAAGGGAAGGTGAGGACCAGCAACAGCTCTAAGCCCTTAGATGTAGCATGTGTCAGAAATCGCTTGGGTGTTGGCATTTTGGGAGGTGGTCTGTGCCGCGAGTGAGAATGAGATTCAACCTGAGAATGTGTGTTGGGAGTGCTGGGAGGCAAAGCCAGGGTAGATGGGCAGAGTGTGTTTGGCTGTGAAAGCGGTGTCAAGGGAAGGTGAGGACCAGCAACAGCTCTAAGCCCTTAGGCCTATCGTAGGGGAGAAATGGCTTGGAGGTTTGCACACTGGGAGGTGGTCTGTGCCGGAAGTGAGAGTGAGATTCAACCTGAGAATGTGTGTTGGGAGTGCTGGGAGGCAAGGCAAAGGCGGATGGGCAGAGTGTGTTTGTCTGTGGAAGAGGTGTCAAGAGAAGGTGAGGACCAGCAACAGCTCTAAGCCCTTAAGCCTATCGCAGGGGAGAAATGCCTTGCACGTTTGCACTTTGGGAGGTGGTCTGTGCCGGGAGTGAGAGTGAGATTGAGCCTGAGAATGTGTGTTGGGAGTGCTGGGAGGCAAAGGCAGGGTAGATGGGCAGAGTGTGTTTGGCTGTGAAAGCGGTGTCAAGGGAAGGTGAAGACCAGCAACAGCTCTAAGCCCTTAGATGTAGCGTATGTCAGAAATAGGTTGGGTGTTTGCACTTTGGGAGGTGGTCTGTGCCGATAGTGAGAGTGTGTTGGGAGTGCTGGGCGGCAAGGCAAAGGCAGATGGCCAGTGTGTGTTTGGCTGTGAAAGCGGTGTCAAGGGAAGGTGAGGACCAGCAACAGCTCTAAGCCCTTAGATGTAGCGTGTGTCAGAAATCGCTTGGGTGTTGGCATTTTGGGAGGTGGTCTGTGCCGCGAGTGAGAATGAGATTCAACCTGAGAATGTGTGTTGGGAGTGCTGGGAGGCAAAGCCAGGGTAGATGGGCAGAGTGTGTTTGGCTGTGAAAGCGGTGTGAAGGGAAGGTGCGGACCAGCAACAGCTCTAAGCCCTTAGATGTAGCATGCGGCAGAAAATGCTAGGACGTTTGCACTTTGGGAGGTGGTCTGTGCCGGGAGTGAGAGTGATAGTGAGCCTGAGAATATGTTTTGGGAGTGATGGGAGGGAAAGCCAGGGTAGATGGGCAGAGTGTGTTTGGCTGTGAAAGTGGTGTCAAGGGAAGGTGAGGACCAGCAACAGCTCTAAGCCCTTAGGCCTATCGTAGGGGAGAAATGGCTTGGACGTTTGCACTTTGGGAGGTGGTCTGTGCCGGGAGTGAGAGTGAGATTGAGCCTGAGAATATGTTTTGGGAGTGATGGGAGGGAAAGCCAGGGTAGATGGGCAGAGTGTGTTTGTCTGTGAAAGCGGTGTCAAGGGAAGGTGAGGACCAGCAACAGCTCTAAGCCCTTAGGCCTATCGTAGGGGAGAAATGGCTTGGAGGTTTGCACTTTGGGAGGTGGTCTGTGCCGGGAGTGAGAGTGAGATTGAACCTGAGAATGTGTGTTGGGAGTGCTGGGAGGCAAGTTAAAGGCAGATGGGCAGAGTGTGTTTGGCTGTGAAAGCGGTGTCAAGGGAAGGTGAGGACCAGCAACAGCTCTAAGCCCTTAGGCCTATCGTAGGGGAGAAATGGCTTGGAGGTTTGCAGTTTGGGAGGTGGTGTGTGCCGGGAGTGAGAGTGAGAGTGAGCCTGAGAATGTGTGTTGGGAGTGCTGGGAGTTGAGGCAAAGGCAGATGGGCAGAGTGTGTTTGTCTGTGAAAGCGGTGTCAAGAGAAGGTGAGGACCAGCAGCAGCTCTAAGCCCTTAAGCCTATCGTAGGGGAGAAATGGCTTGGACGTTTGCACTTTGGGAGGTGGTGTGTGCCGGGAGTGACAGTGAGATTGAGCCTGAGAATGTGTGTTGGGAGTGCTGGGAGGCAAAGGCAGGGTAGATGGGCAGAATGTGTTTGGCTGTGAAAGCGGTGTCAAGGGAAGGTGAGGACCAGCCACAGCTCTAAGCCCTTAGATGTAGCGTATGTCAGAAATCGGTTGGGTGTTTGCACTATGGGAGGTGGTCTGTGCCGATAGTGAGAGTGTGTTGGGAGTGGTGGGCGGCAAGGCAAAGGCAGATGGGCAGAGTGTGTTTGGCTGTGAAAGCGGTGTCAAGGGAAGGTGAGGACCAGCAACAGCTCTAAGGCCTTAGATGTAGCGTGTGTCAGAAATCGCTTGGGTATTTGCTCTTTGGGAAGTGGTGTGTGCCGGCAGTGATAGTGAGATTCAACCTGAGAATGTGTGTTGGGAGTGCTGGGAGGCAAAGCCAGGGTAGATGGGCAGAGTGTGTTTGGCTGTGAAAGCGGTGTCAAGGGAAGGTGAGGACCAGCCACAGCTCTAAGCCCTTAGATGTAGCGTATGTCAGAAATCGGTTGGGTGTTTGCACTTTGGGAGGTGGTCTGTGCCAGGAGTGAGAGAGAGATTGAACTTGAGAATGTGTGTTGGGAGTGCTGGGAGGCAAGGGCAGCACAGATGGGCAGAGTGTGTTTGGCTGTGAAAGCGGTGTGAAGGGAAGGTGCGGACCAGCAACAGCTCTAAGCCCTTAGATGTAGCATGCGGCAGAAAATGCTAGGATGTTTGCACTTTGGGAGGTGTTGTGTGCCGGGAGTGAGAGTGAGATTGAACCTGAGAATGTGCGTTGAGAGTGCTGGGAGGCAAGGCAAAGGCAGATGGGCAGAGTGTGTTTTCCTGTGAAAGCGGTGTCAAGGGAAGGTGAGGACCAGCAACAGCTCTAAGCCCTTAGGCCTATCGTAGGGGAGAAATGGCTTGGACGTTTGCACTTTGGGAGGTGGTCTGTGCCGGGAGTGAGAGTGAGATTGAGCCTGAGAATATGTTTTGGGAGTGATGGGAGGGAAAGCCAGGGTAGATGGGCAGAGTGTGTTTGTCTGTGAAAGCGGTGTCAAGGGAAGGTGAGGACCAGCAACAGCTCTAAGCCCTTAGGCCTATCGTAGGGGAGAAATGGCTTGGAGGTTTGCACTTTGGGAGGTGGTCTGTGCCGGGAGTGAGAGTGAGATTGAGCCTGAGAATGTGTGTTGGGAGTGCTGGGAGGCAAGTTAAAGGCAGATGGCCAGAGTGTGTTTGGCTGTGAAAGCGGAGTCAAGGGAAGGTGAGGACCAGCAACAGCTCTAAGCCCTTAGATGTAGCGTGTGTCAGAAATCGCTTGGGTGTTGGCATTTTGGGAGGTGGTCTGTGCCGCGAGTGAGAATGAGATTCAACCTGAGAATGTGTGTTGGGAGTGCTGGGAGGCAAAGCCAGGGTAGATGGGCAGAGTGTGTTTGGCTGTGAAAGCGGTGTCAAGGGAAGGTGAGGACCAGCAACAGCTCTAAGTCCTTAGGCCTATCGTAGGGGTGAAATGGCTTGGAGGTTTGCACTTTGGGAGGTGGTGTGTGCCGGGAGTGAGAGTGAGAGTAAGCCTGAGAATGTGTGTTGGGAGTGCTGGGAGGCAAAACCAGCGTAGATGGCCAGAGTGTGTTTGGCTGTGAAAGCGGTGTCAAGGGAAGGTGAGGACCAGCCACAGCTCTAAGCCCTTAGATGTAGCGTATGTCAGAAATCGGTTGGGTGTTTGCACTTTGGGAGGTGGTCTGTGCCAGGAGTGAGAGAGAGATTGAACTTGAGAATGTGTCTTGGGAGTGCTGGGAGGCAAGGGCAGCACAGATGGTCAGAGTGTGTTTGGCTGTGAAAGCGGTGTGAAGGGAAGGTGCGGACCAGCAACAGCTCTAAGCCCTTAGGCCTATCGTAGGGGAGAAATGGCTTGGACGTTTGCACTTTGGGAGGTGGTGTGTGCCGGGAGTGAGAGTGAGATTGAGCCTGAGAATGTGTGTTGGGAGTGCTGGGAGGCAAAGCCAGGGTAGATGGGCAGAGTGTGTTTGGCTGTGAAAGCGGTGTCAAGGGAAGGTGAAGACCAGCAACAGCTCTAAGCCCTTAGATGTAGCGTATGTCAGAAATCGGTTGGGTGTTTGCACTTTGGGAGGTGGTCTGTGCCGGGAGTGAGAGTGAGAGTGAGCCTGAGAATGTGTGTTGGGAGTGCTGGGAGGCAAAGCCAGGGTAGATGGGCAGAGTGTGTTTGGCTGTGAAAGCGGTGTCAAGGGAAGGTGAGGACCAGCAACAGCTCTAAGCTCTTAGATGTAGAGTGTGTCAGAAATCGCTTGGAGGTTTGCACTTTGGGAGGTGGTCTGTGCCGATAGTGAGAGTGTGTTGGGAGTGGTGGGCGGCAAGGCAAACGCAGATGGGCAGAGTGTGTTTGGCTGTGAAAGCGGTGTCAAGGGAAGGTGAGGACCAGCAACAGCTCTAAGGCCTTAGATGTAGTGTGTGTCAGAAATCGCTTGGGTATTTGCTCTTTGGGAAGTGGTCTGTGCCGGCAGTGATAGTGAGATTCAACGTGAGAATGTGTTTTGGGAGTGCTGGGAGGCAAGTTAAAGGCAGATGGCCAGAGTGTGTTTGGCTGTGAAAGCGGAGTCAAGGGAAGGTGAGGACCAGCAACAGCTCTAAGCCCTTAGATGTAGCGTGTGTCAGAAATCGCTTGGGTGTTGGCATTTTGGGAGGTGGTCTGTGCCGCGAGTGAGAATGAGATTCAACCTGAGAATGTGTGTTGGGAGTGCTGGGAGGCAAAGCCAGGGTAGATGGGCAGAGTGTGTTTGGCTGTGAAAGCGGTGTCAAGGGAAGGTGAGGACCAGCAACAGCTCTAAGCCCTTAGGCCTATCGTATGGGAGAAATGGCTTGGAGGTTTGCACTTTGGGAGGTGGTCTGTGCCGGGAGTGAGAGTGAGAGTGAGCCTGACAATGTGTTTTGGGAGTGCTGGTAGTTGAGGCAAAGGCAGATGGGCAGAGTGTGTTTGTCTGTGAAAGCGGTGTCAAGAGAAGGTGAGGACCAGCAGCAGCTCTAAGCCCTTAAGCCTATCGTAGGGGAGAAATGGCTTGGACGTTTGCACTTTGGGAGGTGGTCTGTGCCGGGAGTGAGAGTGAGAGTGAACCTGAGAATGTGTGTTGGGAGTGCTGGGAGGTAAGTTAAAGGCAGATGGCCAGAGTGTGTTTGGCTGTGAAAGCGGAGTCAAGGGAAGGTGAGGACCAGCAACAGCTCTAAGCCCTTAGATGTAGCGTGTGTCAGAAATCGCTTGGGTGTTTGCACTTTGGGAGGTGGTGTGTTCCAGGAGTGAGAGTGTGTTGGGAGTGGTGGGCGGCAAGGCAAAGGCAGTTGGCCAGAGTGTGTTTGACTGTGAAAGCGGTGTCAAGGGAAGGTGAGGACCAGCAACAGCTCTAAGCCCTTAGATGTAGCATGCGGCAGAAATCGCTTGGGTGTTTTGACTTTGGGAGGTGGTGTGTGCCGGGAGAGAGAGTGATTTGGGAGTGCTGGGAGGCAAGGCAAAGGCAGATGGGCAGAGTGTGTTTGGCTGTGAAAGCGGTGTCAAGGGAAGGTGAGGACCAGCAACAGCTCTAAGGCCTTAGATGTAGTGTGTGTCAGAAATCGCTTGGGTATTTGCTCTTTGGGAAGTGGTGTGTGCCGGAAGTGATAGTGAGATTCAACGTGAGAATGTGTTTTGGGAGTGCTGGGAGGCAAGTTAAAGGCAGATGGGCAGAGTGTGTTTGGCTGTGAAAGCGGAGTCAAGGGAAGGTGAGGACCAGCAACAGCTCTAAGCCCTTAGGCCTATCGTAGGGGAGAAATGGCTTGGACGTTTGCACTTTGGGAGGTTGTGTGTGTCGGGATTGAGAGTGAGATTGAGCCTGAGAATATGTATTGGGAGTGCTGGGAGGCAAAGGCAGGGTAGATGGGCAGAGTGTGCTTGGCTGTGAAAGCGGTGTCAAGGGAAGGTGAGGACCAGCAACAGCTCTAAGCTCTTAGATGTATCATGTGTCAGAAATCGCTTGGGTGTTTGCACTTTGGGAGGTGGTCTGTGCTGGGAGTGAGAGTGAGAGCGTGACTGTGCCTGAGAATGTGTGTTGGGAGTGCTGGGAGGCAAGGGCAGCACAGATGGGCAGAGTGTGTTTGGCTGTGAAAGCGGTGTCAAGGGAAGGTGAGGACCAGCAACAGCTCTAAGCCCTTAGATGTAGCATGTGGCAGAAATAGCTTGGGTGTTTTGACTTTGTGAGGTGGTGTGTGCCGGGAGAGAGAGTGATTTGGGAGTGCTGGGAGGCAAGGCAAAGGCAGATGGGCAGAGTGTGTTTGGCTGTGAAAGCGGTGTCAAGAGAAGGTGAGGACCAGCAACAGCTCGAAGCCCTTAGGCCTATCGTATGGGAGAAATGGCTTGGAGGTTTGCACTTTGGGAGGTGGTGTGTGCCGGGAGTGAGAGTGAGAGTGAGCCTGAGAATGTGTGTTGGGAGTGCTGGGAGTTGAGGCAAAGGCAGATGGGCAGAGTGTGTTTGTCTGTGAAAGCGGTGTCAAGAGAAGGTGAGGACCAGCAGCAGCTCTAAGCCCTTAAGCCTATCGTAGGGGAGAAATGGCTTGGACGTTTGCACTTTGGGAGGTGGTGTGTGCCGGGAGTGACAGTGAGATTGAGCCTGAGAATGTGTGTTGGGAGTGCTGGGAGGCAAAGCCAGGGTAGATGGGCAGAATGTGTTTGGCTGTGAAAGCGGTGTCAAGGGAAGGTTAGGACCAGCAACAGCTCTAACCCCTTAGATGTAGCGTATGTCAGAAATCGGTTGGGTGTTTGCACTTTGGGAGGTGGTCTGTGCGATAGTGAGAGTGTGTTGGGAGTGGTGGGCGGCAAGGCAAAGGCAGATGGGCAGAGTGTGTTTGGCTGTGAAAGCGGTGTCAAGGGAAGGTGAGGACCAGCAACAGCTCTAAGGCCTTAGATGTAGCGTGTGTCAGAAATCGCTTGGGTATTTGCTCTTTGGGAAGTGGTGTGTGCCGGCAGTGATAGTGAGATTCAACCTGAGAATGTGTTTTGGGAGTGCTGGGAGGGAAAACCAGCGTAGATGGCCAGAGTGTGTTTGGCTGTGAAAGCGGTGTCAAGGGAAGGTGAGGACCAGCCACAGCTCTAAGCCCTTAGATGTAGCGTATGTCAGAAATCGGTTGGGTGTTTGCACTTTGGGAGGTGGTCTGTGCCAGGAGTGAGAGAGAGATTGAACTTGAGAATGTGTGTTGGGAGTGCTGGGAGGCAAGGGCAGCACAGATGGGCAGAGTGTGTTTGGCTGTGAAAGCGGTGTGAAGGGAAGGTGCGGACCAGCAACAGCTCTAAGCCCTTAGATGTAGCATGCGGCAGAAAATGCTAGGACGTTTGCACTTTGGGAGGTGTTGTGTGCCGGGAGTGAGAGTGAGATTGAACCTGAGAATGTGCGTTGAGAGTGCTGGGAGGCAAGGCAAAGGCAGATGGGCAGAGTGTGTTTTCCTGTGAAAGCGGTGTCAAGGGAAGGTGAGGACCAGCAACAGCTCTAAGCCCTTAGGCCTATCGTAGGGGAGAAATGGCTTGGACGTTTGCACTTTGGGAGGTGGTCTGTGCCGGGAGTGAGAGTGAGATTGAGCCTGAGAATATGTTTTGGGAGTGATGGGAGGGAAAGCCAGGGTAGATGGCCAGAGTGTGTTTGGCTGTGAAAGCGGAGTCAAGGGAAGGTGAGGACCAGCAACAGCTCTAAGCCCTTAGATGTAGCGTGTGTCAGAAATCGCTTGGGTGTTGGCATTTTGGGAGGTGGTCTGTGCCGCGAGTGAGAATGAGATTGAACCTGAGAATGTGTGTTGGGAGTGCTGGGAGGCAAAGCCAGGGTAGATGGGCAGAGTGTGTTTGGCTGTGAAAGCGGTGTCAAGGGAAGGTGAGGACCAGCAACAGCTCTAAGTCCTTAGGCCTATCGTAGGGGTGAAATGGCTTGGAGGTTTGCACTTTGGGAGGTGGTGTGTGCCGGGAGTGAGAGTGAGAGTAAGCCTGAGAATGTGTGTTGGGAGTGCTGGGAGGCAAAACCAGCGTAGATGGCCAGAGTGTGTTTGGCTGTGAAAGCGGTGTCAAGGGAAGGTGAGGACCAGCAACAGCTCTAACCCCTTAGATGTAGCGTATGTCAGAAATCGGTTGGGTGTTTGCACTTTGGGAGGTGGTCTGTGCCGGGAGTGAGAGTGAGATTCAACCTGAGAATGTGTGTTGGGAGTGCTGGGAGGCAAGGCAAAGGCGGATGGGCAGAGTGTGTTTGTCTGTGGAAGAGGTGTCAAGAGAAGGTGAGGACCAGCAACAGCTCTAAGCCCTTAAGCCTATCGCAGGGGAGAAATGGCTTGGACGTTTGCACTTTGGGAGGTGGGCTGTGCCGGGAGTGAGAGTGAGATTGAACTTGAGAATGTGTGTTGGGAGTGCTGGGAGGCAAGTTAAAGGCAGATGGCCAGAGTGTGTTTGGCTGTGAAAGCGGTGTCAAGGGAAGGTGAAGACCAGCAACAGCTCTAAGCCCTTAGATGTAGCGTATGTCAGAAATCGGTTGGGTGTTTGCACTTTGGGAGGTGGTCTGTGCCGGGAGTGAGAGTGAGATTGAGCCTGAGAATGTGTGTTGGGAGTGCTGGGAGGCAAAGGCAGGGTAGATGGGCAGAGTGTGTTTGGCTGTGAAAGCGGTGTCAAGGGAAGGTGAGGACCAGCAACAGCTCTAAGCCCTTAGATGTAGCGTGTGTCAGAAATCGCTTGGGTGTTGGCATTTTGGGAGGTGGTCTGTGCCGCGAGTGAGAATGAGATTCAACCTGAGAATGTGTGTTGGGAGTGCTGGGAGGCAAAGCCAGGGTAGATGGGCAGAGTGTGTTTGGCTGTGAAAGCGGTGTCAAGGGAAGGTGAGGACCAGCAACAGCTCTAAGCCCTTAGGCCTATCGTAGGGGAGAAATGGCTTGGAGGTTTGCACTTTGGGAGGTGGTGTGTGCCGGGAGTGAGAGTGAGAGTGAGCCTGAGAATGTGTGTTGGGAGTGCTGGGAGTTGAGGCAAAGGCAGATTGGCAGAGTGTGTTTGTCTGTGAAAGCGGTGTCAAGAGAAGGTGAGGACCAGCAGCAGCTCTAAGCCCTTAAGCCTATCGTAGGGGAGAAATGGCTTGGACGTTTGCACTTTGGGAGGTGGTGTGTGCCGGGAGTGACAGTGAGATTGAGCCTGAGAATGTGTGTTGGGAGTGCTGGGAGGCAAAGCCAGGGTAGATGGGCAGAATGTGTTTGGCTGTGAAAGCGGTGTCAAGGGAAGGTTAGGACCAGCAACAGCTCTAACCCCTTAGATGTAGCGTATGTCAGAAATCGGTTGGGTGTTTGCACTATGGGAGGTGGTCTGTGCCGATAGTGAGAGTGTGTTGGGAGTGGTGGGCGGCAAGGCAAAGGCAGATGGCCAGAGTGTGTTTGGCTGTGAAAGCGGTGTCAAGGGAAGGTGAGGACCAGCAACAGCTCTAAGGCCTTAGATGTAGCGTGTGTCAGAAATCGCTTGGGTATTTGCTCTTTGGGAAGTGGTGTGTGCCGGCAGTGATAGTGAGATTCAACCTGAGAATGTGTTTTGGGAGTGCTGGGAGGCAAAACCAGCGTAGATGGCCAGAGTGTGTTTGGCTGTGAAAGCGGTGTCAAGGGAAGGTGAGGACCAGCCACAGCTCTAAGCCCTTAGATGTAGCGTATGTCAGAAATCGGTTGGGTGTTTGCACTTTGGGAGGTGGTCTGTGCCAGGAGTGAGAGAGAGATTGAACTTGAGAATGTGTGTTGGGAGTGCTGGGAGGCAAGGGCAGCACAGATGGGCAGAGTGTGTTTGGCTGTGAAAGCGGTGTGAAGGGAAGGTGCGGACCAGCAACAGCTCTAAGCCCTTAGATGTAGCATGAGGCAGAAAATGCTTGGACGTTTGCACTTTGGGAGGTGTTGTGTGCCGGGAGTGAGAGTGAGATTGAACCTGAGAATGTGCGTTGAGAGTGCTGGGAGGCAAGGCAAAGGCAGATGGGCAGAGTGTGTTTTCCTGTGAAAGCGGTGTCAAGGGAAGGTGAGGACAAGCAACAGCTCTAAGCCCTTAGGCCTATCGTAGGGGAGAAATGGCTTGGAGGTTTGCACTTTGGGAGGTGGTCTGTGCCGGGAGTGAGAGTGATAGTGAGCCTGAGAATATGTTTTGGGAGTGATGGGAGGGAAAGCCAGGGTAGATGGGCAGAGTGTGTTTGGCTGTGAAAGTGGTGTCAAGGGAAGGTGAGGACCAGCAACAGCTCTAAGCCCTTAGGCCTATCGTAGGGGAGAAATGGCTTGGAGGTTTGCACTTTGGGAGGTGGTCTGTGCCGGGAGTGAGAGTGAGATTGAACCTGAGAATGTGTGTTGGGAGTGCTGGGAGGCAAGTTAAAGGCAGATGGCCAGAGTGTGTTTGGCTGTGAAAGCGGAGTCAAGGGACGGTGAGGACCAGCAACAGCTCTAAGCCCTTAGATGTAGCGTGTGTCAGAAATCGCTTGGGTGTTGGCATTTTGGGAGGTGGTCTGTGCCGCGAGTGAGAATGAGATTCAACCTGAGAATGTGTGTTGGGAGTGCTGGGAGGCAAAGCCAGGGTAGATGGGCAGAGTGTGTTTGGCTGTGAAAGCGGTGTCAAGGGAAGGTGAAGACCAGCAACAGCTCTAACCCCTTAGATGTAGCGTATGTCAGAAATCGGTTGGGTGTTTGCACTTTGGGAGGTGGTCTGTGCCGGGAGTGAGAGTGAGAGTGAGCCTGAGAATGTGTGTTGGGACTGCTGGGAGGCAAAGCCAGGGTAGATGGCCAGAGTGTGTTTGTCTGTGAAAGCGGTGTCAAGGGAAGGTGAGGACCAGCAACAGCTCTAAGCTCTTAGATGTAGCGTGTGTCAGAAATCGCTTGGAGGTTTGCACTTTGGGAGGTGGTCTGTGCCGATAGTGAGAGTGTGTTTGGAGTGGTGGGCGGCAAGGCAAAGGCAGATGGGCAGAGTGTGTTTGGCTGTGAAAGCGGTGTCAAGGGAAGGTGAGGACCAGCAACAGCTCTAAGGCCTTAGATGTAGTGTGTGTCAGAAATCGCTTGGGTATTTGCTCTTTGGGAAGTGGTGTGTGCCGGCAGTGATAGTGAGATTCAACGTGAGAATGTGTTTTGGGAGTGCTGGGAGGCAAGTTAAAGGCAGATGGCCAGAGTGTGTTTGGCTGTGAAAGCGGAGTCAAGGGAAGGTGAGGACCAGCAACAGCTCTAAGGCCTTAGATGTAGCGTGTGTCAGAAATCGCTTGGGTGTTGGCATTTTGGGAGGTGGTCTGTGCCGCGAGTGAGAATGAGATTCAACCTGAAAATGTGTGTTGGGAGTGCTGGGAGGCAAAGCCAGGGTAGATGGGCAGAGTGTGTTTGGCTGTGAAAGCGGTGTCAAGGGAAGGTGAGGACCAGCAACAGCTCTAAGCCCTTAGGCCTATCGTATGGGAGAAATGGCTTGGAGGTTTGCACTTTGGGAGGTGGTCTGTGCCGGGAGTGAGAGTGAGAGTGAGCCTGACAATGTGTTTTGGGAGTGCTGGTAGTTGAGGCAAAGGCAGATGGGCAGAGTGTGTTTGTCTGTGAAAGCGGTGTCAAGAGAAGGTGAGGACCAGCAACAGCTCTAAGCCCTTAAGCCTATCGTAGGGGAGAAATGGCTTGGACGTTTGCACTTTGGGAGGTGGTCTGTGCCGGGAGTGAGAGTGAGAGTGAACCTGAGAATGTGTGTTGGGAGTGCTGGGAGGCAAGTTAAAGGCAGATGGCCAGAGTGTGTTTGGCTGTGAAAGCGGAGTCAAGGGAAGGTGAGGACCAGCAACAGCTCTAAGCCCTTAGATGTAGCGTGTGTCAGAAATCGCTTGGGTGTTTGCACTTTGGGAGGTGGTGTGTTCCAGCAGTGAGAGTGTGTTGGGAGTGGTGGGCGGCAAGGCAAAGGCAGATGGGCAGAGTGTGTTTGGCTGTGAAAGCGGTGTCAAGGGAAGGTGAGGACCAGCAACAGCTCTAAGGCCTTAGATGTAGCGTGTGTCAGAAATCGCTTGGGTATTTGCTCTTTGGGAAGTGGTGTGTGCCGGCAGTGATAGTGAGATTCAACCTGAGAATGTGTTTTGGGAGTGCTGGGAGGCAAAACCAGCGTAGATGGCCAGAGTGTGTTTGGCTGTGAAAGCGGTGTCAAGGGAAGGTGAGGACCAGCCACAGCTCTAAGCCCTTAGATGTAGCGTATGTCAGAAATCGGTTGGGTGTTTGCACTTTGGGAGGTGGTCTGTGCCAGGAGTGAGAGAGAGATTGAACTTGAGAATGTGTGTTGGGAGTGCTGGGAGGCAAGGGCAGCACAGATGGGCAGAGTGTGTTTGGCTGTGAAAGCGGTGTGAAGGGAAGGTGCGGACCAGCAACAGCTCTAAGCCCTTAGATGTAGCATGCGGCAGAAAATGCTAGGACGTTTGCACTTTGGGAGGTGTTGTGTGCCGGGAGTGAGAGTGAGATTGAACCTGAGAATGTGCGTTGAGAGTGCAGGGAGGCAAGGCAAAGGCAGATGGGCAGAGTGTGTTTTCCTGTGAAAGCGGTGTCAAGGGAAGGTGAGGACCAGCAACAGCTCTAAGCCCTTAGGCCTATCGTAGCGGAGAAATGGCTTGGACGTTTGCACTTTGGGAGGTGGTCTGTGCCGGGAGTGAGAGTGAGATTGAGCCTGAGAATATGTTTTGGGAGTGATGGGAGGGAAAGCCAGGGTAGATGGCCAGAGTGTGTTTGGCTGTGAAAGCGGTGTCAAGGGAAGGTGAGGACCAGCAACAGCTCTAATCCCTTAGGCCTATCGTAGGGGAGAAATGGCTTGGAGGTTTGCACTTTGGGAGGTGGTCTGTGCCGGGAGTGAGAGTGAGATTGAACCTGAGAATGTGTGTTGGGAGTGCTGGGAGGCAAGTTAAAGGCAGATGGCCAGAGTGTGTTTGGCTGTGAAAGCGGAGTCAAGGGAAGGTGAGGACCAGCAACAGCTCTAAGCCCTTAGATGTAGCATGTGTCAGAAATCGCTTGGGTGTTGGCATTTTGGGAGGTGGTCTGTGCCGCGAGTGAGAATGAGATTCAACCTGAGAATGTGTGTTGGGAGTGCTGGGAGGCAAAGCCAGGGTAGATGGGCAGAGTGTGTTTGGCTGTGAAAGCGGTGTCAAGGGAAGGTGAGGACCAGCAACAGCTCTAAGCCCTTAGGCCTATCGTAGGGGAGAAATGGCTTGGAGGTTTGCACACTGGGAGGTGGTCTGTGCCGGAAGTGAGAGTGAGATTCAACCTGAGAATGTGTGTTGGGAGTGCTGGGAGGCAAGGCAAAGGCGGATGGGCAGAGTGTGTTTGTCTGTGGAAGAGGTGTCAAGAGAAGGTGAGGACCAGCAACAGCTCTAAGCCCTTAAGCCTATCGCAGGGGAGAAATGGCTTGGACGTTTGCACTTTGGGAGGTGGGCTGTGCCGGGAGTGAGAGTGAGATTGAACTTGAGAATGTGTGTTGGGAGTGCTGGGAGGCACGTTAAAGGCAGATGGCCAGAGTGTGTTTGGCTGTGAAAGCGGTGTCAAGGGAAGGTGAAGACCAGCAACAGCTCTAAGCCCTTAGATGTAGCGTATGTCAGAAATCGGTTGGGTGTTTGCACTTTGGGAGGTGGTCTGTGCCGGGAGTGAGAGTGAGATTGAGCCTGAGAATGTGTGTTGGGAGTGCTGGGAGGCAAAGGCAGGGTAGATGGGCAGAGTGTGTTTGGCTGTTAAAGCGGTGTCAAGGGAAGGTGAGGACCAGCAACAGCTCTAAGCTCTTAGATGTAGCGTGTGTCAGAAATTGCTTGGGTGTTTGCACTTTGGGAGGTGGTCTGTGCCGATAGTGAGAGTGTGTTGGGAGTGCTGGGCGGCAAGGCAAAGGCAGATGGCCAGTGTGTGTTTGGCTGTGAAAGCGGTGTCAAGGGAAGGTGAGGACCAGCAACAGCTCTAAGCCCTTAGATGTAGCGTGTGTCAGAAATCGCTTGGGTGTTGGCATTTTGGGAGGTGGTCTGTGCCGCGAGTGAGAATGAGATTCAACCTGAGAATGTGTGTTGGGAGTGCTGGGAGGCAAAGCCAGGGTAGATGGGCAGAGTGTGTTTGGCTGTGAAAGCGGTGTCAAGGGAAGGTGAGGACCAGCAACAGCTCTAAGCCCTTAGGCCTATCGTAGGGGAGAAATGGCTTGGAGGTTTGCACTTTGGGAGGTGGTGTGTGCCGGGAGTGAGAGTGAGAGTGAGCCTGAGAATGTGTGTTGGGAGTGCTGGGAGTTGAGGCAAAGGCAGATGGGCAGAGTGTGTTTGTCTGTGAAAGCGGTGTCAAGAGAAGGTGAGGACCAGCAGCAGCTCTAAGCCCTTAAGCCTATCGTAGGGGAGAAATGGCTTGGACGTTTGCACTTTGGGAGGTGGTGTGTGCCGGGAGTGACAGTGAGATTGAGCCTGAGAATGTGTGTTGGGAGTGCTGGGAGGCAAAGCCAGGGTAGATGGGCAGAATGTGTTTGGCTGTGAAAGCGGTGTCAAGGGAAGGTTAGGACCAGCAACAGCTCTAACCCCTTAGATGTAGCGTATGTCAGAAATCGGTTGGGTGTTTGCACTTTGGGAGGTGGTCTGTGCCGATAGTGAGAGTGTGTTGGGAGTGGTGGGCGGCAAGGCAAAGGCAGATGGGCAGAGTGTGTTTGGCTGTGAAAGCGGTGTCAAGGGAAGGTGAGGACCAGCAACAGCTCTAAGGCCTTAGATGTAGCGTGTGTCAGAAATCGCTTGGGTATTTGCTCTTTGGGAAGTGGTGTGTGCCGGCAGTGATAGTGAGATTCAACCTGAGAATGTGTTTTGGGAGTGCTGGGAGGCAAAACCAGCGTAGATGGCCAGAGTGTGTTTGGCTGTGAAAGCGGTGTCAAGGGAAGGTGAGGACCAGCCACAGCTCTAAGCCCTTAGATGTAGCGTATGTCAGAAATCGGTTGGGTGTTTGCACTTTGGGAGGTGGTCTGTGCCAGGAGTGAGAGAGAGATTGAACTTGAGAATGTGTGTTGGGAGTGCTGGGAGGCAAGGGCAGCACAGATGGGCAGAGTGTGTTTGGCTGTGAAAGCGGTGTGAAGGGAAGGTGCGGACCAGCAACAGCTCTAAGCCCTTAGATGTAGCATGCGGCAGAAAATGCTAGGACGTTTGCACTTTGGGAGGTGTTGTGTGCCGGGAGTGAGAGTGAGATTGAACCTGAGAATGTGCGTTGAGAGTGCAGGGAGGCAAGGCAAAGGCAGATGGGCAGAGTGTGTTTTCCTGTGAAAGCGGTGTCAAGGGAAGGTGAGGACCAGCAACAGCTCTAAGCCCTTAGGCCTATCGTAGGGGAGAAATGGCTTGGACGTTTGCACTTTGGGAGGTGGTCTGTGCCGGGAGTGAGAGTGAGATTGAGCCTGAGAATATGTTTTGGGAGTGATGGGAGGGAAAGCCAGGGTAGATGGCCAGAGTGTGTTTGGCTGTGAAAGCGGTGTCAAGGGAAGGTGAGGACCAGCAACAGCTCTAATCCCTTAGGCCTATCGTAGGGGAGAAATGGCTTGGAGGTTTGCACTTTGGGAGGTGGTCTGTGCCGGGAGTGATAGTGAGATTGAACCTGAGAATGTGTGTTGGGAGTGCTGGGAGGCAAGTTAAAGGCAGATGGCCAGAGTGTGTTTGGCTGTGAAAGCGGTGTCAAGGGAAGGTGAGGACCAGCAACAGCTCTAAGCCCTTAGATGTAGCATGTGTCAGAAATCGCTTGGGTGTTGGCATTTTGGGAGGTGGTCTGTGCCGCGAGTGAGAATGAGATTCAACCTGAGAATGTGTGTTGGGAGTGCTGGGAGGCAAAGCCAGGGTAGATGGGCAGAGTGTGTTTGGCTGTGAAAGCGGTGTCAAGGGAAGGTGAGGACCAGCAACAGCTCTAAGCCCTTAGGCCTATCGTAGGGGAGAAATGGCTTGGAGGTTTGCACACTGGGAGGTGGTCTGTGCCGGAAGTGAGAGTGAGATTCAACCTGAGAATGTGTGTTGGGAGTGCTGGGAGGCAAGGCAAAGGCGGATGGGCAGAGTGTGTTTGTCTGTGGAAGAGGTGTCAAGAGAAGGTGAGGACCAGCAACAGCTCTAAGCCCTTAAGCCTATCGCAGGGGAGAAATGGCTTGGACGTTTGCACTTTGGGAGGTGGGCTGTGCCGGGAGTGAGAGTGAGATTGAACTTGAGAATGTGTGTTGGGAGTGCTGGGAGGCACGTTAAAGGCAGATGGGTAGAGTGTGTTTGTCTGTGAAAGCGGTGTCAAGGGAAGGTGAAGACCAGCAACAGCTCTAAGCCCTTAGATGTAGCGTATGTCAGAAATCGGTTGGGTGTTTGCACTTTGGGAGGTGGTCTGTGCCGGGAGTGAGAGTGAGATTGAGCCTGAGAATGTGTGTTGGGAGTGCTGGGAGGCAAAGGCAGGGTAGATGGGCAGAGTGTGTTTGGCTGTTAAAGCGGTGTCAAGGGAAGGTGAGGACCAGCAACAGCTCTAAGCTCTTAGATGTAGCGTGTGTCAGAAATTGCTTGGGTGTTTGCACTTTGGGAGGTGGTCTGTGCCGATAGTGAGAGTGTGTTGGGAGTGCTGGGCGGCAAGGCAAAGGCAGATGGCCAGTGTGTGTTTGGCTGTGAAAGCGGTGTCAAGGGAAGGTGAGGACCAGCAACAGCTCTAAGCCCTTAGATGTAGCGTGTGTCAGAAATCGCTTGGGTGTTGGCATTTTGGGAGGTGGTCTGTGCCGCGAGTGAGAATGAGATTCAACCTGAGAATGTGTGTTGGGAGTGCTGGGAGGCAAAGCCAGGGTAGATGGGCAGAGTGTGTTTGGCTGTGAAAGCGGTGTCAAGGGAAGGTGAGGACCAGCAACAGCTCTAAGCCCTTAGGCCTATCGTAGGGGAGAAATGGCTTGGAGGTTTGCACTTTGGGAGGTGGTGTGTGCCGGGAGTGAGAGTGAGAGTGAGCCTGAGAATGTGTGTTGGGAGTGCTGGGAGTTGAGGCAAAGGCAGATGGGCAGAGTGTGTTTGTCTGTGAAAGCGGTGTCAAGAGAAGGTGAGGACCAGCAGCAGCTCTAAGCCCTTAAGCCTATCGTAGGGGAGAAATGGCTTGGATGTTTGCACTTTGGGAGGTGGTGTGTGCCGGGAGTGACAGTGAGATTGAGCCTGAGAATGTGTGTTGGGAGTGCTGGGAGGCAAAGCCAGGGTAGATGGGCAGAATGTGTTTGGCTGTGAAAGCGGTGTCAAGGGAAGGTTAGGACCAGCAACAGCTCTAACCCCTTAGATGTAGCGTATGTCAGAAATCGGTTGGGTGTTTGCACTTTGGGAGGTGGTCTGTGCCGATAGTGAGAGTGTGTTGGGAGTGGTGGGCGGCAAGGCAAAGGCAGATGGGCAGAGTGTGTTTGGCTGTGAAAGCGGTGTCAAGGGAAGGTGAGGACCAGCAACAGCTCTAAGGCCTTAGATGTAGCGTGTGTCAGAAATCGCTTGGGTATTTGCTCTTTGGGAAGTGGTGTGTGCCGGCAGTGATAGTGAGATTCAACCTGAGAATGTGTTTTGGGAGTGCTGGGAGGCAAAACCAGCGTAGATGGCCAGAGTGTGTTTGGCTGTGAAAGCGGTGTCAAGGGAAGGTGAGGACCAGCCACAGCTCTAAGCCCTTAGATGTAGCGTATGTCAGAAATCGGTTGGGTGTTTGCACTTTGGGAGGTGGTCTGTGCCAGGAGTGAGAGAGAGATTGAACTTGAGAATGTGTGTTGGGAGTGCTGGGAGGCAAGGGCAGCACAGATGGGCAGAGTGTGTTTGGCTGTGAAAGCGGTGTGAAGGGAAGGTGCGGACCAGCAACAGCTCTAAGCCCTTAGATGTAGCATGCGGCAGAAAATGCTAGGACGTTTGCACTTTGGGAGGTGTTGTGTGCCGGGAGTGAGAGTGAGATTGAACCTGAGAATGTGCGTTGAGAGTGCTGGGAGGCAAGGCAAAGGCAGATGGGCAGAGTGTGTTTTCCTGTGAAAGCGGTGTCAAGGGAAGGTGAGGACCAGCAACAGCTCTAAGCCCTTAGGCCTATCGTAGGGGAGAAATGGCTTGGACGTTTGCACTTTGGGAGGTGGTCTGTGCCGGGAGTGAGAGTGAGATTGAGCCTGAGAATATGTTTTGGGAGTGATGGGAGGGAAAGCCAGGGTAGATGGGCAGAGTGTGTTTGTCTGTGAAAGCGGTGTCAAGGGAAGGTGAGGACCAGCAACAGCTCTAAGCCCTTAGGCCTATCGTAGGGGAGAAATGGCTTGGAGGTTTGCACTTTGGGAGGTGGTCTGTGCCGGGAGTGAGAGTGAGATTGAACCTGAGAATGTGTGTTGGGAGTGCTGGGAGGCAAGTTAAAGGCAGATGGCCAGAGTGTGTTTGGCTGTGAAAGCGGAGTCAAGGGAAGGTGAGGACCAGCAACAGCTCTAAGCCCTTAGATGTAGCGTGTGTCATTAATCGCTTGGGTGTTGGCATTTTGGGAGGTGGTCTGTGCCGCGAGTGAGAATGAGATTCAACCTGAGAATGTGTGTTGGGAGTGCTGGGAGGCAAAGCCAGGGTAGATGGGCAGAGTGTGTTTGGCTGTGAAAGCGGTGTCAAGGGAAGGTGAGGACCAGCAACAGCTCTAAGTCCTTAGGCCTATCGTAGGGGTGAAATGGCTTGGAGGTTTGCACTTTGGGAGGTGGTGTGTGCCGGGAGTGAGAGTGAGAGTAAGCCTGAGAATGTGTGTTGGGAGTGCTGGGAGGCAAAACCAGCGTAGATGGCCAGAGTGTGTTTGGCTGTGAAAGCGGTGTCAAGGGAAGGTGAGGACCAGCCACAGCTCTAAGCCCTTAGATGTAGCGTATGTCAGAAATCGGTTGGGTGTTTGCACTTTGGGAGGTGGTCTGTGCCAGGAGTGAGAGTGAGATTCAACCTGAGAATGTGTGTTGGGAGTGCTGGGAGGCAAGGCAAAGGCGGATGGGCAGAGTGTGTTTGTCTGTGGAAGAGGTGTCAAGAGAAGGTGAGGACCAGCAACAGCTCTAAGCCCTTAAGCCTATCGCAGGGGAGAAATGGCTTGGACGTTTGCACTTTGGGAGGTGGGCTGTGCCGGGAGTGAGGGTGAGATTGAACTTGAGAATGTGTGTTGGGAGTGCTGGGAGGCAAGTTAAAGGCAGATGGCCAGAGTGTGTTTGGCTGTGAAAGCGGTGTCAAGGGAAGGTGAAGACCAGCAACAGCTCTAAGCCCTTAGATGTAGCGTATGTCAGAAATCGGTTGGGTGTTTGCACTTTGGGAGGTGGTCTGTGCCGGGAGTGAGAGTGAGATTGAGCCTGAGAATGTGTGTTGGGAGTGCTGGGAGGCAAAGGCAGGGTAGATGGGCAGAGTGTGTTTGGCTGTGAAAGCGGTGTCAAGGGAAGGTGAGGACCAGCAACAGCTCTAAGCTCTTAGATGTAGCGTGTGTCAGAAATTGCTTGGGTGTTTGCACTTTGGGAGGTGGTCTGTGCCGATAGTGAGAGTGTGTTGGGAGTGCTGGGCGGCAAGGCAAAGGCAGATGGCCAGTGTGTGTTTGGCTGTGAAAGCGGTGTCAAGGGAAGGTGAGGACCAGCAACAGCTCTAAGCCCTTAGATGTAGCGTGTGTCAGAAATCGCTTGGGTGTTGGCATTTTGGGAGGTGGTCTGTGCCGCGAGTGAGAATGAGATTCAACCTGAGAATGTGTGTTGGGAGTGCTGGGAGGCAAAGCCAGGGTAGATGGGCAGAGTGTGTTTGGCTGTGAAAGCGGTGTCAAGGGAAGGTGAGGACCAGCAACAGCTCTAAGCCCTTAGGCCTATCGTAGGGGAGAAATGGCTTGGAGGTTTGCACTTTGGGAGGTGGTGTGTGCCGGGAGTGAGAGTGAGAGTGAGCCTGAGAATGTGTGTTGGGAGTGCTGGGAGTTGAGGCAAAGGCAGATTGGCAGAGTGTGTTTGTCTGTGAAAGCGGTGTCAAGAGAAGGTGAGGACCAGCAGCAGCTCTAAGCCCTTAAGCCTATCGTAGGGGAGAAATGGCTTGGACGTTTGCACTTTGGGAGGTGGTGTGTGCCGGGAGTGACAGTGAGATTGAGCCTGAGAATGTGTGTTGGGAGTGCTGGGAGGCAAAGGCAGGGTAGATGGGCAGAGTGTGTTTGGCTGTGAAAGCGGTGTCAAGGGAAGGTGAGGACCAGCAACAGCTCTAACCCCTTAGATGTAGCGTATGTCAGAAATCGGTTGGGTGTTTGCACTATGGGAGGTGGTCTGTGCCGATAGTGAGAGTGTGTTGGGAGTGGTGGGCGGCAAGGCAAAGGCAGATGGGCAGAGTGTGTTTGGCTGTGAAAGCGGTGTCAAGGGAAGGTGAGGACCAGCAACAGCTCTAAGGCCTTAGATGTAGCGTGTGTCAGAAATCGCTTGGGTATTTGCTCTTTGGGAAGTGGTGTGTGCCGGCAGTGATAGTGAGATTCAACCTGAGAATGTGTTTTGGGAGTGCTGGGAGGGAAAACCAGCGTAGATGGCCAGAGTGTGTTTGGCTGTGAAAGCGGTGTCAAGGGAAGGTGAGGACCAGCCACAGCTCTAAGCCCTTAGATGTAGCGTATGTCAGAAATCGGTTGGGTGTTTGCACTTTGGGAGGTGGTCTGTGCCAGGAGTGAGAGAGAGATTGAACTTGAGAATGTGTGTTGGGAGTGCTGGGAGGCAAGGGCAGCACAGATGGGCAGAGTGTGTTTGGCTGTGAAAGCGGTGTGAAGGGAAGGTGCGGACCAGCAACAGCTCTAAGCCCTTAGATGTAGCATGCGGCAGAAAATGCTAGGACGTTTGCACTTTGGGAGGTGTTGTGTGCCGGGAGTGAGAGTGAGATTGAACCTGAGAATGTGCGTTGAGAGTGCTGGGAGGCAAGGCAAAGGCAGATGGGCAGAGTGTGTTTTCCTGTGAAAGCGGTGTCAAGGGAAGGTGAGGACCAGCAACAGCTCTAAGCCCTTAGGCCTATCGTAGGGGAGAAATGGCTTGGACGTTTGCACTTTGGGAGGTGGTCTGTGCCGGGAGTGAGAGTGAGATTGAGCCTGAGAATATGTTTTGGGAGTGATGGGAGGGAAAGCCAGGGTAGATGGGCAGAGTGTGTTTGTCTGTGAAAGCGGTGTCAAGGGAAGGTGAGGACCAGCAACAGCTCTAAGCCCTTAGGCCTATCGTAGGGGAGAAATGGCTTGGAGGTTTGCACTTTGGGAGGTGGTCTGTGCCGGGAGTGAGAGTGAGATTGAACCTGAGAATGTGTGTTGGGAGTGCTGGGAGGCAAGTTAAAGGCAGATGGCCAGAGTGTGTTTGGCTGTGAAAGCGGAGTCAAGGGAAGGTGAGGACCAGCAACAGCTCTAAGCCCTTAGATGTAGCGTGTGTCAGAAATCGCTTGGGTGTTGGCATTTTGGGAGGTGGTCTGTGCCGCGAGTGAGAATGAGATTCAACCTCAGAATGTGTGTTGGGAGTGCTGGGAGGCAAAGCCAGGGTAGATGGGCAGAGTGTGTTTGGCTGTGAAAGCGGTGTCAAGGGAAGGTGAGGACCAGCAACAGCTCTAAGCCCTTAGGCCTATCGTAGGGGTGAAATGGCTTGGAGCTTTGCAGTTTGGGAGGTGGTGTGTGCCGGGAGTGAGAGTGAGAGTGAGCCTGAGAATGTGTGTTGGGAGTGCTGGGAGTTGAGGCAAAGGCAGATGGGCAGAGTGTGTTTGTCTGTGAAAGCGGTGTCAAGAGAAGGTGAGGACCAGCAGCAGCTCTAAGCCCTTAAGCCTATCGTAGGGGAGAAATGGCTTGGACGTTTGCACTTTGGGAGGTGGTGTGTGCCGGGAGTGACAGTGAGATTGAGCCTGAGAATGTGTGTTGGGAGTGCTGGGAGGCAAAGGCAGGGTAGATGGGCAGAATGTGTTTGGCTGTGAAAGCGGTGTCAAGGGAAGGTGAAGACCAGCAACAGCTCTAACCCCTTAGATGTAGCGTATGTCAGAAATCGGTTGGGTGTTTGCACTTTGGGAGGTGGTCTGTGCCGGGAGTGAGAGTGAGAGTGAGCCTGAGAATGTGTGTTGGGAGTGCTGGGAGGCAAAGCCAGGGTAGATGGGCAGAGTGTGTTTGGCTGTGAAAGCGGTGTCAAGGGAAGGTGAGGACCAGCAACAGCTCTAAGCTCTTAGATGTAGCGTGTGTCAGAAATCGCTTGGAGGTTTGCACTTTGGGAGGTGGTCTGTGCCGATAGTGAGAGTGTGTTGGGAGTGGTGGGCGGCAAGGCAAAGGCAGATGGGCAGAGTGTGTTTGGCTGTGAAAGCGGTGTCAAGGGAAGGTGAGGACCAGCAACAGCTCTAAGGCCTTAGATGTAGTGTGTGTCAGAAATCGCTTGGGTATTTGCTCTTTGGGAAGTGGTCTTGCCGGCAGTGATAGTGAGATTCAACGTGAGAATGTGTTTTGGGAGTGCTGGGAGTCAAAACCAGCATAGATGGCCAGAGTGTGTTTGGCTGTGAAAGCGGTGTCAAGGGAAGGTGAGGACCAGCCACAGCTCTAAGCCCTTAGGCCTATCGTAGGGGAGAAATGGCTTGGACGTTTGCACTTTGGGAGGTGGTCTGTGCCGGGAGTGAGAGTGAGATTGAACCTGAGAATGTGTGTTGGGAGTGCTGGGAGGCAAGTTAAAGGCAGATGGCCAGAGTGTGTTTGGCTGTGAAAGCGGAGTCAAGGGAAGGTGAGGACCAGCAACAGCTCTAAGCCCTTAGATGTAGCGTGTGTCAGAAATCGCTTGGGTGTTGGCATTTTGGGAGGTGGTCTGTGCCGCGAGTGAGAATGAGATTGAACTTGAGAATGTGTGTTGGGAGTGCTGGGAGGCAAAACCAGCGTAGATGGCCAGAGTGTGTTTGGCTGTGAAAGCGGTGTCAAGGGAAGGTGAGGACCAGCCACAGCTCTAAGCCCTTAGATGTAGCGTATGTCAGAAATCGGTTGGGTGTTTGCACTTTGGGAGGTGGTCTGTGCCAGGAGTGAGAGTGAGATTCAACCTGAGAATGTGTGTTGGGAGTGCTGGGAGGCAAGGCAAAGGCGGATGGGCAGAGTGTGTTTGTCTGTGGAAGAGGTGTCAAGAGAAGGTGAGGACCAGCAACAGCTCTAAGCCCTTAAGCCTATCGCAGGGGAGAAATGGCTTGGACGTTTGCACTTTGGGAGGTGGGCTGTGCCGGGAGTGAGGGTGAGATTGAACTTGAGAATGTGTGTTGGGAGTGCTGGGAGGCAAGTTAAAGGCAGATGGCCAGAGTGTGTTTGGCTGTGAAAGCGGTGTCAAGGGAAGGTGAAGACCAGCAACAGCTCTAAGCCCTTAGATGTAGCGTATGTCAGAAATCGGTTGGGTGTTTGCACTTTGGGAGGTGGTCTGTGCCGGGAGTGAGAGTGAGATTGAGCCTGAGAATGTGTGTTGGGAGTGCTGGGAGGCAAAGGCAGGGTAGATGGGCAGAGTGTGTTTGGCTGTGAAAGCGGTGTCAAGGGAAGGTGAGGACCAGCAACAGCTCTAAGCTCTTAGATGTAGCGTGTGTCAGAAATTGCTTGGGTGTTTGCACTTTGGGAGGTGGTCTGTGCCGATAGTGAGAGTGTGTTGGGAGTGCTGGGCGGCAAGGCAAAGGCAGATGGCCAGTGTGTGTTTGGCTGTGAAAGCGGTGTCAAGGGAAGGTGAGGACCAGCAACAGCTCTAAGCCCTTAGATGTAGCGTGTGTCAGAAATCGCTTGGGTGTTGGCATTTTGGGAGGTGGTCTGTGCCGCGAGTGAGAATGAGATTCAACCTGAGAATGTGTGTTGGGAGTGCTGGGAGGCAAAGCCAGGGTAGATGGGCAGAGTGTGTTTGGCTGTGAAAGCGGTGTCAAGGGAAGGTGAGGACCAGCAACAGCTCTAAGCCCTTAGGCCTATCGTAGGGGAGAAATGGCTTGGAGGTTTGCACTTTGGGAGGTGGTGTGTGCCGGGAGTGAGAGTGAGAGTGAGCCTGAGAATGTGTGTTGGGAGTGCTGGGAGTTGAGGCAAAGGCAGATTGGCAGAGTGTGTTTGTCTGTGAAAGCGGTGTCAAGAGAAGGTGAGGACCAGCAGCAGCTCTAAGCCCTTAAGCCTATCGTAGGGGAGAAATGGCTTGGACGTTTGCACTTTGGGAGGTGGTGTGTGCCGGGAGTGACAGTGAGATTGAGCCTGAGAATGTGTGTTGGGAGTGCTGGGAGGCAAAGGCAGGGTAGATGGGCAGAATGTGTTTGGCTGTGAAAGCGGTGTCAAGGGAAGGTTAGGACCAGCAACAGCTCTAACCCCTTAGATGTAGCGTATGTCAGAAATCGGTTGGGTGTTTGCACTATGGGAGGTGGTCTGTGCCGATAGTGAGAGTGTGTTGGGAGTGGTGGGCGGCAAGGCAAAGGCAGATGGGCAGAGTGTGTTTGGCTGTGAAAGCGGTGTCAAGGGAAGGTGAGGACCAGCAACAGCTCTAAGGCCTTAGATGTAGCGTGTGTCAGAAATCGCTTGGGTATTTGCTCTTTGGGAAGTGGTGTGTGCCGGCAGTGATAGTGAGATTCAACCTGAGAATGTGTTTTGGGAGTGCTGGGAGGCAAAACCAGCGTAGATGGCCAGAGTGTGTTTGGCTGTGAAAGCGGTGTCAAGGGAAGGTGAGGACCAGCCACAGCTCTAAGCCCTTAGATGTAGCGTATGTCAGAAATCGGTTGGGTGTTTGCACTTTGGGAGGTGGTCTGTGCCAGGAGTGAGAGAGAGATTGAACTTGAGAATGTGTGTTGGGAGTGCTGGGAGGCAAGGGCAGCACAGATGGGCAGAGTGTGTTTGGCTGTGAAAGCGGTGTGAAGGGAAGGTGCGGACCAGCAACAGCTCTAAGCCCTTAGATGTAGCATGCGGCAGAAAATGCTAGGACGTTTGCACTTTGGGAGGTGTTGTGTGCCGGGAGTGAGAGTGAGATTGAACCTGAGAATGTGCGTTGAGAGTGCTGGGAGGCAAGGCAAAGGCAGATGGGCAGAGTGTGTTTTCCTGTGAAAGCGGTGTCAAGGGAAGGTGAGGACCAGCAACAGCTCTAAGCCCTTAGGCCTATCGTAGGGGAGAAATGGCTTGGACGTTTGCACTTTGGGAGGTGGTCTGTGCCGGGAGTGAGAGTGAGATTGAGCCTGAGAATATGTTTTGGGAGTGATGGGAGGGAAAGCCAGGGTAGATGGGCAGAGTGTGTTTGTCTGTGAAAGCGGTGTCAAGGGAAGGTGAGGACCAGCAACAGCTCTAAGCCCTTAGGCCTATCGTAGGGGAGAAATGGCTTGGAGGTTTGCACTTTGGGAGGTGGTCTGTGCCGGGAGTGAGAGTGAGATTGAACCTGAGAATGTGTGTTGGGAGTGCTGGGAGGCAAGTTAAAGGCAGATGGCCAGAGTGTGTTTGGCTGTGAAAGCGGAGTCAAGGGAAGGTGAGGACCAGCAACAGCTCTAAGCCCTTAGATGTAGCGTGTGTCAGAAATCGCTTGGGTGTTGGCATTTTGGGAGGTGGTCTGTGCCGCGAGTGAGAATGAGATTCAACCTCAGAATGTGTGTTGGGAGTGCTGGGAGGCAAAGCCAGGGTAGATGGGCAGAGTGTGTTTGGCTGTGAAAGCGGTGTCAAGGGAAGGTGAGGACCAGCAACAGCTCTAAGCCCTTAGGCCTATCGTAGGGGTGAAATGGCTTGGAGGTTTGCAGTTTGGGAGGTGGTGTGTGCCGGGAGTGAGAGTGAGAGTGAGCCTGAGAATGTGTGTTGGGAGTGCTGGGAGTTGAGGCAAAGGCAGATGGGCAGAGTGTGTTTGTCTGTGAAAGCGGTGTCAAGAGAAGGTGAGGACCAGCAGCAGCTCTAAGCCCTTAAGCCTATCGTAGGGGAGAAATGGCTTGGACGTTTGCACTTTGGGAGGTGGTGTGTGCCGGGAGTGACAGTGAGATTGAGCCTGAGAATGTGTGTTGGGAGTGCTGGGAGGCAAAGGCAGGGTAGATGGGCAGAATGTGTTTGGCTGTGAAAGCGGTGTCAAGGGAAGGTGAAGACCAGCAACAGCTCTAACCCCTTAGATGTAGCGTATGTCAGAAATCGGTTGGGTGTTTGCACTTTGGGAGGTGGTCTGTGCCGGGAGTGAGAGTGAGAGTGAGCCTGAGAATGTGTGTTGGGAGTGCTGGGAGGCAAAGCCAGGGTAGATGGGCAGAGTGTGTTTGGCTGTGAAAGCGGTGTCAAGGGAAGGTGAGGACCAGCAACAGCTCTAAGCTCTTAGATGTAGCGTGTGTCAGAAATCGCTTGGAGGTTTGCACTTTGGGAGGTGGTCTGTGCCGATAGTGAGAGTGTGTTGGGAGTGCTGGGCGGCAAGGCAAACGCAGATGGGCAGAGTGTGTTTGGCTGTGAAAGCGGTGTCAAGGGAAGGTGAGGACCAGCAACAGCTCTAAGGCCTTAGATGTAGTGTGTGTCAGAAATCGCTTGGGTATTTGCTCTTTGGGAAGTGGTCTTGCCGGCAGTGATAGTGAGATTCAACGTGAGAATGTGTTTTGGGAGTGCTGGGAGTCAAAACCAGCATAGATGGCCAGAGTGTGTTTGGCTGTGAAAGCGGTGTCAAGGGAAGGTGAGGACCAGCCACAGCTCTAAGCCCTTAGGCCTATCGTAGGGGAGAAATGGCTTGGACGTTTGCACTTTGGGAGGTGGTCTGTGCCGGGAGTGAGAGTGAGATTGAACCTGAGAATGTGTGTTGGGAGTGCTGGGAGGCAAGTTAAAGGCAGATGGCCAGAGTGTGTTTGGCTGTGAAAGCGGAGTCAAGGGAAGGTGAGGACCAGCAACAGCTCTAAGCCCTTAGATGTAGCGTGTGTCAGAAATCGCTTGGGTGTTGGCATTTTGGGAGGTGGTCTGTGCCGCGAGTGAGAATGAGATTCAACCTGAGAATGTGTGTTGGGAGTGCTGGGAGGCAAAGCCAGGGTAGATGGGCAGAGTGTGTTTGGCTGTGAAAGCGGTGTCAAGGGAAGGTGAGGACCAGCAACAGCTCTAAGTCCTTAGGCCTATCGTAGGGGTGAAATGGCTTGGAGGTTTGCACTTTGGGAGGTGGTGTGTGCCGGGAGTGAGAGTGAGAGTAAGCCTGAGAATGTGTGTTGGGAGTGCTGGGAGGCAAAACCAGCGTAGATGGCCAGAGTGTGTTTGGCTGTGAAAGCGGTGTCAAGGGAAGGTGAGGACCAGCCACAGCTCTAAGCCCTTAGATGTAGCGTATGTCAGAAATCGGTTGGGTGTTTGCACTTTGGGAGGTGGTCTGTGCCAGGAGTGAGAGTGAGATTCAACCTGAGAATGTGTGTTGGGAGTGCTGGGAGGCAAGGCAAAGGCGGATGGGCAGAGTGTGTTTGTCTGTGGAAGAGGTGTCAAGAGAAGGTGAGGACCAGCAACAGCTCTAAGCCCTTAAGCCTATCGCAGGGGAGAAATGGCTTGGACGTTTGCACTTTGGGAGGTGGGCTGTGCCGGGAGTGAGAGTGAGATTGAACTTGAGAATGTGTGTTGGGAGTGCTGGGCGGCAAGGCAAAGGCAGATGGCCAGTGTGTGTTTGGCTGTGAAAGCGGTGTCAAGGGAAGGTGAGGACCAGCAACAGCTCTAAGCCCTTAGATGTAGCGTGTGTCAGAAATCGCTTGGGTGTTGGCATTTTGGGAGGTGGTCTGTGCCGCGAGTGAGAATGAGATTCAACCTGAGAATGTGTGTTGGGAGTGCTGGGAGGCAAAGCCAGGGTAGATGGGCAGAGTGTGTTTGGCTGTGAAAGCGGTGTCAAGGGAAGGTGAGGACCAGCAACAGCTCTAAGCCCTTAGGCCTATCGTAGGGGAGAAATGGCTTGGAGGTTTGCAGTTTGGGAGGTGGTGTGTGCCGGGAGTGAGAGTGAGAGTGAGCCTGAGAATGTGTGTTGGGAGTGCTGGGAGTTGAGGCAAAGGCAGATTGGCAGAGTGTGTTTGTCTGTGAAAGCGGTGTCAAGAGAAGGTGAGGACCAGCAGCAGCTCTAAGCCCTTAAGCCTATCGTAGGGGAGAAATGGCTTGGACGTTTGCACTTTGGGAGGTGGTGTGTGCCGGGAGTGACAGTGAGATTGAGCCTGAGAATGTGTGTTGGGAGTGCTGGGAGGCAAAGCCAGGGTAGATGGGCAGAATGTGTTTGGCTGTGAAAGCGGTGTCAAGGGAAGGTTAGGACCAGCAACAGCTCTAACCCCTTAGATGTAGCGTATGTCAGAAATCGGTTGGGTGTTTGCACTATGGGAGGTGGTCTGTGCCGATAGTGAGAGTGTGTTGGGAGTGGTGGGCGGCAAGGCAAAGGCAGATGGGCAGAGTGTGTTTGGCTGTGAAAGCGGTGTCAAGGGAAGGTGAGGACCAGCAACAGCTCTAAGGCCTTAGATGTAGCGTGTGTCAGAAATCGCTTGGGTATTTGCTCTTTGGGAAGTGGTGTGTGCCGGCAGTGATAGTGAGATTCAACCTGAGAATGTGTTTTGGGAGTGCTGGGAGGCAAAACCAGCGTAGATGGCCAGAGTGTGTTTGGCTGTGAAAGCGGTGTCAAGGGAAGGTGAGGACCAGCCACAGCTCTAAGCCCTTAGATGTAGCGTATGTCAGAAATCGGTTGGGTGTTTGCACTTTGGGAGGTGGTCTGTGCCAGGAGTGAGAGAGAGATTGAACTTGAGAATGTGTGTTGGGAGTGCTGGGAGGCAAGGGCAGCACAGATGGGCAGAGTGTGTTTGGCTGTGAAAGCGGTGTGAAGGGAAGGTGCGGACCAGCAACAGCTCTAAGCCCTTAGATGTAGCATGCGGCAGAAAATGCTAGGACGTTTGCACTTTGGGAGGTGTTGTGTGCCGGGAGTGAGAGTGAGATTGAACCTGAGAATGTGCGTTGAGAGTGCTGGGAGGCAAGGCAAAGGCAGATGGGCAGAGTGTGTTTTCCTGTGAAAGCGGTGTCAAGGGAAGGTGAGGACCAGCAACAGCTCTAAGCCCTTAGGCCTATCGTAGGGGAGAAATGGCTTGGACGTTTGCACTTTGGGAGGTGGTCTGTGCCGGGAGTGAGAGTGAGATTGAGCCTGAGAATATGTTTTGGGAGTGATGGGAGGGAAAGCCAGGGTAGATGGGCAGAGTGTGTTTGTCTGTGAAAGCGGTGTCAAGGGAAGGTGAGGACCAGCAACAGCTCTAAGCCCTTAGGCCTATCGTAGGGGAGAAATGGCTTGGAGGTTTGCACTTTGGGAGGTGGTCTGTGCCGGGAGTGAGAGTGAGATTGAACCTGAGAATGTGTGTTGGGAGTGCTGGGAGGCAAGTTAAAGGCAGATGGCCAGAGTGTGTTTGGCTGTGAAAGCGGAGTCAAGGGAAGGTGAGGACCAGCAACAGCTCTAAGCCCTTAGATGTAGCGTGTGTCAGAAATCGCTTGGGTGTTGGCATTTTGGGAGGTGGTCTGTGCCGCGAGTGAGAATGAGATTCAACCTGAGAATGTGTGTTGGGAGTGCTGGGAGGCAAAGCCAGGGTAGATGGGCAGAGTGTGTTTGGCTGTGAAAGCGGTGTCAAGGGAAGGTGAGGACCAGCAACAGCTCTAAGCCCTTAGGCCTATCGTAGGGGAGAAATGGCTTGGAGGTTTGCACTTTGGGAGGTGGTGTGTGCCGGGAGTGAGAGTGAGAGTGAGCCTGAGAATGTGTGTTGGGAGTGCTGGGAGTTGAGGC
Organism: Pelecanus crispus; assembly: GCF_030463565.1. Classification (NCBI taxonomy): domain Eukaryota; kingdom Metazoa; phylum Chordata; class Aves; order Pelecaniformes; family Pelecanidae; genus Pelecanus; species Pelecanus crispus. Next base: position 532,719 of record NC_134667.1, on the reverse strand, counting down.
AAAGGCAGATGGGCAGAGTGTGTTTGTCTGTGAAAGCGGTGTCAAGAGAAGGTGAGGACCAGCAGCAGCTCTAAGCCCTTAAGCCTATCGTAGGGGAGAAATGGCTTGGACGTTTGCACTTTGGGAGGTGGTGTGTGCCGGGAGTGACAGTGAGATTGAGCCTGAGAATGTGTGTTGGGAGTGCTGGGAGGCAAAGGCAGGGTAGATGGGCAGAATGTGTTTGGCTGTGAAAGCGGTGTCAAGGGAAGGTGAAGACCAGCAACAGCTCTAACCCCTTAGATGTAGCGTATGTCAGAAATCGGTTGGGTGTTTGCACTTTGGGAGGTGGTCTGTGCCGGGAGTGAGAGTGAGAGTGAGCCTGAGAATGTGTGTTGGGAGTGCTGGGAGGCAAAGCCAGGGTAGATGGGCAGAGTGTGTTTGGCTGTGAAAGCGGTGTCAAGGGAAGGTGAGGACCAGCAACAGCTCTAAGCTCTTAGATGTAGCGTGTGTCAGAAATCGCTTGGAGGTTTGCACTTTGGGAGGTGGTCTGTGCCGATAGTGAGAGTGTGTTGGGAGTGGTGGGCGGCAAGGCAAACGCAGATGGGCAGAGTGTGTTTGGCTGTGAAAGCGGTGTCAAGGGAAGGTGAGGACCAGCAACAGCTCTAAGGCCTTAGATGTAGTGTGTGTCAGAAATCGCTTGGGTATTTGCTCTTTGGGAAGTGGTCTTGCCGGCAGTGATAGTGAGATTCAACGTGAGAATGTGTTTTGGGAGTGCTGGGAGTCAAAACCAGCATAGATGGCCAGAGTGTGTTTGGCTGTGAAAGCGGTGTCAAGGGAAGGTGAGGACCAGCCACAGCTCTAAGCCCTTAGGCCTATCGTAGGGGAGAAATGGCTTGGACGTTTGCACTTGGGGAGGTGGTCTGTGCCGGGAGTGAGAGTGATAGTGAGCCTGAGAATATGTATTGGGAGTGCTGGGAGGGAAAGCCAGGGTAGATGGGCAGAGTGTGTTTGGCTGTGAAAGCGGTGTCAAGGGAAGGTGAGGACCAGCAACAGCTCTAAGCCCTTAGATGTAGCATGCGGTAGAAATCGCTTGGGTGTTTTGACTTTGTGAGGTGGTGTGTGCCGGGAGAGAGAGTGATTTTGGAGTGCTGGGAGGCAAGGCAAAGGCAGATGGGCAGAGTGTGTTTGGCTGTGAAAGCGGTGTCAAGAGAAGGTGAGGACCAGCAACAGCTCGAAGCCCTTAGGCCTATCGTATGGGAGAAATGGCTTGGAGGTTTGCACTTTGGGAGGTGGTGTGTGCCGGGAGTGAGAGTGAGATTGAACCTGAGAATGTGTGTTGGGAGTGCTGGGAGGCATGTTAAAGGCAGATGGCCAGAGTGTGTTTGGCTGTGAAAGCGGAGTCAAGGGAAGGTGAGGACCAGCAACAGCTCTAAGCCCTTAGATGTAGCGTGTGTCAGAAATCGCTTGGGTGTTGGCATTTTGGGAGGTGGTCTGTGCCGCGAGTGAGAATGAGATTCAACCTGAGAATGTGTGTTGGGAGTGCTGGGAGGCAAAGCCAGGGTAGATGGGCAGAGTGTGTTTGGCTGTGAAAGCAGTGTCAAGGGAAGGTGAGGACCAGCAACAGCTCTAAGCCCTTAGGCCTATCGTAGGGGAGAAATGGCTTGGAGGTTTGCACTTTGGGAGGTGGTGTGTGCCGGGAGTGAGAGTGAGAGTGAGCCTGAGAATGTGTGTTGGGAGTGCTGGGAGTTGAGGCAAAGGCAGATGGGCAGAGTGTGTTTGTCTGTGAAAGCGGTGTCAAGAGAAGGTGAGGACCAGCAGCAGCTCTAAGCCCTTAAGCCTATCGTAGGGGAGAAATGGCTTGGACGTTTGCACTTTGGGAGGTGGTGTGTGCCGGGAGTGAGAGTGAGATTGAGCCTGAGAATGTGTGTTGGGAGTGCTGGGAGGCAAAGGCAGGGTAGATGGCCAGAGTGTGTTTGGCTGTGAAAGCGGTGTCAAGGGAAGGTGAGGACCAGCAACAGCTCTAAGCCCTTAGATGTAGCGTATGTCAGAAATCGGTTGGGTGTTTGCACTTTGGGAGGTGGTCTGTGCCGATAGTGAGAGTGTGTTGGGAGTGGTGGGCGGCAAGGCAAAGGCAGATGGGCAGAGTGTGTTTGTCTGTGAAAGCGGTGTCAAGAGAAGGTGAGGACCAGCAGCAGCTCTAAGCCCTTAAGCCTATCGTAGGGGAGAAATGGCTTGGACGTTTGCACTTTGGGAGGTGGTGTGTGCCGGGAGTGAGAGTGAGATTGAGCCTGAGAATGTGTGTTGGGAGTGCTGGGAGGCAAAGGCAGGGTAGATGGCCAGAGTGTGTTTGGCTGTGAAAGCGGTGTCAAGGGAAGGTGAGGACCAGCAACAGCTCTAAGCCCTTAGATGTAGCGTATGTCAGAAATCGGTTCGGTGTTTGCACTTTGGGAGGTGGTCTGTGCCGATAGTGAGAGTGTGTTGGGAGTGGTGGGCGGCAAGGCAAAGGCAGATGGCCAGAGTGTGTTTGGCTGTGAAAGCGGTGTCAAGGGAAGGTGAGGACCAGCAACAGCTCTAAGCCCTTAGGCCTATCGTAGGGGAGAAATGGCTAGGACGTTTGCACTTTGGGAGGTGGTCTGTGCCGGGAGTGAGAGTGAGATTGAGCCTGAGAATATGTTTTGGGAGTGATGGGAGGGAAAGCCAGGGTAGATGGCCAGAGTGTGTTTGGCTGTGAAAGCGGTGTCAAGGGAAGGTGAGGACCAGCAACAGCTCTAAGCCCTTAGGCCTATCGTAGGGGAGAAATGGCTTGGAGGTTTGCACTTTGGGAGGTGGTCTGTGCCGGGAGTGAGAGTGAGATTGAACCTGAGAATGTGTGTTGGGAGTGCTGGGAGGCAAGTTAAAGGCAGATGGCCAGAGTGTGTTTGGCTGTGAAAGCGGAGTCAAGGGAAGGTGAGGACCAGCAACAGCTCTAAGCCCTTAGATGTAGCATGTGTCAGAAATCGCTTGGGTGTTGGCATTTTGGGAGGTGGTCTGTGCCGCGAGTGAGAATGAGATTCAACCTGAGAATGTGTGTTGGGAGTGCTGGGAGGCAAAGCCAGGGTAGATGGGCAGAGTGTGTTTGGCTGTGAAAGCGGTGTCAAGGGAAGGTGAGGACCAGCAACAGCTCTAAGCCCTTAGGCCTATCGTAGGGGAGAAATGGCTTGGAGGTTTGCACACTGGGAGGTGGTCTGTGCCGGAAGTGAGAGTGAGATTCAACCTGAGAATGTGTGTTGGGAGTGCTGGGAGGCAAGGCAAAGGCGGATGGGCAGAGTGTGTTTGTCTGTGGAAGAGGTGTCAAGAGAAGGTGAGGACCAGCAACAGCTCTAAGCCCTTAAGCCTATCGCAGGGGAGAAATGCCTTGCACGTTTGCACTTTGGGAGGTGGTCTGTGCCGGGAGTGAGAGTGAGATTGAGCCTGAGAATGTGTGTTGGCAGTGCTGGGAGGCAAAGGCAGGGTAGATGGGCAGAGTGTGTTTGGCTGTGAAAGCGGTGTCAAGGGAAGGTGAAGACCAGCAACAGCTCTAAGCCCTTAGATGTAGCGTATGTCAGAAATCGGTTGGGTGTTTGCACTTTGGGAGGTGGTCTGTGCCGATAGTGAGAGTGTGTTGGGAGTGCTGGGCGGCAAGGCAAAGGCAGATGGCCAGTGTGTGTTTGGCTGTGAAAGCGGTGTCAAGGGAAGGTGAGGACCAGCAACAGCTCTAAGCCCTTAGATGTAGCGTGTGTCAGAAATCGCTTGGGTGTTGGCATTTTGGGAGGTGGTCTGTGCCGCGAGTGAGAATGAGATTCAACCTGAGAATGTGTGTTGGGAGTGCTGGGAGGCAAAGCCAGGGTAGATGGGCAGAGTGTGTTTGGCTGTGAAAGCGGTGTCAAGGGAAGGTGAGGACCAGCAACAGCTCTAAGCCCTTAGGCCTATCGTAGGGGAGAAATGGCTTGGAGGTTTGCACTTTGGGAGGTGGTGTGTGCCGGGAGTGAGAGTGAGCCTGAGAATGTGTGTTGGGAGTGCTGGGAGTTGAGGCAAAGGCAGATGGGTAGAGTGTGTTTGTCTGTGAAAGCGGTGTCAAGAGAAGGTGAGGACCAGCAGCAGCTCTAAGCCCTTAAGCCTATCGTAGGGGAGAAATGGCTTGGACGTTTGCACTTTGGGAGGTGGTGTGTGCCGGGAGTGACAGTGAGATTGAGCCTGAGAATGTGTGTTGGGAGTGCTGGGAGGCAAAGCCAGGGTAGATGGGCAGAATGTGTTTGGCTGTGAAAGCGGTGTCAAGGGAAGGTTAGGACCAGCAACAGCTCTAACCCCTTAGATGTAGCGTATGTCAGAAATCGGTTGGGTGTTTGCACTATGGGAGGTGGTCTGTGCCGATAGTGAGAGTGTGTTGGGAGTGGTGGGCGGCAAGGCAAAGGCAGATGGGCAGAGTGTGTTTGGCTGTGAAAGCGGTGTCAAGGGAAGGTGAGGACCAGCAACAGCTCTAAGGCCTTATATGTAGCGTGTGTCAGAAATCGCTTGGGTATTTGCTCTTTGGGAAGTGGTGTGTGCCGGCAGTGATAGTGAGATTCAACCTGAGAATGTGTTTTGGGAGTGCTGGGAGGCAAAACCAGCGTAGATGGCCAGAGTGTGTTTGGCTGTGAAAGCGGTGTCAAGGGAAGGTGAGGACCAGCCACAGCTCTAAGCCCTTAGATGTAGCGTATGTCAGAAATCGGTTGGGTGTTTGCACTTTGGGAGGTGGTCTGTGCCAGGAGTGAGAGAGAGATTGAACTTGAGAATGTGTGTTGGGAGTGCTGGGAGGCAAGGGCAGCACAGATGGGCAGAGTGTGTTTGGCTGTGAAAGCGGTGTGAAGGGAAGGTGCGGACCAGCAACAGCTCTAAGCCCTTAGATGTAGCATGCGGCAGAAAATGCTAGGACGTTTGCACTTTGGGAGGTGTTGTGTGCCGGGAGTGAGAGTGAGATTGAACCTGAGAATGTGCGTTGAGAGTGCTGGGAGGCAAGGCAAAGGCAGATGGGCAGAGTGTGTTTTCCTGTGAAAGCGGTGTCAAGGGAAGGTGAGGACCAGCAACAGCTCTAAGCCCTTAGGCCTATCGTAGGGGAGAAATGGCTTGGACGTTTGCACTTTGGGAGGTGGTCTGTGCCGGGAGTGAGAGTGAGATTGAGCCTGAGAATATGTTTTGGGAGTGATGGGAGGGAAAGCCAGGGTAGATGGGCAGAGTGTGTTTGTCTGTGAAAGCGGTGTCAAGGGAAGGTGAGGACCAGCAACAGCTCTAAGCCCTTAGGCCTATCGTAGGGGAGAAATGGCTTGGAGGTTTGCACTTTGGGAGGTGGTCTGTGCCGGGAGTGAGAGTGAGATTGAACCTGAGAATGTGTGTTGGGAGTGCTGGGAGGCAAGTTAAAGGCAGATGGCCAGAGTGTGTTTGGCTGTGAAAGCGGAGTCAAGGGAAGGTGAGGACCAGCAACAGCTCTAAGCCCTTAGATGTAGCGTGTGTCAGAAATCGCTTGGGTGTTGGCATTTTGGGAGGTGGTCTGTGCCGCGAGTGAGAATGAGATTCAACCTGAGAATGTGTGTTGGGAGTGCTGGGAGGCAAAGCCAGGGTAGATGGGCAGAGTGTGTTTGGCTGTGAAAGCGGTGTCAAGGGAAGGTGAGGACCAGCAACAGCTCTAAGCCCTTAGGCCTATCGTAGGGGAGAAATGGCTTGGAGGTTTGCACTTTGGGAGGTGGTGTGTGCCGGGAGTGAGAGTGAGAGTGAGCCTGAGAATGTGTGTTGGGAGTGCTGGGAGTTGAGGCAAAGGCAGATGGGCAGAGTGTGTTTGTCTGTGAAAGCGGTGTCAAGAGAAGGTGAGGACCAGCAGCAGCTCTAAGCCCTTAAGCCTATCGTAGGGGAGAAATGGCTTGGACGTTTGCACTTTGGGAGGTGGTGTGTGCCGGGAGTGACAGTGAGATTGAGCCTGAGAATGTGTGTTGGGAGTGCTGGGAGGCAAAGGCAGGGTAGATGGGCAGAATGTGTTTGGCTGTGAAAGCGGTGTCAAGGGAAGGTGAAGACCAGCAACAGCTCTAACCCCTTAGATGTAGCGTATGTCAGAAATCGGTTGGGTGTTTGCACTTTGGGAGGTGGTCTGTGCCGGGAGTGAGAGTGAGAGTGAGCCTGAGAATGTGTGTTGGGAGTGCTGGGAGGCAAAGCCAGGGTAGATGGGCAGAGTGTGTTTGGCTGTGAAAGCGGTGTCAAGGGAAGGTGAGGACCAGCAACAGCTCTAAGCTCTTAGATGTAGCGTGTGTCAGAAATCGCTTGGAGGTTTGCACTTTGGGAGGTGGTCTGTGCCGATAGTGAGAGTGTGTTGGGAGTGCTGGGCGGCAAGGCAAACGCAGATGGGCAGAGTGTGTTTGGCTGTGAAAGCGGTGTCAAGGGAAGGTGAGGACCAGCAACAGCTCTAAGGCCTTAGATGTAGTGTGTGTCAGAAATCGCTTGGGTATTTGCTCTTTGGGAAGTGGTCTTGCCGGCAGTGATAGTGAGATTCAACGTGAGAATGTGTTTTGGGAGTGCTGGGAGTCAAAACCAGCATAGATGGCCAGAGTGTGTTTGGCTGTGAAAGCGGTGTCAAGGGAAGGTGAGGACCAGCCACAGCTCTAAGCCCTTAGGCCTATCGTAGGGGAGAAATGGCTTGGACGTTTGCACTTTGGGAGGTGGTCTGTGCCGGGAGTGAGAGTGAGATTGAACCTGAGAATGTGTGTTGGGAGTGCTGGGAGGCAAGTTAAAGGCAGATGGCCAGAGTGTGTTTGGCTGTGAAAGCGGAGTCAAGGGAAGGTGAGGACCAGCAACAGCTCTAAGGCCTTAGATGTAGCGTGTGTCAGAAATCGCTTGGGTGTTGGCATTTTGGGAGGTGGTCTGTGCCGCGAGTGAGAATGAGATTCAACCTGAGAATGTGTGTTGGGAGTGCTGGGAGGCAAAGCCAGGGTAGATGGGCAGAGTGTGTTTGGCTGTGAAAGCGGTGTCAAGGGAAGGTGAGGACCAGCAACAGCTCTAAGTCCTTAGGCCTATCGTAGGGGTTGAAATGGCTTGGAGGTTTGCACTTTGGGAGGTGGTGTGTGCCGGGAGTGAGAGTGAGAGTAAGCCTGAGAATGTGTGTTGGGAGTGCTGGGAGGCAAAACCAGCGTAGATGGCCAGAGTGTGTTTGGCTGTGAAAGCGGTGTCAAGGGAAGGTGAGGACCAGCCACAGCTCTAAGCCCTTAGATGTAGCGTATGTCAGAAATCGGTTGGGTGTTTGCACTTTGGGAGGTGGTCTGTGCCAGGAGTGAGAGTGAGATTCAACCTGAGAATGTGTGTTGGGAGTGCTGGGAGGCAAGGCAAAGGCGGATGGGCAGAGTGTGTTTGTCTGTGGAAGAGGTGTCAAGAGAAGGTGAGGACCAGCAACAGCTCTAAGCCCTTAAGCCTATCGCAGGGGAGAAATGGCTTGGACGTTTGCACTTTGGGAGGTGGGCTGTGCCGGGAGTGAGAGTGAGATTGAACTTGAGAATGTGTGTTGGGAGTGCTGGGCGGCAAGGCAAAGGCAGATGGCCAGTGTGTGTTTGGCTGTGAAAGCGGTGTCAAGGGAAGGTGAGGACCAGCAACAGCTCTAAGCCCTTAGATGTAGCGTGTGTCAGAAATCGCTTGGGTGTTGGCATTTTGGGAGGTGGTCTGTGCCGCGAGTGAGAATGAGATTCAACCTGAGAATGTGTGTTGGGAGTGCTGGGAGGCAAAGCCAGGGTAGATGGGCAGAGTGTGTTTGGCTGTGAAAGCGGTGTCAAGGGAAGGTGAGGACCAGCAACAGCTCTAAGCCCTTAGGCCTATCGTAGGGGAGAAATGGCTTGGAGGTTTGCACTTTGGGAGGTGGTGTGTGCCGGGAGTGAGAGTGAGAGTGAGCCTGAGAATGTGTGTTGGGAGTGCTGGGAGTTGAGGCAAAGGCAGATTGGCAGAGTGTGTTTGTCTGTGAAAGCGGTGTCAAGAGAAGGTGAGGACCAGCAGCAGCTCTAAGCCCTTAAGCCTATCGTAGGGGAGAAATGGCTTGGAGGTTTGCACTTTGGGAGGTGGTGTGTGCCGGGAGTGACAGTGAGATTGAGCCTGAGAATGTGTGTTGGGAGTGCTGGGAGGCAAAGCCAGGGTAGATGGGCAGAATGTGTTTGGCTGTGAAAGCGGTGTCAAGGGAAGGTTAGGACCAGCAACAGCTCTAACCCCTTAGATGTAGCGTATGTCAGAAATCGGTTGGGTGTTTGCACTATGGGAGGTGGTCTGTGCCGATAGTGAGAGTGTGTTGGGAGTGGTGGGCGGCAAGGCAAAGGCAGATGGCCAGAGTGTGTTTGGCTGTGAAAGCGGTGTCAAGGGAAGGTGAGGACCAGCAACAGCTCTAAGGCCTTAGATGTAGCGTGTGTCAGAAATCGCTTGGGTATTTGCTCTTTGGGAAGTGGTGTGTGCCGGCAGTGATAGTGAGATTCAACCTGAGAATGTGTTTTGGGAGTGCTGGGAGGCAAAACCAGCGTAGATGGCCAGAGTGTGTTTGGCTGTGAAATGGTGTCAAGGGAAGGTGAGGACCAGCCACAGCTCTAAGCCCTTAGATGTAGCGTATGTCAGAAATCGGTTGGGTGTTTGCACTTTGGGAGGTGGTCTGTGCCAGGAGTGAGAGAGAGATTGAACTTGAGAATGTGTGTTGGGAGTGCTGGGAGGCAAGGGCAGCACAGATGGGCAGAGTGTGTTTGGCTGTGAAAGCGGTGTGAAGGGAAGGTGCGGACCAGCAACAGCTCTAAGCCCTTAGATGTAGCATGCGGCAGAAAATGCTAGGACGTTTGCACTTTGGGAGGTGTTGTGTGCCGGGAGTGAGAGTGAGATTGAACCTGAGAATGTGCGTTGAGAGTGCTGGGAGGCAAGGCAAAGGCAGATGGGCAGAGTGTGTTTTCCTGTGAAAGCGGTGTCAAGGGAAGGTGAGGACCAGCAACAGCTCTAAGCCCTTAGGCCTATCGTAGGGGAGAAATGGCTTGGACGTTTGCACTTTGGGAGGTGGTCTGTGCCGGGAGTGAGAGTGAGATTGAGCCTGAGAATATGTTTTGGGAGTGATGGGAGGGAAAGCCAGGGTAGATGGGCAGAGTGTGTTTGTCTGTGAAAGCGGTGTCAAGGGAAGGTGAGGACCAGCAACAGCTCTAAGCCCTTAGGCCTATCGTAGGGGAGAAATGGCTTGGAGGTTTGCACTTTGGGAGGTGGTCTGTGCCGGGAGTGAGAGTGAGATTGAACCTGAGAATGTGTGTTGGGAGTGCTGGGAGGCAAGTTAAAGGCAGATGGCCAGAGTGTGTTTGGCTGTGAAAGCGGAGTCAAGGGAAGGTGAGGACCAGCAACAGCTCTAAGCCCTTAGATGTAGCGTGTGTCAGAAATCGCTTGGGTGTTGGCATTTTGGGAGGTGGTCTGTGCCGCGAGTGAGAATGAGATTCAACCTCAGAATGTGTGTTGGGAGTGCTGGGAGGCAAAGCCAGGGTAGATGGGCAGAGTGTGTTTGGCTGTGAAAGCGGTGTCAAGGGAAGGTGAGGACCAGCAACAGCTCTAAGCCCTTAGGCCTATCGTAGGGGAGAAATGGCTTGGAGGTTTGCACTTTGGGAGGTGGTGTGTGCCGGGAGTGAGAGTGAGAGTGAGCCTGAGAATGTGTGTTGGGAGTGCTGGGAGTTGAGGCAAAGGCAGATGGGCAGAGTGTGTTTGTCTGTGAAAGCGGTGTCAAGAGAAGGTGAGGACCAGCAGCAGCTCTAAGCCCTTAAGCCTATCGTAGGGGAGAAATGGCTTGGACGTTTGCACTTTGGGAGGTGGTGTGTGCCGGGAGTGACAGTGAGATTGAGCCTGAGAATGTGTGTTGGGAGTGCTGGGAGGCAAAGGCAGGGTAGATGGGCAGAATGTGTTTGGCTGTGAAAGCGGTGTCAAGGGAAGGTGAAGACCAGCAACAGCTCTAACCCCTTAGATGTAGCGTATGTCAGAAATCGGTTGGGTGTTTGCACTTTGGGAGGTGGTCTGTGCCGGGAGTGAGAGTGAGAGTGAGCCTGAGAATGTGTGTTGGGAGTGCTGGGAGGCAAAGCCAGGGTAGATGGGCAGAGTGTGTTTGGCTGTGAAAGCGGTGTCAAGGGAAGGTGAGGACCAGCAACAGCTCTAAGCTCTTAGATGTAGCGTGTGTCAGAAATCGCTTGGAGGTTTGCACTTTGGGAGGTGGTCTGTGCCGATAGTGAGAGTGTGTTGGGAGTGCTGGGCGGCAAGGCAAACGCAGATGGGCAGAGTGTGTTTGGCTGTGAAAGCGGTGTCAAGGGAAGGTGAGGACCAGCAACAGCTCTAAGGCCTTAGATGTAGTGTGTGTCAGAAATCGCTTGGGTATTTGCTCTTTGGGAAGTGGTCTTGCCGGCAGTGATAGTGAGATTCAACGTGAGAATGTGTTTTGGGAGTGCTGGGAGTCAAAACCAGCATAGATGGCCAGAGTGTGTTTGGCTGTGAAAGCGGTGTCAAGGGAAGGTGAGGACCAGCCACAGCTCTAAGCCCTTAGGCCTATCGTAGGGGAGAAATGGCTTGGACGTTTGCACTTGGGGAGGTGGTCTGTGCCGGGAGTGAGAGTGATAGTGAGCCTGAGAATATGTATTGGGAGTGCTGGGAGGGAAAGCCAGGGTAGATGGGCAGAGTGTGTTTGGCTGTGAAAGCGGTGTCAAGGGAAGGTGAGGACCAGCAACAGCTCTAAGCCCTTAGATGTAGCATGCGGTAGAAATCGCTTGGGTGTTTTGACTTTGTGAGGTGGTGTGTGCCGGGAGAGAGAGTGATTTTGGAGTGCTGGGAGGCAAGGCAAAGGCAGATGGGCAGAGTGTGTTTGGCTGTGAAAGCGGTGTCAAGAGAAGGTGAGGACCAGCAACAGCTCTAAGCCCTTAGGCCTATCGTATGGGAGAAATGGCTTGGAGGTTTGCACTTTGGGAGGTGGTGTGTGCCGGGAGTGAGAGTGAGATTGAACCTGAGAATGTGTGTTGGGAGTGCTGGGAGGCAAGTTAAAGGCAGATGGCCAGAGTGTGTTTGGCTGTGAAAGCGGAGTCAAGGGAAGGTGAGGACCAGCAACAGCTCTAAGCCCTTAGATGTAGCGTGTGTCAGAAATCGCTTGGGTGTTGGCATTTTGGGAGGTGGTCTGTGCCGCGAGTGAGAATGAGATTCAACCTGAGAATGTGTGTTGGGAGTGCTGGGAGGCAAAGCCAGGGTAGATGGGCAGAGTGTGTTTGGCTGTGAAAGCAGTGTCAAGGGAAGGTGAGGACCAGCAACAGCTCTAAGCCCTTAGGCCTATCGTAGGGGAGAAATGGCTTGGAGGTTTGCACTTTGGGAGGTGGTGTGTGCCGGGAGTGAGAGTGAGAGTGAGCCTGAGAATGTGTGTTGGGAGTGCTGGGAGGCAAAGGCAGGGTAGATGGCCAGAGTGTGTTTGGCTGTGAAAGCGGTGTCAAGGGAAGGTGAGGACCAGCAACAGCTCTAAGCCCTTAGATGTAGCGTATGTCAGAAATCGGTTGGGTGTTTGCACTTTGGGAGGTGGTCTGTGCCGATAGTGAGAGTGTGTTGGGAGTGGTGGGCGGCAAGGCAAAGGCAGATGGGCAGAGTGTGTTTGTCTGTGAAAGCGGTGTCAAGAGAAGGTGAGGACCAGCAGCAGCTCTAAGCCCTTAAGCCTATCGTAGGGGAGAAATGGCTTGGACGTTTGCACTTTGGGAGGTGGTGTGTGCCGGGAGTGAGAGTGAGATTGAGCCTGAGAATGTGTGTTGGGAGTGCTGGGAGGCAAAGGCAGGGTAGATGGCCAGAGTGTGTTTGGCTGTGAAAGCGGTGTCAAGGGAAGGTGAGGACCAGCAACAGCTCTAAGCCCTTAGATGTAGCGTATGTCAGAAATCGGTTCGGTGTTTGCACTTTGGGAGGTGGTCTGTGCCGATAGTGAGAGTGTGTTGGGAGTGGTGGGCGGCAAGGCAAAGGCAGATGGCCAGAGTGTGTTTGGCTGTGAAAGCGGTGTCAAGGGAAGGTGAGGACCAGCAACAGCTCTAAGCCCTTAGGCCTATCGTAGGGGAGAAATGGCTAGGACGTTTGCACTTTGGGAGGTGGTCTGTGCCGGGAGTGAGAGTGAGATTGAGCCTGAGAATATGTTTTGGGAGTGATGGGAGGGAAAGCCAGGGTAGATGGCCAGAGTGTGTTTGGCTGTGAAAGCGGTGTCAAGGGAAGGTGAGGACCAGCAACAGCTCTAAGCCCTTAGGCCTATCGTAGGGGAGAAATGGCTTGGAGGTTTGCACTTTGGGAGGTGGTCTGTGCCGGGAGTGAGAGTGAGATTGAACCTGAGAATGTGTGTTGGGAGTGCTGGGAGGCAAGTTAAAGGCAGATGGCCAGAGTGTGTTTGGCTGTGAAAGCGGAGTCAAGGGAAGGTGAGGACCAGCAACAGCTCTAAGCCCTTAGATGTAGCATGTGTCAGAAATCGCTTGGGTGTTGGCATTTTGGGAGGTGGTCTGTGCCGCGAGTGAGAATGAGATTGAGCCTGAGAATGTGTGTTGGGAGTGCTGGGAGGCAAAGCCAGGGTAGATGGGCAGAGTGTGTTTGGCTGTGAAAGCGGTGTCAAGGGAAGGTGAGGACCAGCAACAGCTCTAAGCCCTTAGGCCTATCGTAGGGGAGAAATGGCTTGGAGGTTTGCACACTGGGAGGTGGTCTGTGCCGGAAGTGAGAGTGAGATTGAGCCTGAGAATGTGTGTTGGGAGTGCTGGGAGGCAAAGGCAGGGTAGATGGGCAGAGTGTGTTTGGCTGTGAAAGCGGTGTCAAGGGAAGGTGAAGACCAGCAACAGCTCTAAGCCCTTAGATGTAGCGTATGTCAGAAATCGGTTGGGTGTTTGCACTTTGGGAGGTGGTCTGTGCCGATAGTGAGAGTGTGTTGGGAGTGCTGGGCGGCAAGGCAAAGGCAGATGGCCAGTGTGTGTTTGGCTGTGAAAGCGGTGTCAAGGGAAGGTGAGGACCAGCAACAGCTCTAAGCCCTTAGATGTAGCGTGTGTCAGAAATCGCTTGGGTGTTGGCATTTTGGGAGGTGGTCTGTGCCGCGAGTGAGAATGAGATTCAACCTGAGAATGTGTGTTGGGAGTGCTGGGAGGCAAAGCCAGGGTAGATGGGCAGAGTGTGTTTGGCTGTGAAAGCGGTGTCAAGGGAAGGTGAGGACCAGCAACAGCTCTAAGCCCTTAGGCCTATCGTAGGGGAGAAATGGCTTGGAGGTTTGCACTTTGGGAGGTGGTGTGTGCCGGGAGTGAGAGTGAGCCTGAGAATGTGTGTTGGGAGTGCTGGGAGTTGAGGCAAAGGCAGATGGGTAGAGTGTGTTTGTCTGTGAAAGCGGTGTCAAGAGAAGGTGAGGACCAGCAGCAGCTCTAAGCCCTTAAGCCTATCGTAGGGGAGAAATGGCTTGGACGTTTGCACTTTGGGAGGTGGTGTGTGCCGGGAGTGACAGTGAGATTGAGCCTGAGAATGTGTGTTGGGAGTGCTGGGAGGCAAAGCCAGGGTAGATGGGCAGAATGTGTTTGGCTGTGAAAGCGGTGTCAAGGGAAGGTTAGGACCAGCAACAGCTCTAACCCCTTAGATGTAGCGTATGTCAGAAATCGGTTGGGTGTTTGCACTTTGGGAGGTGGTCTGTGCCGATAGTGAGAGTGTGTTGGGAGTGGTGGGCGGCAAGGCAAAGGCAGATGGGCAGAGTGTGTTTGGCTGTGAAAGCGGTGTCAAGGGAAGGTGAGGACCAGCAACAGCTCTAAGGCCTTATATGTAGCGTGTGTCAGAAATCGCTTGGGTATTTGCTCTTTGGGAAGTGGTGTGTGCCGGCAGTGATAGTGAGATTCAACCTGAGAATGTGTTTTGGGAGTGCTGGGAGGGAAAACCAGCGTAGATGGCCAGAGTGTGTTTGGCTGTGAAAGCGGTGTCAAGGGAAGGTGAGGACCAGCCACAGCTCTAAGCCCTTAGATGTAGCGTATGTCAGAAATCGGTTGGGTGTTTGCACTTTGGGAGGTGGTCTGTGCCAGGAGTGAGAGAGAGATTGAACTTGAGAATGTGTGTTGGGAGTGCTGGGAGGCAAGGGCAGCACAGATGGGCAGAGTGTGTTTGGCTGTGAAAGCGGTGTGAAGGGAAGGTGCGGACCAGCAACAGCTCTAAGCCCTTAGATGTAGCATGCGGCAGAAAATGCTAGGACGTTTGCACTTTGGGAGGTGTTGTGTGCCGGGAGTGAGAGTGAGATTGAACCTGAGAATGTGCGTTGAGAGTGCTGGGAGGCAAGGCAAAGGCAGATGGGCAGAGTGTGTTTTCCTGTGAAAGCGGTGTCAAGGGAAGGTGAGGACCAGCAACAGCTCTAAGCCCTTAGGCCTATCGTAGGGGAGAAATGGCTTGGACGTTTGCACTTTGGGAGGTGGTCTGTGCCGGGAGTGAGAGTGAGATTGAGCCTGAGAATATGTTTTGGGAGTGATGGGAGGGAAAGCCAGGGTAGATGGGCAGAGTGTGTTTGTCTGTGAAAGCGGTGTCAAGGGAAGGTGAGGACCAGCAACAGCTCTAAGCCCTTAGGCCTATCGTAGGGGAGAAATGGCTTGGAGGTTTGCACTTTGGGAGGTGGTCTGTGCCGGGAGTGAGAGTGAGATTGAGCCTGAGAATGTGTGTTGGGAGTGCTGGGAGGCAAGTTAAAGGCAGATGGCCAGAGTGTGTTTGGCTGTGAAAGCGGAGTCAAGGGAAGGTGAGGACCAGCAACAGCTCTAAGCCCTTAGATGTAGCGTGTGTCAGAAATCGCTTGGGTGTTGGCATTTTGGGAGGTGGTCTGTGCCGCGAGTGAGAATGAGATTCAACCTGAGAATGTGTGTTGGGAGTGCTGGGAGGCAAAGCCAGGGTAGATGGGCAGAGTGTGTTTGGCTGTGAAAGCGGTGTCAAGGGAAGGTGAGGACCAGCAACAGCTCTAAGTCCTTAGGCCTATCGTAGGGGTGAAATGGCTTGGAGGTTTGCACTTTGGGAGGTGGTGTGTGCCGGGAGTGAGAGTGAGAGTAAGCCTGAGAATGTGTGTTGGGAGTGCTGGGAGGCAAAACCAGCGTAGATGGCCAGAGTGTGTTTGGCTGTGAAAGCGGTGTCAAGGGAAGGTGAGGACCAGCCACAGCTCTAAGCCCTTAGATGTAGCGTATGTCAGAAATCGGTTGGGTGTTTGCACTTTGGGAGGTGGTCTGTGCCAGGAGTGAGAGAGAGATTGAACTTGAGAATGTGTCTTGGGAGTGCTGGGAGGCAAGGGCAGCACAGATGGTCAGAGTGTGTTTGGCTGTGAAAGCGGTGTGAAGGGAAGGTGCGGACCAGCAACAGCTCTAAGCCCTTAGGCCTATCGTAGGGGAGAAATGGCTTGGACGTTTGCACTTTGGGAGGTGGTGTGTGCCGGGAGTGAGAGTGAGATTGAGCCTGAGAATGTGTGTTGGGAGTGCTGGGAGGCAAAGCCAGGGTAGATGGGCAGAGTGTGTTTGGCTGTGAAAGCGGTGTCAAGGGAAGGTGAAGACCAGCAACAGCTCTAAGCCCTTAGATGTAGCGTGTGTCAGAAATCGCTTGGGTGTTTGCACTTTGGGAGGTGGTCTGTGCCGGGAGTGAGAGTGAGAGTGAGCCTGAGAATGTGTGTTGGGAGTGCTGGGAGGCAAAGCCAGGGTAGATGGGCAGAGTGTGTTTGGCTGTGAAAGCGGTGTCAAGGGAAGGTGAGGACCAGCAACAGCTCTAAGCTCTTAGATGTAGAGTGTGTCAGAAATCGCTTGGAGGTTTGCACTTTGGGAGGTGGTCTGTGCCGATAGTGAGAGTGTGTTGGGAGTGGTGGGCGGCAAGGCAAACGCAGATGGGCAGAGTGTGTTTGGCTGTCAAAGCGGTGTCAAGGGAAGGTGAGGACCAGCAACAGCTCTAAGGCCTTAGATGTAGTGTGTGTCAGAAATCGCTTGGGTATTTGCTCTTTGGGAAGTGGTGTGTGCCGGCAGTGATAGTGAGATTCAACGTGAGAATGTGTTTTGGGAGTGCTGGGAGTCAAAACCAGCATAGATGGCCAGAGTGTGTTTGGCTGTGACAGCGGTGTCAAGGGAAGGTGAGGACCAGCCACAGCTCTAAGCCCTTAGGCCTATCGTAGGGGAGAAATGGCTTGGACGTTTGCACTTGGGGAGGTGGTCTGTGCCGGGAGTGAGAGTGATAGTGAGCCTGAGAATATGTATTGGGAGTGCTGGGAGGGAAAGCCAGGGTAGATGGGCAGAGTGTGTTTGGCTGTGAAAGCGCTGTCAAGGGAAGGTGAGGACCAGCAACAGCTCTAAGCCCTTAGATGTAGCATGCGGCAGAAATCGCTTGGGTGTTTTGACTTTGTGAGGTGGTGTGTGCCGGGAGAGAGAGTGATTTTGGAGTGCTGGGAGGCAAGGCAAAGGCAGATGGGCAGAGTGTGTTTGGCTGTGAAAGCGGTGTCAAGAGAAGGTGAGGACCAGCAACAGCTCGAAGCCCTTAGGCCTATCGTATGGGAGAAATGGCTTGGAGGTTTGCACTTTGGGAGGTGGTCTGTGCCGGGAGTGAGAGTGTGTTTGGAGTGGTGGGCGGCAAGGCAAAGGCAGATGGGCAGAGTGTGTTTGTCTGTGAAAGCGGTGTCAAGGGAAGGTGAGGACCAGCAACAGCTCTAAGGCCTTAGATGTAGTGTGTGTCAGAAATTGCTTGGGTATTTGCTCTTTGGGAAGTGGTGTGTGCCGGCAGTGATAGTGAGATTCAACGTGAGAATGTGTTTTGGGAGTGCTGGGAGGCAAGTTAAAGGCAGATGGCCAGAGTGTGTTTGGCTGTGAAAGCGGAGTCAAGGGAAGGTGAGGACCAGCAACAGCTCTAAGCCCTTAGATGTAGCGTGTGTCAGAAATCGCTTGGGTGTTGGCATTTTGGGAGGTGGTCTGTGCCGCGAGTGAGAATGAGATTCAACCTGAGAATGTGTGTTGGGAGTGCTGGGAGGCAAAGCCAGGGTAGATGGGCAGAGTGTGTTTGGCTGTGAAAGCGGTGTCAAGGGAAGGTGAGGACCAGCAACAGCTCTAAGCCCTTAGGCCTATCGTATGGGAGAAATGGCTTGGAGGTTTGCACTTTGGGAGGTGGTCTGTGCCGGGAGTGAGAGTGAGAGTGAGCCTGACAATGTGTTTTGGGAGTGCTGGTAGTTGAGGCAAAGGCAGATGGGCAGAGTGTGTTTGTCTGTGAAAGCGGTGTCAAGAGAAGGTGAGGACCAGCAACAGCTCTAAGCCCTTAAGCCTATCGTAGGGGAGAAATGGCTTGGACGTTTGCACTTTGGGAGGTGGTCTGTGCCGGGAGTGAGAGTGAGAGTGAACCTGAGAATGTGTGTTGGGAGTGCTGGGAGGCAAGTTAAAGGCAGATGGCCAGAGTGTGTTTGGCTGTGAAAGCGGAGTCAAGGGAAGGTGAGGACCAGCAACAGCTCTAAGCCCTTAGATGTAGCGTGTGTCAGAAATCGCTTGGGTGTTTGCACTTTGGGAGGTGGTGTGTTCCAGGAGTGAGAGTGTGTTGGGAGTGGTGGGCGGCAAGGCAAAGGCAGTTGGCCAGAGTGTGTTTGACTGTGAAAGCGGTGTCAAGGGAAGGTGAGGACCAGCAACAGCTCTAAGCCCTTAGATGTAGCATGCGGCAGAAATCGCTTGGGTGTTTTGACTTTGGGAGGTGGTGTGTGCCGGGAGAGAGAGTGATTTGGGAGTGCTGGGAGGCAAGGCAAAGGCAGATGGGCAGAGTGTGTTTGGCTGTGAAAGCGGTGTCAAGGGAAGGTGAGGACCAGCAACAGCTCTAAGGCCTTAGATGTAGTGTGTGTCAGAAATCGCTTGGGTATTTGCTCTTTGGGAAGTGGTGTGTGCCGGCAGTGATAGTGAGATTCAACGTGAGAATGTGTTTTGGGAGTGCTGGGAGGCAAGTTAAAGGCAGATGGGCAGAGTGTGTTTGGCTGTGAAAGCGGAGTCAAGGGAAGGTGAGGACCAGCAACAGCTCTAAGCCCTTAGGCCTATCGTAGGGGAGAAATGGCTTGGACGTTTGCACTTTGGGAGGTTGTGTGTGTCGGGATTGAGAGTGAGATTGAGCCTGAGAATATGTATTGGGAGTGCTGGGAGGCAAAGGCAGGGTAGATGGGCAGAGTGTGCTTGGCTGTGAAAGCGGTGTCAAGGGAAGGTGAGGACCAGCAACAGCTCTAAGCTCTTAGATGTATCATGTGTCAGAAATCGCTTGGGTGTTTGCACTTTGGGAGGTGGTCTGTGCTGGGAGTGAGAGTGAGAGCGTGACTGTGCCTGAGAATGTGTGTTGGGAGTGCTGGGAGGCAAGGGCAGCACAGATGGGCAGAGTGTGTTTGGCTGTGAAAGCGGTGTCAAGGGAAGGTGAGGACCAGCAACAGCTCTAAGCCCTTAGATGTAGCATGTGGCAGAAATAGCTTGGGTGTTTTGACTTTGTGAGGTGGTGTGTGCCGGGAGAGAGAGTGATTTGGGAGTGCTGGGAGGCAAGGCAAAGGCAGATGGGCCGAGTGTGTTTGGCTGTGAAAGCGGTGTCAAGAGAAGGTGAGGACCAGCAACAGCTCGAAGCCCTTAGGCCTATCGTATGGGAGAAATGGCTTGGAGGTTTGCACTTTGGGAGGTGGTCTGTGCCGGGAGTGAGAGTGAGAGTGAGCCTGAGAATGTGTGTTGGGAGTGCTGGGAGTTGAGGCAAAGGCAGATGGGCAGAGTGTGTTTGTCTGTGAAAGCGGTGTCAAGAGAAGGTGAGGACCAGCAGCAGCTCTAAGCCCTTAAGCCTATCGTAGGGGAGAAATGGCTTGGACGTTTGCACTTTGGGAGGTGGTGTGTGCCGGGAGTGACAGTGAGATTGAGCCTGAGAATGTGTGTTGGGAGTGCTGGGAGGCAAAGGCAGGGTAGATGGGCAGAATGTGTTTGGCTGTGAAAGCGGTGTCAAGGGAAGGTTAGGACCAGCAACAGCTCTAACCCCTTAGATGTAGCGTATGTCAGAAATCGGTTGGGTGTTTGCACTTTGGGAGGTGGTCTGTGCCGATAGTGAGAGTGTGTTGGGAGTGGTGGGCGGCAAGGCAAAGGCAGATGGGCAGAGTGTGTTTGGCTGTGAAAGCGGTGTCAAGGGAAGGTGAGGACCAGCAACAGCTCTAAGGCCTTAGATGTAGCGTGTGTCAGAAATCGGTTGGGTGTTTGCACTTTGGGAGGTGGTCTGTGCCAGGAGTGAGAGAGAGATTGAACTTGAGAATGTGTGTTGGGAGTGCTGGGAGGCAAGGGCAGCACAGATGGGCAGAGTGTGTTTGGCTGTGAAAGCGGTGTGAAGGGAAGGTGCGGACCAGCAACAGCTCTAAGCCCTTAGATGTAGCATGCGGCAGAAAATGCTAGGACGTTTGCACTTTGGGAGGTGTTGTGTGCCGGGAGTGAGAGTGAGATTGAACCTGAGAATGTGCGTTGAGAGTGCTGGGAGGCAAGGCAAAGGCAGATGGGCAGAGTGTGTTTTCCTGTGAAAGCGGTGTCAAGGGAAGGTGAGGACCAGCAACAGCTCTAAGCCCTTAGGCCTATCGTAGGGGAGAAATGGCTAGGACGTTTGCACTTTGGGAGGTGGTCTGTGCCGGGAGTGAGAGTGAGATTGAGCCTGAGAATATGTTTTGGGAGTGATGGGAGGGAAAGCCAGGGTAGATGGCCAGAGTGTGTTTGGCTGTGAAAGCGGTGTCAAGGGAAGGTGAGGACCAGCAACAGCTCTAAGCCCTTAGGCCTATCGTAGGGGAGAAATGGCTTGGAGGTTTGCACTTTGGGAGGTGGTCTGTGCCGGGAGTGAGAGTGAGATTGAACCTGAGAATGTGTGTTGGGAGTGCTGGGAGGCAAGTTAAAGGCAGATGGCCAGAGTGTGTTTGGCTGTGAAAGCGGAGTCAAGGGAAGGTGAGGACCAGCAACAGCTCTAAGCCCTTAGATGTAGCGTGTGTCAGAAATCGCTTGGGTGTTGGCATTTTGGGAGGTGGTCTGTGCCGCGAGTGAGAATGAGATTCAACCTGAGAATGTGTGTTGGGAGTGCTGGGAGGCAAAGCCAGGGTAGATGGGCAGAGTGTGTTTGGCTGTGAAAGCAGTGTCAAGGGAAGGTGAGGACCAGCAACAGCTCTAAGCCCTTAGGCCTATCGTAGGGGAGAAATGGCTTGGAGGTTTGCACTTTGGGAGGTGGTGTGTGCCGGGAGTGAGAGTGAGAGTGAGCCTGAGAATGTGTGTTGGGAGTGCTGGGAGGCAAAGGCAGGGTAGATGGCCAGAGTGTGTTTGGCTGTGAAAGCGGTGTCAAGGGAAGGTGAGGACCAGCAACAGCTCTAAGCCCTTAGATGTAGCGTATGTCAGAAATCGGTTGGGTGTTTGCACTTTGGGAGGTGGTCTGTGCCGATAGTGAGAGTGTGTTGGGAGTGGTGGGCGGCAAGGCAAAGGCAGATGGGCAGAGTGTGTTTGTCTGTGAAAGCGGTGTCAAGAGAAGGTGAGGACCAGCAGCAGCTCTAAGCCCTTAAGCCTATCGTAGGGGAGAAATGGCTTGGACGTTTGCACTTTGGGAGGTGGTGTGTGCCGGGAGTGAGAGTGAGATTGAGCCTGAGAATGTGTGTTGGGAGTGCTGGGAGGCAAAGGCAGGGTAGATGGCCAGAGTGTGTTTGGCTGTGAAAGCGGTGTCAAGGGAAGGTGAGGACCAGCAACAGCTCTAAGCCCTTAGATGTAGCGTATGTCAGAAATCGGTTCGGTGTTTGCACTTTGGGAGGTGGTCTGTGCCGATAGTGAGAGTGTGTTGGGAGTGGTGGGCGGCAAGGCAAAGGCAGATGGCCAGAGTGTGTTTGGCTGTGAAAGCGGTGTCAAGGGAAGGTGAGGACCAGCAACAGCTCTAAGCCCTTAGGCCTATCGTAGGGGAGAAATGGCTAGGACGTTTGCACTTTGGGAGGTGGTCTGTGCCGGGAGTGAGAGTGAGATTGAGCCTGAGAATATGTTTTGGGAGTGATGGGAGGGAAAGCCAGGGTAGATGGCCAGAGTGTGTTTGGCTGTGAAAGCGGTGTCAAGGGAAGGTGAGGACCAGCAACAGCTCTAAGCCCTTAGGCCTATCGTAGGGGAGAAATGGCTTGGAGGTTTGCACTTTGGGAGGTGGTCTGTGCCGGGAGTGAGAGTGAGATTGAACCTGAGAATGTGTGTTGGGAGTGCTGGGAGGCAAGTTAAAGGCAGATGGCCAGAGTGTGTTTGGCTGTGAAAGCGGAGTCAAGGGAAGGTGAGGACCAGCAACAGCTCTAAGCCCTTAGATGTAGCATGTGTCAGAAATCGCTTGGGTGTTGGCATTTTGGGAGGTGGTCTGTGCCGCGAGTGAGAATGAGATTGAGCCTGAGAATGTGTGTTGGGAGTGCTGGGAGGCAAAGCCAGGGTAGATGGGCAGAGTGTGTTTGGCTGTGAAAGCGGTGTCAAGGGAAGGTGAGGACCAGCAACAGCTCTAAGCCCTTAGGCCTATCGTAGGGGAGAAATGGCTTGGAGGTTTGCACACTGGGAGGTGGTCTGTGCCGGAAGTGAGAGTGAGATTGAGCCTGAGAATGTGTGTTGGGAGTGCTGGGAGGCAAAGGCAGGGTAGATGGGCAGAGTGTGTTTGGCTGTGAAAGCGGTGTCAAGGGAAGGTGAAGACCAGCAACAGCTCTAAGCCCTTAGATGTAGCGTATGTCAGAAATCGGTTGGGTGTTTGCACTTTGGGAGGTGGTCTGTGCCGATAGTGAGAGTGTGTTGGGAGTGCTGGGCGGCAAGGCAAAGGCAGATGGCCAGTGTGTGTTTGGCTGTGAAAGCGGTGTCAAGGGAAGGTGAGGACCAGCAACAGCTCTAAGCCCTTAGATGTAGCGTGTGTCAGAAATCGCTTGGGTGTTGGCATTTTGGGAGGTGGTCTGTGCCGCGAGTGAGAATGAGATTCAACCTGAGAATGTGTGTTGGGAGTGCTGGGAGGCAAAGCCAGGGTAGATGGGCAGAGTGTGTTTGGCTGTGAAAGCGGTGTCAAGGGAAGGTGAGGACCAGCAACAGCTCTAAGCCCTTAGGCCTATCGTAGGGGAGAAATGGCTTGGAGGTTTGCACTTTGGGAGGTGGTGTGTGCCGGGAGTGAGAGTGAGCCTGAGAATGTGTGTTGGGAGTGCTGGGAGTTGAGGCAAAGGCAGATGGGTAGAGTGTGTTTGTCTGTGAAAGCGGTGTCAAGAGAAGGTGAGGACCAGCAGCAGCTCTAAGCCCTTAAGCCTATCGTAGGGGAGAAATGGCTTGGACGTTTGCACTTTGGGAGGTGGTGTGTGCCGGGAGTGACAGTGAGATTGAGCCTGAGAATGTGTGTTGGGAGTGCTGGGAGGCAAAGCCAGGGTAGATGGGCAGAATGTGTTTGGCTGTGAAAGCGGTGTCAAGGGAAGGTTAGGACCAGCAACAGCTCTAACCCCTTAGATGTAGCGTATGTCAGAAATCGGTTGGGTGTTTGCACTTTGGGAGGTGGTCTGTGCCGATAGTGAGAGTGTGTTGGGAGTGGTGGGCGGCAAGGCAAAGGCAGATGGGCAGAGTGTGTTTGGCTGTGAAAGCGGTGTCAAGGGAAGGTGAGGACCAGCAACAGCTCTAAGGCCTTATATGTAGCGTGTGTCAGAAATCGCTTGGGTATTTGCTCTTTGGGAAGTGGTGTGTGCCGGCAGTGATAGTGAGATTCAACCTGAGAATGTGTTTTGGGAGTGCTGGGAGGGAAAACCAGCGTAGATGGCCAGAGTGTGTTTGGCTGTGAAAGCGGTGTCAAGGGAAGGTGAGGACCAGCCACAGCTCTAAGCCCTTAGATGTAGCGTATGTCAGAAATCGGTTGGGTGTTTGCACTTTGGGAGGTGGTCTGTGCCAGGAGTGAGAGAGAGATTGAACTTGAGAATGTGTGTTGGGAGTGCTGGGAGGCAAGGGCAGCACAGATGGGCAGAGTGTGTTTGGCTGTGAAAGCGGTGTGAAGGGAAGGTGCGGACCAGCAACAGCTCTAAGCCCTTAGATGTAGCATGCGGCAGAAAATGCTAGGACGTTTGCACTTTGGGAGGTGTTGTGTGCCGGGAGTGAGAGTGAGATTGAACCTGAGAATGTGCGTTGAGAGTGCTGGGAGGCAAGGCAAAGGCAGATGGGCAGAGTGTGTTTTCCTGTGAAAGCGGTGTCAAGGGAAGGTGAGGACCAGCAACAGCTCTAAGCCCTTAGGCCTATCGTAGGGGAGAAATGGCTTGGACGTTTGCACTTTGGGAGGTGGTCTGTGCCGGGAGTGAGAGTGAGATTGAGCCTGAGAATATGTTTTGGGAGTGATGGGAGGGAAAGCCAGGGTAGATGGGCAGAGTGTGTTTGTCTGTGAAAGCGGTGTCAAGGGAAGGTGAGGACCAGCAACAGCTCTAAGCCCTTAGGCCTATCGTAGGGGAGAAATGGCTTGGAGGTTTGCACTTTGGGAGGTGGTCTGTGCCGGGAGTGAGAGTGAGATTGAGCCTGAGAATGTGTGTTGGGAGTGCTGGGAGGCAAGTTAAAGGCAGATGGCCAGAGTGTGTTTGGCTGTGAAAGCGGAGTCAAGGGAAGGTGAGGACCAGCAACAGCTCTAAGCCCTTAGATGTAGCGTGTGTCAGAAATCGCTTGGGTGTTGGCATTTTGGGAGGTGGTCTGTGCCGCGAGTGAGAATGAGATTCAACCTGAGAATGTGTGTTGGGAGTGCTGGGAGGCAAAGCCAGGGTAGATGGGCAGAGTGTGTTTGGCTGTGAAAGCGGTGTCAAGGGAAGGTGAGGACCAGCAACAGCTCTAAGTCCTTAGGCCTATCGTAGGGGTGAAATGGCTTGGAGGTTTGCACTTTGGGAGGTGGTGTGTGCCGGGAGTGAGAGTGAGAGTAAGCCTGAGAATGTGTGTTGGGAGTGCTGGGAGGCAAAACCAGCGTAGATGGCCAGAGTGTGTTTGGCTGTGAAAGCGGTGTCAAGGGAAGGTGAGGACCAGCCACAGCTCTAAGCCCTTAGATGTAGCGTATGTCAGAAATCGGTTGGGTGTTTGCACTTTGGGAGGTGGTCTGTGCCAGGAGTGAGAGAGAGATTGAACTTGAGAATGTGTCTTGGGAGTGCTGGGAGGCAAGGGCAGCACAGATGGTCAGAGTGTGTTTGGCTGTGAAAGCGGTGTGAAGGGAAGGTGCGGACCAGCAACAGCTCTAAGCCCTTAGGCCTATCGTAGGGGAGAAATGGCTTGGACGTTTGCACTTTGGGAGGTGGTGTGTGCCGGGAGTGAGAGTGAGATTGAGCCTGAGAATGTGTGTTGGGAGTGCTGGGAGGCAAAGCCAGGGTAGATGGGCAGAGTGTGTTTGGCTGTGAAAGCGGTGTCAAGGGAAGGTGAAGACCAGCAACAGCTCTAAGCCCTTAGATGTAGCGTGTGTCAGAAATCGCTTGGGTGTTTGCACTTTGGGAGGTGGTCTGTGCCGGGAGTGAGAGTGAGAGTGAGCCTGAGAATGTGTGTTGGGAGTGCTGGGAGGCAAAGCCAGGGTAGATGGGCAGAGTGTGTTTGGCTGTGAAAGCGGTGTCAAGGGAAGGTGAGGACCAGCAACAGCTCTAAGCTCTTAGATGTAGAGTGTGTCAGAAATCGCTTGGAGGTTTGCACTTTGGGAGGTGGTCTGTGCCGATAGTGAGAGTGTGTTGGGAGTGGTGGGCGGCAAGGCAAAGGCAGATGGGCAGAGTGTGTTTGGCTGTGAAAGCGGTGTCAAGGGAAGGTGAGGACCAGCAACAGCTCTAAGGCCTTAGATGTAGTGTGTGTCAGAAATCGCTTGGGTATTTGCTCTTTGGGAAGTGGTGTGTGCCGGCAGTGATAGTGAGATTCAACGTGAGAATGTGTTTTGGGAGTGCTGGGAGTCAAAACCAGCATAGATGGCCAGAGTGTGTTTGGCTGTGACAGCGGTGTCAAGGGAAGGTGAGGACCAGCCACAGCTCTAAGCCCTTAGGCCTATCGTAGGGGAGAAATGGCTTGGACGTTTGCACTTGGGGAGGTGGTCTGTGCCGGGAGTGAGAGTGATAGTGAGCCTGAGAATATGTATTGGGAGTGCTGGGAGGGAAAGCCAGGGTAGATGGGCAGAGTGTGTTTGGCTGTGAAAGCGCTGTCAAGGGAAGGTGAGGACCAGCAACAGCTCTAAGCCCTTAGATGTAGCATGCGGCAGAAATCGCTTGGGTGTTTTGACTTTGTGAGGTGGTGTGTGCCGGGAGAGAGAGTGATTTTGGAGTGCTGGGAGGCAAGGCAAAGGCAGATGGGCAGAGTGTGTTTGGCTGTGAAAGCGGTGTCAAGAGAAGGTGAGGACCAGCAACAGCTCGAAGCCCTTAGGCCTATCGTATGGGAGAAATGGCTTGGAGGTTTGCACTTTGGGAGGTGGTCTGTGCCGGGAGTGAGAGTGTGTTTGGAGTGGTGGGCGGCAAGGCAAAGGCAGATGGGCAGAGTGTGTTTGTCTGTGAAAGCGGTGTCAAGGGAAGGTGAGGACCAGCAACAGCTCTAAGGCCTTAGATGTAGTGTGTGTCAGAAATTGCTTGGGTATTTGCTCTTTGGGAAGTGGTGTGTGCCGGCAGTGATAGTGAGATTCAACGTGAGAATGTGTTTTGGGAGTGCTGGGAGGCAAGTTAAAGGCAGATGGCCAGAGTGTGTTTGGCTGTGAAAGCGGAGTCAAGGGAAGGTGAGGACCAGCAACAGCTCTAAGCCCTTAGATGTAGCGTGTGTCAGAAATCGCTTGGGTGTTGGCATTTTGGGAGGTGGTCTGTGCCGCGAGTGAGAATGAGATTCAACCTGAGAATGTGTGTTGGGAGTGCTGGGAGGCAAAGCCAGGGTAGATGGGCAGAGTGTGTTTGGCTGTGAAAGCGGTGTCAAGGGAAGGTGAGGACCAGCAACAGCTCTAAGCCCTTAGGCCTATCGTATGGGAGAAATGGCTTGGAGGTTTGCACTTTGGGAGGTGGTCTGTGCCGGGAGTGAGAGTGAGAGTGAGCCTGACAATGTGTTTTGGGAGTGCTGGTAGTTGAGGCAAAGGCAGATGGGCAGAGTGTGTTTGTCTGTGAAAGCGGTGTCAAGAGAAGGTGAGGACCAGCAACAGCTCTAAGCCCTTAAGCCTATCGTAGGGGAGAAATGGCTTGGACGTTTGCACTTTGGGAGGTGGTCTGTGCCGGGAGTGAGAGTGAGAGTGAACCTGAGAATGTGTGTTGGGAGTGCTGGGAGGCAAGTTAAAGGCAGATGGCCAGAGTGTGTTTGGCTGTGAAAGCGGAGTCAAGGGAAGGTGAGGACCAGCAACAGCTCTAAGCCCTTAGATGTAGCGTGTGTCAGAAATCGCTTGGGTGTTTGCACTTTGGGAGGTGGTGTGTTCCAGGAGTGAGAGTGTGTTGGGAGTGGTGGGCGGCAAGGCAAAGGCAGTTGGCCAGAGTGTGTTTGACTGTGAAAGCGGTGTCAAGGGAAGGTGAGGACCAGCAACAGCTCTAAGCCCTTAGATGTAGCATGCGGCAGAAATCGCTTGGGTGTTTTGACTTTGGGAGGTGGTGTGTGCCGGGAGAGAGAGTGATTTGGGAGTGCTGGGAGGCAAGGCAAAGGCAGATGGGCAGAGTGTGTTTGGCTGTGAAAGCGGTGTCAAGGGAAGGTGAGGACCAGCAACAGCTCTAAGGCCTTAGATGTAGTGTGTGTCAGAAATCGCTTGGGTATTTGCTCTTTGGGAAGTGGTGTGTGCCGGCAGTGATAGTGAGATTCAACGTGAGAATGTGTTTTGGGAGTGCTGGGAGGCAAGTTAAAGGCAGATGGGCAGAGTGTGTTTGGCTGTGAAAGCGGAGTCAAGGGAAGGTGAGGACCAGCAACAGCTCTAAGCCCTTAGGCCTATCGTAGGGGAGAAATGGCTTGGACGTTTGCACTTTGGGAGGTTGTGTGTGTCGGGATTGAGAGTGAGATTGAGCCTGAGAATATGTATTGGGAGTGCTGGGAGGCAAAGGCAGGGTAGATGGGCAGAGTGTGCTTGGCTGTGAAAGCGGTGTCAAGGGAAGGTGAGGACCAGCAACAGCTCTAAGCTCTTAGATGTATCATGTGTCAGAAATCGCTTGGGTGTTTGCACTTTGGGAGGTGGTCTGTGCTGGGAGTGAGAGTGAGAGCGTGACTGTGCCTGAGAATGTGTGTTGGGAGTGCTGGGAGGCAAGGGCAGCACAGATGGGCAGAGTGTGTTTGGCTGTGAAAGCGGTGTCAAGGGAAGGTGAGGACCAGCAACAGCTCTAAGCCCTTAGATGTAGCATGTGGCAGAAATAGCTTGGGTGTTTTGACTTTGTGAGGTGGTGTGTGCCGGGAGAGAGAGTGATTTGGGAGTGCTGGGAGGCAAGGCAAAGGCAGATGGGCCGAGTGTGTTTGGCTGTGAAAGCGGTGTCAAGAGAAGGTGAGGACCAGCAACAGCTCGAAGCCCTTAGGCCTATCGTATGGGAGAAATGGCTTGGAGGTTTGCACTTTGGGAGGTGGTCTGTGCCGGGAGTGAGAGTGAGAGTGAGCCTGAGAATGTGTGTTGGGAGTGCTGGGAGTTGAGGCAAAGGCAGATGGGCAGAGTGTGTTTGTCTGTGAAAGCGGTGTCAAGAGAAGGTGAGGACCAGCAGCAGCTCTAAGCCCTTAAGCCTATCGTAGGGGAGAAATGGCTTGGACGTTTGCACTTTGGGAGGTGGTGTGTGCCGGGAGTGACAGTGAGATTGAGCCTGAGAATGTGTGTTGGGAGTGCTGGGAGGCAAAGGCAGGGTAGATGGGCAGAATGTGTTTGGCTGTGAAAGCGGTGTCAAGGGAAGGTTAGGACCAGCAACAGCTCTAACCCCTTAGATGTAGCGTATGTCAGAAATCGGTTGGGTGTTTGCACTTTGGGAGGTGGTCTGTGCCGATAGTGAGAGTGTGTTGGGAGTGGTGGGCGGCAAGGCAAAGGCAGATGGGCAGAGTGTGTTTGGCTGTGAAAGCGGTGTCAAGGGAAGGTGAGGACCAGCAACAGCTCTAAGGCCTTAGATGTAGCGTGTGTCAGAAATCGCTTGGGTGTTTGCACTTTGGGAGGTGGTCTGTGCCAGGAGTGAGAGAGAGATTGAACTTGAGAATGTGTGTTGGGAGTGCTGGGAGGCAAGGGCAGCACAGATGGGCAGAGTGTGTTTGGCTGTGAAAGCGGTGTGAAGGGAAGGTGCGGACCAGCAACAGCTCTAAGCCCTTAGATGTAGCATGCGGCAGAAAATGCTAGGACGTTTGCACTTTGGGAGGTGTTGTGTGCCGGGAGTGAGAGTGAGATTGAACCTGAGAATGTGCGTTGAGAGTGCTGGGAGGCAAGGCAAAGGCAGATGGGCAGAGTGTGTTTTCCTGTGAAAGCGGTGTCAAGGGAAGGTGAGGACCAGCAACAGCTCTAAGCCCTTAGGCCTATCGTAGGGGAGAAATGGCTAGGACGTTTGCACTTTGGGAGGTGGTCTGTGCCGGGAGTGAGAGTGAGATTGAGCCTGAGAATATGTTTTGGGAGTGATGGGAGGGAAAGCCAGGGTAGATGGCCAGAGTGTGTTTGGCTGTGAAAGCGGTGTCAAGGGAAGGTGAGGACCAGCAACAGCTCTAAGCCCTTAGGCCTATCGTAGGGGAGAAATGGCTTGGAGGTTTGCACTTTGGGAGGTGGTCTGTGCCGGGAGTGAGAGTGAGATTGAACCTGAGAATGTGTGTTGGGAGTGCTGGGAGGCAAGTTAAAGGCAGATGGCCAGAGTGTGTTTGGCTGTGAAAGCGGAGTCAAGGGAAGGTGAGGACCAGCAACAGCTCTAAGCCCTTAGATGTAGCATGTGTCAGAAATCGCTTGGGTGTTGGCATTTTGGGAGGTGGTCTGTGCCGCGAGTGAGAATGAGATTCAACCTGAGAATGTGTGTTGGGAGTGCTGGGAGGCAAAGCCAGGGTAGATGGGCAGAGTGTGTTTGGCTGTGAAAGCGGTGTCAAGGGAAGGTGAGGACCAGCAACAGCTCTAAGCCCTTAGGCCTATCGTAGGGGAGAAATGGCTTGGAGGTTTGCACACTGGGAGGTGGTCTGTGCCGGAAGTGAGAGTGAGATTCAACCTGAGAATGTGTGTTGGGAGTGCTGGGAGGCAAGGCAAAGGCGGATGGGCAGAGTGTGTTTGTCTGTGGAAGAGGTGTCAAGAGAAGGTGAGGACCAGCAACAGCTCTAAGCCCTTAAGCCTATCGCAGGGGAGAAATGGCTTGGACGTTTGCACTTTGGGAGGTGGTCTGTGCCGGGAGTGAGAGTGAGATTGAGCCTGAGAATGTGTGTTGGGAGTGCTGGGAGGCAAAGGCAGGGTAGATGGGCAGAGTGTGTTTGGCTGTGAAAGCGGTGTCAAGGGAAGGTGAAGACCAGCAACAGCTCTAAGCCCTTAGATGTAGCGTATGTCAGAAATCGGTTGGGTGTTTGCACTTTGGGAGGTGGTCTGTGCCGATAGTGAGAGTGTTTTGGGAGTGCTGGGCGGCAAGGCAAAGGCAGATGGCCAGTGTGTGTTTGGCTGTGAAAGCGGTGTCAAGGGAAGGTGAGGACCAGCAACAGCTCTAAGGCCTTAGATGTAGCGTGTGTCAGAAATCGCTTGGGTGTTGGCATTTTGGGAGGTGGTCTGTGCCGCGAGTGAGAATGAGATTCAACCTGAGAATGTGTGTTGGGAGTGCTGGGAGGCAAAGCCAGGGTAGATGGGCAGAGTGTGTTTGGCTGTGAAAGCGGTGTCAAGGGAAGGTGAGGACCAGCAACAGCTCTAAGCCCTTAGGCCTATCGTAGGGGAGAAATGGCTTGGAGGTTTGCACTTTGGGAGGTGGTGTGTGCCGGGAGTGAGAGTGAGCCTGAGAATGTGTGTTGGGAGTGCTGGGAGTTGAGGCAAAGGCAGATGGGTAGAGTGTGTTTGTCTGTGAAAGCGGTGTCAAGAGAAGGTGAGGACCAGCAGCAGCTCTAAGCCCTTAAGCCTATCGTATGGGAGAAATGGCTTGGAGGATTGCACTTTGGGAGGTGGTGTGTGCCGGGAGTGAGAGTGAGATTGAGCCTGAGAATGTGTGTTGGGAGTGCTGGGAGGCAAAGCCAGGGTAGATGGGCAGAATGTGTTTGGCTGTGAAAGCGGTGTCAAGGGAAGGTGAGGACAAGCAACAGCTCTAACCCCTTAGATGTAGCGTATGTCAGAAATCGGTTGGGTGTTTGCACTTTGGGAGGTGGTCTGTGCCGATAGTGAGAGTGTGTTGGGAGTGGTGGGCGGCAAGGCAAAGGCAGATGGGCAGAGTGTGTTTGGCTGTGAAAGCGGTGTCAAGGGAAGGTGAGGACCAGCAACAGCTCTAAGGCCTTAGATGTAGCGTGTGTCAGAAATCGCTTGGGTATTTGCTCTTTGGGAAGTGGTGTGTGCCGGCAGTGATAGTGAGATTCAACCTGAGAATGTGTTTTGGGAGTGCTGGGAGGCAAAACCAGCGTAGATGGCCAGAGTGTGTTTGGCTGTGAAAGCGGTGTCAAGGGAAGGTGAGGACCAGCCACAGCTCTAAGCCCTTAGATGTAGCGTATGTCAGAAATCGGTTGGGTGTTTGCACTTTGGGAGGTGGTCTGTGCCAGGAGTGGGAGAGAGATTGAACTTGAGAATGTGTGTTGGGAGTGCTGGGAGGCAAGGGCAGCACAGATGGGCAGAGTGTGTTTGGCTGTGAAAGCGGTGTGAAGGGAAGGTGCGGACCAGCAACAGCTCTCAGCCCTTAGATGTAGCATGCGGCAGAAAATGCTAGGACGTTTGCACTTTGGGAGGTGTTGTGTGCCGGGAGTGAGAGTGAGATTGAACCTGAGAATGTGCGTTGAGAGTGCTGGGAGGCAAGGCAAAGGCAGATGGGCAGAGTGTGTTTTCCTGTGAAAGCGGTGTCAAGGGAAGGTGAGGACCAGCAACAGCTCTAAGCCCTTAGGCCTATCGTAGGGGAGAAATGGCTTGGACGTTTGCACTTTGGGAGGTGGTCTGTGCCGGGAGTGAGAGTGAGATTGAGCCTGAGAATATGTTTTGGGAGTGATGGGAGGGAAAGCCAGGGTAGATGGGCAGAGTGTGTTTGTCTGTGAAAGCGGTGTCAAGGGAAGGTGAGGACCAGCAACAGCTCTAAGCCCTTAGGCCTATCGTAGGGGAGAAATGGCTTGGAGGTTTGCACTTTGGGAGGTGGTCTGTGCCGGGAGTGAGAGTGAGATTGAACCTGAGAATGTGTGTTGGGAGTGCTGGGAGGCAAGTTAAAGGCAGATGGCCAGAGTGTGTTTGGCTGTGAAAGCGGAGTCAAGGGAAGGTGAGGACCAGCAACAGCTCTAAGCCCTTAGATGTAGCGTGTGTCAGAAATCGCTTGGGTGTTGGCATTTTGGGAGGTGGTCTGTGCCGCGAGTGAGAATGAGATTCAACCTGAGAATGTGTGTTGGGAGTGCTGGGAGGCAAAGCCAGGGTAGATGGGCAGAGTGTGTTTGGCTGTGAAAGCGGTGTCAAGGGAAGGTGAGGACCAGCAACAGCTCTAAGTCCTTAGGCCTATCGTAGGGGTGAAATGGCTTGGAGGTTTGCACTTTGGGAGGTGGTGTGTGCCGGGAGTGAGAGTGAGAGTAAGCCTGAGAATGTGTGTTGGGAGTGCTGGGAGGCAAAGGCAGGGTAGATGGGCAGAGTGTGTTTGGCTGTGAAAGCGGTGTCAAGGGAAGGTGAAGACCAGCAACAGCTCTAAGCCCTTAGATGTAGCGTATGTCAGAAATCGGTTGGGTGTTTGCACTTTGGGAGGTGGTCTGTGCCGATAGTGAGAGTGTGTTGGGAGTGCTGGGCGGCAAGGCAAAGGCAGATGGCCAGAGTGTGTTTGGCTGTGAAAGCGGTGTCAAGGGAAGGTGAGGACCAGCAACAGCTCTAAGGCCTTAGATGTAGCGTGTGTCAGAAATCGCTTGGGTGTTGGCATTTTGGGAGGTGGTCTGTGCCGCGAGTGAGAATGAGATTCAACCTGAGAATGTGTGTTGGGAGTGCTGGGAGGCAAAGCCAGGGTAGATGGGCAGAGTGTGTTTGGCTGTGAAAGCGGTGTCAAGGGAAGGTGAGGACCAGCAACAGCTCTAAGCCCTTAGGCCTATCGTAGGGGAGAAATGGCTTGGAGGTTTGCACTTTGGGAGGTGGTGTGTGCCGGGAGTGAGAGTGAGCCTGAGAATGTGTGTTGGGAGTGCTGGGAGTTGAGGCAAAGGCAGATGGGTAGAGTGTGTTTGTCTGTGAAAGCGGTGTCAAGAGAAGGTGAGGACCAGCAGCAGCTCTAAGCCCTTAAGCCTATCGTAGGGGAGAAATGGCTTGGACGTTTGCACTTTGGGAGGTGGTGTGTGCCGGGAGTGACAGTGAGATTGAGCCTGAGAATGTGTGTTGGGAGTGCTGGGAGGCAAAGGCAGGGTAGATGGGCAGAATGTGTTTGGCTGTGAAAGCGGTGTCAAGGGAAGGTTAGGACCAGCAACAGCTCTAACCCCTTAGATGTAGCGTATGTCAGAAATCGGTTGGGTGTTTGCACTTTGGGAGGTGGTCTGTGCCGATAGTGAGAGTGTGTTGGGAGTGGTGGGCGGCAAGGCAAAGGCAGATGGGCAGAGTGTGTTTGGCTGTGAAAGCGGTGTCAAGGGAAGGTGAGGACCAGCAACAGCTCTAAGGCCTTAGATGTAGCGTGTGTCAGAAATCGCTTGGGTATTTGCTCTTTGGGAAGTGGTGTGTGCCGGCAGTGATAGTGAGATTCAACCTGAGAATGTGTTTTGGGAGTGCTGGGAGGCAAAACCAGCGTAGATGGCCAGAGTGTGTTTGGCTGTGAAAGCGGTGTCAAGGGAAGGTGAGGACCAGCCACAGCTCTAAGCCCTTAGATGTAGCGTATGTCAGAAATCGGTTGGGTGTTTGCACTTTGGGAGGTGGTCTGTGCCAGGAGTGAGAGAGAGATTGAACTTGAGAATGTGTGTTGGGAGTGCTGGGAGGCAAGGGCAGCACAGATGGGCAGAGTGTGTTTGGCTGTGAAAGCGGTGTGAAGGGAAGGTGCGGACCAGCAACAGCTCTCAGCCCTTAGATGTAGCATGCGGCAGAAAATGCTAGGACGTTTGCACTTTGGGAGGTGTTGTGTGCCGGGAGTGAGAGTGAGATTGAACCTGAGAATGTGCGTTGAGAGTGCTGGGAGGCAAGGCAAAGGCAGATGGGCAGAGTGTGTTTTCCTGTGAAAGCGGTGTCAAGGGAAGGTGAGGACCAGCAACAGCT
Source organism: Pelecanus crispus (assembly GCF_030463565.1). Lineage (NCBI taxonomy): Eukaryota > Metazoa > Chordata > Aves > Pelecaniformes > Pelecanidae > Pelecanus > Pelecanus crispus. The sequence continues at coordinate 499,506 of NC_134667.1, read as the reverse complement.
CTAAGCACTTAGGCCTATCGTAGGGGAGAAATGGCTTGGACGTTTGCACTTTGGGAGGTGGTCTGTGCCGGGAGTGAGAGTGAGATTGAGCCTGAGAATATGTTTTGGGAGTGATGGGAGGGAAAGCCAGGGTAGATGGGCAGAGTGTGTTTGTCTGTGAAAGCGGTGTCAAGGGAAGGTGAGGACCAGCAACAGCTCTAAGCCCTTAGGCCTATCGTAGGGGAGAAATGGCTTGGAGGTTTGCACTTTGGGAGGTGGTCTGTGCCGGGAGTGAGAGTGAGATTGAACCTGAGAATGTGTGTTGGGAGTGCTGGGAGGCAAGTTAAAGGCAGATGGGCAGAGTGTGTTTGGCTGTGAAAGCGGAGTCAAGGGAAGGTGAGGACCAGCAACAGCTCTAAGCCCTTAGATGTAGCGTGTGTCAGAAATCGCTTGGGTGTTGGCATTTTGGGAGGTGGTCTGTGCCGCGAGTGAGAATGAGATTCAACCTGAGAATGTGTGTTGGGAGTGCTGGGAGGCAAAGCCAGGGTAGATGGGCAGAGTGTGTTTGGCTGTGAAAGCGGTGTCAAGGGAAGGTGAGGACCAGCAACAGCTCTAAGTCCTTAGGCCTATCGTAGGGGTGAAATGGCTTGGAGGTTTGCACTTTGGGAGGTGGTGTGTGCCGGGAGTGAGAGTGAGAGTAAGCCTGAGAATGTGTGTTGGGAGTGCTGGGAGGCAAAACCAGCGTAGATGGCCAGAGTGTGTTTGGCTGTGAAAGCGGTGTCAAGGGAAGGTGAGGACCAGCCACAGCTCTAAGCCCTTAGATGTAGCGTATGTCAGAAATCGGTTGGGTGTTTGCACTTTGGGAGGTGGTCTGTGCCAGGAGTGAGAGAGAGATTGAACTTGAGAATGTGTCTTGGGAGTGCTGGGAGGCAAGGGCAGCACAGATGGTCAGAGTGTGTTTGGCTGTGAAAGCGGTGTGAAGGGAAGGTGCGGACCAGCAACAGCTCTAAGCCCTTAGGCCTATCGTAGGGGAGAAATGGCTTGGACGTTTGCACTTTGGGAGGTGGTGTGTGCCGGGAGTGAGAGTGAGATTGAGCCTGAGAATGTGTGTTGGGAGTGCTGGGAGGCAAAGCCAGGGTAGATGGGCAGAGTGTGTTTGGCTGTGAAAGCGGTGTCAAGGGAAGGTGAAGACCAGCAACAGCTCTAAGCCCTTAGATGTAGCGTATGTCAGAAATCGGTTGGGTGTTTGCACTTTGGGAGGTGGTCTGTGCCGGGAGTGAGAGTGAGAGTGAGCCTGAGAATGTGTGTTGGGAGTGCTGGGAGGCAAACCCAGGGTAGATGGGCAGAGTGTGTTTGGCTGTGAAAGCGGTGTCAAGGGAAGGTGAGGACCAGCAACAGCTCTAAGCTCTTAGATGTAGCGTGTGTCAGAAATCGCTTGGAGGTTTGCACTTTGGGAGGTAGTCTGTGCCGATAGTGAGAGTGTGTTGGGAGTGGTGGGCGGCAAGGCAAACGCAGATGGGCAGAGTGTGTTTGGCTGTGAAAGCAGTGTCAAGGGAAGGTGAGGACCAGCAACAGCTCTAAGGCCTTAGATGTAGTGTGTGTCAGAAATCGCTTGGGTATTTGCTCTTTGGGAAGTGGTCTGTGCCGGCAGTGATAGTGAGATTCAACGTGAGAATGTGTTTTGGGAGTGCTGGGAGTCAAAACCAGCATAGATGGCCAGAGTGTGTTTGGCTGTGACAGCGGTGTCAAGGGAAGGTGAGGACCAGCCACAGCTCTAAGCCCTTAGGCCTATCGTAGGGGAGAAATGGCTTGGACGTTTGCACTTGGGGAGGTGGTCTGTGCCGGGAGTGAGAGTGATAGTGAGCCTGAGAATATGTATTGGGAGTGCTGGGAGGGAAAGCCAGGGTAGATGGGCAGAGTGTGTTTGGCTGTGAAAGCGGTGTCAAGGGAAGGTGAGGACCAGCAACAGCTCTAAGCCCTTAGATGTAGCATGCGGCAGAAATCGCTTGGGTGTTTTGACTTTGTGAGGTGGTGTGTGCCGGGAGAGAGAGTGATTTTGGAGTGCTGGGAGGCAAGGCAAAGGCAGATGGGCAGAGTGTGTTTGGCTGTGAAAGCGGTGTCAAGAGAAGGTGAGGACCAGCAACAGCTCTAAGCCCTTAGGCCTATCGTAGGGGAGAAATGGCTTGGAGGTTTGCACTTTGGGAGGTGGTCTGTGCCGGGAGTGAGAGTGAGATTGAACCTGAGAATGTGTGTTGGGAGTGCTGGGAGGCAAGTTAAAGGCAGATGGGCAGAGTGTGTTTGGCTGTGAAAGCGGAGTCAAGGGAAGGTGAGGACCAGCAACAGCTCTAAGCCCTTAGATGTAGCGTGTGTCAGAAATCGCTTGGGTGTTGGCATTTTGGGAGGTGGTCTGTGCCGCGAGTGAGAATGAGATTCAACCTGAGAATGTGTGTTGGGAGTGCTGGGAGGCAAAGCCAGGGTAGATGGGCAGAGTGTGTTTGGCTGTGAAAGCGGTGTCAAGGGAAGGTGAGGACCAGCAACAGCTCTAAGCTCTTAGATGTAGCGTGTGTCAGAAATCGCTTGGAGGTTTGCACTTTGGGAGGTGGTCTGTGCCGATAGTGAGAGTGTGTTGGGAGTGCTGGGCGGCAAGGCAAACGCAGATGGGCAGAGTGTGTTTGGCTGTGAAAGCGGTGTCAAGGGAAGGTGAGGACCAGCAACAGCTCTAAGGCCTTAGATGTAGTGTGTGTCAGAAATCGCTTGGGTATTTGCTCTTTGGGAAGTGGTCTTGCCGGCAGTGATAGTGAGATTCAACGTGAGAATGTGTTTTGGGAGTGCTGGGAGTCAAAACCAGCATAGATGGCCAGAGTGTGTTTGGCTGTGACAGCGGTGTCAAGGGAAGGTGAGGACCAGCAACAGCTCTAAGGCCTTAGATGTAGTGTGTGTCAGAAATCGCTTGGGTATTTGCTCTTTGGGAAGTGGTGTGTGCCGGAAGTGATAGTGAGATTCAACGTGAGAATGTGTTTTGGGAGTGCTGGGAGGCAAGTTAAAGGCAGATGGGCAGAGTGTGTTTGGCTGTGAAAGCGGAGTCAAGGGAAGGTGAGGACCAGCAACAGCTCTAAGCCCTTAGGCCTATCGTAGGGGAGAAATGGCTTGGACGTTTGCACTTTGGGAGGTTGTGTGTGTCGGGATTGAGAGTGAGATTGAACCTGAGAATGTGCGTTGAGAGTGCTGGGAGGCAAGGCAAAGGCAGATGGGCAGAGTGTGTTTTCCTGTGAAAGCGGTGTCAAGGGAAGGTGAGGACCAGCAACAGCTCTAAGCCCTTAGGCCTATCGTAGGGGAGAAATGGCTAGGACGTTTGCACTTTGGGAGGTGGTCTGTGCCGGGAGTGAGAGTGAGATTGAGCCTGAGAATATGTTTTGGGAGTGATGGGAGGGAAAGCCAGGGTAGATGGCCAGAGTGTGTTTGGCTGTGAAAGCGGTGTCAAGGGAAGGTGAGGACCAGCAACAGCTCTAAGCCCTTAGGCCTATCGTAGGGGAGAAATGGCTTGGAGGTTTGCACTTTGGGAGGTGGTCTGTGCCGGGAGTGAGAGTGAGATTGAACCTGAGAATGTGTGTTGGGAGTGCTGGGAGGCAAGTTAAAGGCAGATGGCCAGAGTGTGTTTGGCTGTGAAAGCGGAGTCAAGGGAAGGTGAGGACCAGCAACAGCTCTAAGCCCTTAGATGTAGCATGTGTCAGAAATCGCTTGGGTGTTGGCATTTTGGGAGGTGGTCTGTGCCGCGAGTGAGAATGAGATTCAACCTGAGAATGTGTGTTGGGAGTGCTGGGAGGCAAAGCCAGGGTAGATGGGCAGAGTGTGTTTGGCTGTGAAAGCGGTGTCAAGGGAAGGTGAGGACCAGCAACAGCTCTAAGCCCTTAGGCCTATCGTAGGGGAGAAATGGCTTGGAGGTTTGCACACTGGGAGGTGGTCTGTGCCGGAAGTGAGAGTGAGATTCAACCTGAGAATGTGTGTTGGGAGTGCTGGGAGGCAAGGCAAAGGCGGATGGGCAGAGTGTGTTTGTCTGTGGAAGAGGTGTCAAGAGAAGGTGAGGACCAGCAACAGCTCTAAGCCCTTAAGCCTATCGCAGGGGAGAAATGGCTTGGACGTTTGCACTTTGGGAGGTGGTCTGTGCCGGGAGTGAGAGTGAGATTGAGCCTGAGAATGTGTGTTGGGAGTGCTGGGAGGCAAAGGCAGGGTAGATGGGCAGAGTGTGTTTGGCTGTGAAAGCGGTGTCAAGGGAAGGTGAAGACCAGCAACAGCTCTAAGCCCTTAGATGTAGCGTATGTCAGAAATCGGTTGGGTGTTTGCACTTTGGGAGGTGGTCTGTGCCGATAGTGAGAGTGTTTTGGGAGTGCTGGGCGGCAAGGCAAAGGCAGATGGCCAGTGTGTGTTTGGCTGTGAAAGCGGTGTCAAGGGAAGGTGAGGACCAGCAACAGCTCTAAGGCCTTAGATGTAGCGTGTGTCAGAAATCGCTTGGGTGTTGGCATTTTGGGAGGTGGTCTGTGCCGCGAGTGAGAATGAGATTCAACCTGAGAATGTGTGTTGGGAGTGCTGGGAGGCAAAGCCAGGGTAGATGGGCAGAGTGTGTTTGGCTGTGAAAGCGGTGTCAAGGGAAGGTGAGGACCAGCAACAGCTCTAAGCCCTTAGGCCTATCGTAGGGGAGAAATGGCTTGGAGGTTTGCACTTTGGGAGGTGGTGTGTGCCGGGAGTGAGAGTGAGCCTGAGAATGTGTGTTGGGAGTGCTGGGAGTTGAGGCAAAGGCAGATGGGTAGAGTGTGTTTGTCTGTGAAAGCGGTGTCAAGAGAAGGTGAGGACCAGCAGCAGCTCTAAGCCCTTAAGCCTATCGTATGGGAGAAATGGCTTGGAGGATTGCACTTTGGGAGGTGGTGTGTGCCGGGAGTGAGAGTGAGATTGAGCCTGAGAATGTGTGTTGGGAGTGCTGGGAGGCAAAGCCAGGGTAGATGGGCAGAATGTGTTTGGCTGTGAAAGCGGTGTCAAGGGAAGGTTAGGACCAGCAACAGCTCTAACCCCTTAGATGTAGCGTATGTCAGAAATCGGTTGGGTGTTTGCACTTTGGGAGGTGGTCTGTGCCGATAGTGAGAGTGTGTTGGGAGTGGTGGGCGGCAAGGCAAAGGCAGATGGGCAGAGTGTGTTTGGCTGTGAAAGCGGTGTCAAGGGAAGGTGAGGACCAGCAACAGCTCTAAGGCCTTAGATGTAGCGTGTGTCAGAAATCGCTTGGGTATTTGCTCTTTGGGAAGTGGTGTGTGCCGGCAGTGATAGTGAGATTCAACCTGAGAATGTGTTTTGGGAGTGCTGGGAGGCAAAACCAGCGTAGATGGCCAGAGTGTGTTTGGCTGTGAAAGCGGTGTCAAGGGAAGGTGAGGACCAGCCACAGCTCTAAGCCCTTAGATGTAGCGTATGTCAGAAATCGGTTGGGTGTTTGCACTTTGGGAGGTGGTCTGTGCCAGGAGTGGGAGAGAGATTGAACTTGAGAATGTGTGTTGGGAGTGCTGGGAGGCAAGGGCAGCACAGATGGGCAGAGTGTGTTTGGCTGTGAAAGCGGTGTGAAGGGAAGGTGCGGACCAGCAACAGCTCTCAGCCCTTAGATGTAGCATGCGGCAGAAAATGCTAGGACGTTTGCACTTTGGGAGGTGTTGTGTGCCGGGAGTGAGAGTGAGATTGAACCTGAGAATGTGCGTTGAGAGTGCTGGGAGGCAAGGCAAAGGCAGATGGGCAGAGTGTGTTTTCCTGTGAAAGCGGTGTCAAGGGAAGGTGAGGACCAGCAACAGCTCTAAGCCCTTAGGCCTATCGTAGGGGAGAAATGGCTTGGACGTTTGCACTTTGGGAGGTGGTCTGTGCCGGGAGTGAGAGTGAGATTGAGCCTGAGAATATGTTTTGGGAGTGATGGGAGGGAAAGCCAGGGTAGATGGGCAGAGTGTGTTTGGCTGTGAAAGCGGTGTCAAGGGAAGGTGAGGACCAGCAACAGCTCTAAGCCCTTAGGCCTATCGTAGGGGAGAAATGGCTTGGAGGTTTGCACTTTGGGAGGTGGTCTGTGCCGGGAGTGAGAGTGAGATTGAACCTGAGAATGTGTGTTGGGAGTGCTGGGAGGCAAGTTAAAGGCAGATGGCCAGAGTGTGTTTGGCTGTGAAAGCGGAGTCAAGGGAAGGTGAGGACCAGCAACAGCTCTAAGCCCTTAGATGTAGCGTGTGTCAGAAATCGCTTGGGTGTTGGCATTTTGGGAGGTGGTCTGTGCCGCGAGTGAGAATGAGATTCAACCTGAGAATGTGTGTTGGGAGTGCTGGGAGGCAAAGCCAGGGTAGATGGGCAGAGTGTGTTTGGCTGTGAAAGCGGTGTCAAGGGAAGGTGAGGACCAGCAACAGCTCTAAGTCCTTAGGCCTATCGTAGGGGTGAAATGGCTTGGAGGTTTGCACTTTGGGAGGTGGTGTGTGCCGGGAGTGAGAGTGAGAGTAAGCCTGAGAATGTGTGTTGGGAGTGCTGGGAGGCAAAGGCAGGGTAGATGGGCAGAGTGTGTTTGGCTGTGAAAGCGGTGTCAAGGGAAGGTGAAGACCAGCAACAGCTCTAAGCCCTTAGATGTAGCGTATGTCAGAAATCGCTTGGAGGTTTGCACTTTGGGAGGTGGTCTGTGCCGATAGTGAGAGTGTGTTGGGAGTGCTGGGCGGCAAGGCAAAGGCAGATGGCCAGAGTGTGTTTGGCTGTGAAAGCGGTGTCAAGGGAAGGTGAGGACCAGCAACAGCTCTAAGGCCTTAGATGTAGCGTGTGTCAGAAATCGCTTGGGTGTTGGCATTTTGGGAGGTGGTCTGTGCCGCGAGTGAGAATGAGATTCAACCTGAGAATGTGTGTTGGGAGTGCTGGGAGGCAAAGCCAGGGTAGATGGGCAGAGTGTGTTTGGCTGTGAAAGCGGTGTCAAGGGAAGGTGAGGACCAGCAACAGCTCTAAGCCCTTAGGCCTATCGTAGGGGAGAAATGGCTTGGAGGTTTGCACTTTGGGAGGTGGTGTGTGCCGGGAGTGAGAGTGAGCCTGAGAATGTGTGTTGGGAGTGCTGGGAGTTGAGGCAAAGGCAGATGGGTAGAGTGTGTTTGTCTGTGAAAGCGGTGTCAAGAGAAGGTGAGGACCAGCAGCAGCTCTAAGCCCTTAAGCCTATCGTAGGGGAGAAATGGCTTGGACGTTTGCACTTTGGGAGGTGGTGTGTGCCGGGAGTGACAGTGAGATTGAGCCTGAGAATGTGTGTTGGGAGTGCTGGGAGGCAAAGCCAGGGTAGATGGGCAGAATGTGTTTGGCTGTGAAAGCGGTGTCAAGGGAAGGTTAGGACCAGCAACAGCTCTAACCCCTTAGATGTAGCGTATGTCAGAAATCGGTTGGGTGTTTGCACTTTGGGAGGTGGTCTGTGCCGATAGTGAGAGTGTGTTGGGAGTGGTGGGCGGCAAGGCAAAGGCAGATGGGCAGAGTGTGTTTGGCTGTGAAAGCGGTGTCAAGGGAAGGTGAGGACCAGCAACAGCTCTAAGGCCTTAGATGTAGCGTGTGTCAGAAATCGCTTGGGTATTTGCTCTTTGGGAAGTGGTGTGTGCCGGCAGTGATAGTGAGATTCAACCTGAGAATGTGTTTTGGGAGTGCTGGGAGGCAAAACCAGCGTAGATGGCCAGAGTGTGTTTGGCTGTGAAAGCGGTGTCAAGGGAAGGTGAGGACCAGCCACAGCTCTAAGCCCTTAGATGTAGCGTATGTCAGAAATCGGTTGGGTGTTTGCACTTTGGGAGGTGGTCTGTGCCAGGAGTGAGAGAGAGATTGAACTTGAGAATGTGTGTTGGGAGTGCTGGGAGGCAAGGGCAGCACAGATGGGCAGAGTGTGTTTGGCTGTGAAAGCGGTGTGAAGGGAAGGTGCGGACCAGCAACAGCTCTCAGCCCTTAGATGTAGCATGCGGCAGAAAATGCTAGGACGTTTGCACTTTGGGAGGTGTTGTGTGCCGGGAGTGAGAGTGAGATTGAACCTGAGAATGTGCGTTGAGAGTGCTGGGAGGCAAGGCAAAGGCAGATGGGCAGAGTGTGTTTGGCTGTGAAAGCGGTGTCAAGGGAAGGTGAGGACCAGCAACAGCTCTAAGCACTTAGGCCTATCGTAGGGGAGAAATGGCTTGGACGTTTGCACTTTGGGAGGTGGTCTGTGCCGGGAGTGAGAGTGAGATTGAGCCTGAGAATATGTTTTGGGAGTGATGGGAGGGAAAGCCAGGGTAGATGGGCAGAGTGTGTTTGTCTGTGAAAGCGGTGTCAAGGGAAGGTGAGGACCAGCAACAGCTCTAAGCCCTTAGGCCTATCGTAGGGGAGAAATGGCTTGGAGGTTTGCACTTTGGGAGGTGGTGTGTGCCGGGAGTGAGAGTGAGATTGAACCTGAGAATGTGTGTTGGGAGTGCTGGGAGGCAAGTTAAAGGCAGATGGGCAGAGTGTGTTTGGCTGTGAAAGCGGAGTCAAGGGAAGGTGAGGACCAGCAACAGCTCTAAGCCCTTAGATGTAGCGTGTGTCAGAAATCGCTTGGGTGTTGGCATTTTGGGAGGTGGTCTGTGCCGCGAGTGAGAATGAGATTCAACCTGAGAATGTGTGTTGGGAGTGCTGGGAGGCAAAGCCAGGGTAGATGGGCAGAGTGTGTTTGGCTGTGAAAGCGGTGTCAAGGGAAGGTTAGGACCAGCAACAGCTCTAAGTCCTTAGGCCTATCGTAGGGGTGAAATGGCTTGGAGGTTTGCACTTTGGGAGGTGGTGTGTGCCGGGAGTGAGAGTGAGAGTAAGCCTGAGAATGTGTGTTGGGAGTGCTGGGAGGCAAAACCAGCGTAGATGGCCAGAGTGTGTTTGGCTGTGAAAGCGGTGTCAAGGGAAGGTGAGGACCAGCCACAGCTCTAAGCCCTTAGATGTAGCGTATGTCAGAAATCGGTTGGGTGTTTGCACTTTGGGAGGTGGTCTGTGCCAGGAGTGAGAGAGAGATTGAACTTGAGAATGTGTCTTGGGAGTGCTGGGAGGCAAGGGCAGCACAGATGGTCAGAGTGTGTTTGGCTGTGAAAGCGGTGTGAAGGGAAGGTGCGGACCAGCAACAGCTCTAAGCCCTTAGGCCTATCGTAGGGGAGAAATGGCTTGGACGTTTGCACTTTGGGAGGTGGTGTGTGCCGGGAGTGAGAGTGAGATTGAGCCTGAGAATGTGTGTTGGGAGTGCTGGGAGGCAAAGCCAGGGTAGATGGGCAGAGTGTGTTTGGCTGTGAAAGCGGTGTCAAGGGAAGGTGAAGACCAGCAACAGCTCTAAGCCCTTAGATGTAGCGTATGTCAGAAATCGGTTGGGTGTTTGCACTTTGGGAGGTGGTCTGTGCCGGGAGTGAGAGTGAGAGTGAGCCTGAGAATGTGTGTTGGGAGTGCTGGGAGGCAAACCCAGGGTAGATGGGCAGAGTGTGTTTGGCTGTGAAAGCGGTGTCAAGGGAAGGTGAGGACCAGCAACAGCTCTAAGCTCTTAGATGTAGCGTGTGTCAGAAATCGCTTGGAGGTTTGCACTTTGGGAGGTAGTCTGTGCCGATAGTGAGAGTGTGTTGGGAGTGGTGGGCGGCAAGGCAAACGCAGATGGGCAGAGTGTGTTTGGCTGTGAAAGCAGTGTCAAGGGAAGGTGAGGACCAGCAACAGCTCTAAGGCCTTAGATGTAGTGTGTGTCAGAAATCGCTTGGGTATTTGCTCTTTGGGAAGTGGTCTGTGCCGGCAGTGATAGTGAGATTCAACGTGAGAATGTGTTTTGGGAGTGCTGGGAGTCAAAACCAGCATAGATGGCCAGAGTGTGTTTGGCTGTGACAGCGGTGTCAAGGGAAGGTGAGGACCAGCCACAGCTCTAAGCCCTTAGGCCTATCGTAGGGGAGAAATGGCTTGGACGTTTGCACTTGGGGAGGTGGTCTGTGCCGGGAGTGAGAGTGATAGTGAGCCTGAGAATATGTATTGGGAGTGCTGGGAGGGAAAGCCAGGGTAGATGGGCAGAGTGTGTTTGGCTGTGAAAGCGGTGTCAAGGGAAGGTGAGGACCAGCAACAGCTCTAAGCCCTTAGATGTAGCATGCGGCAGAAATCGCTTGGGTGTTTTGACTTTGTGAGGTGGTGTGTGCCGGGAGAGAGAGTGATTTTGGAGTGCTGGGAGGCAAGGCAAAGGCAGATGGGCAGAGTGTGTTTGGCTGTGAAAGCGGTGTCAAGAGAAGGTGAGGACCAGCAACAGCTCTAAGCCCTTAGGCCTATCGTAGGGGAGAAATGGCTTGGAGGTTTGCACTTTGGGAGGTGGTCTGTGCCGGGAGTGAGAGTGAGATTGAACCTGAGAATGTGTGTTGGGAGTGCTGGGAGGCAAGTTAAAGGCAGATGGGCAGAGTGTGTTTGGCTGTGAAAGCGGAGTCAAGGGAAGGTGAGGACCAGCAACAGCTCTAAGCCCTTAGATGTAGCGTGTGTCAGAAATCGCTTGGGTGTTGGCATTTTGGGAGGTGGTCTGTGCCGCGAGTGAGAATGAGATTCAACCTGAGAATGTGTGTTGGGAGTGCTGGGAGGCAAAGCCAGGGTAGATGGGCAGAGTGTGTTTGGCTGTGAAAGCGGTGTCAAGGGAAGGTGAGGACCAGCAACAGCTCTAAGCTCTTAGATGTAGCGTGTGTCAGAAATCGCTTGGAGGTTTGCACTTTGGGAGGTGGTCTGTGCCGATAGTGAGAGTGTGTTGGGAGTGCTGGGCGGCAAGGCAAACGCAGATGGGCAGAGTGTGTTTGGCTGTGAAAGCGGTGTCAAGGGAAGGTGAGGACCAGCAACAGCTCTAAGGCCTTAGATGTAGTGTGTGTCAGAAATCGCTTGGGTATTTGCTCTTTGGGAAGTGGTCTTGCCGGCAGTGATAGTGAGATTCAACGTGAGAATGTGTTTTGGGAGTGCTGGGAGTCAAAACCAGCATAGATGGCCAGAGTGTGTTTGGCTGTGACAGCGGTGTCAAGGGAAGGTGAGGACCAGCAACAGCTCTAAGGCCTTAGATGTAGTGTGTGTCAGAAATCGCTTGGGTATTTGCTCTTTGGGAAGTGGTGTGTGCCGGAAGTGATAGTGAGATTCAACGTGAGAATGTGTTTTGGGAGTGCTGGGAGGCAAGTTAAAGGCAGATGGGCAGAGTGTGTTTGGCTGTGAAAGCGGAGTCAAGGGAAGGTGAGGACCAGCAACAGCTCTAAGCCCTTAGGCCTATCGTAGGGGAGAAATGGCTTGGACGTTTGCACTTTGGGAGGTTGTGTGTGTCGGGATTGAGAGTGAGATTGAGCCTGAGAATATGTATTGGGAGTGCTGGGAGGCAAAGCCAGGGTAGATGGGCAGAGTGTGCTTGGCTGTGAAAGCGGTGTCAAGGGAAGGTGAGGACCAGCAACAGCTCTAAGCCCTTAGATGTAGCATGTGTCAGAAATCGCTTGGGTGTTGGCATTTTGGGAGGTGGTCTGTGCCGGGAGTGAGAGTGAGATTGAGCCTGAGAATGTGTGTTGGGAGTGCTGGGAGGCAAAGGCAGGGTAGATGGGCAGAGTGTGTTTGGCTGTGAAAGCGGTGTCAAGGGAAGGTGAAGACCAGCAACAGCTCTAAGCCCTTAGATGTAGCGTATGTCAGAAATCGGTTGGGTGTTTGCACTTTGGGAGGTGGTCTGTGCCGATAGTGAGAGTGTGTTGTGAGTGCTGGGCGGCAAGGCAAAGGCAGATGGCCAGTGTGTGTTTGGCTGTGAAAGCGGTGTCAAGGGAAGGTGAGGACCAGCAACAGCTCTAAGGCCTTAGATGTAGCGTGTGTCAGAAATCGCTTGGGTGTTGGCATTTTGGGAGGTGGTCTGTGCCGCGAGTGAGAATGAGATTCAACCTGAGAATGTGTGTTGGGAGTGCTGGGAGGCAAAGCCAGGGTAGATGGGCAGAGTGTGTTTGGCTGTGAAAGCGGTGTCAAGGGAAGGTGAGGACCAGCAACAGCTCTAAGCCCTTAGGCCTATCGTAGGGGAGAAATAGCTTGGAGGTTTGCACTTTGGGAGGTGGTGTGTGCCGGGAGTGAGAGTGAGCCTGAGAATGTGTGTTGGGAGTGCTGGGAGTTGAGGCAAAGGCAGATGGGTAGAGTGTGTTTGTCTGTGAAAGCGGTGTCAAGAGAAGGTGAGGACCAGCAGCAGCTCTAAGCCCTTAAGCCTATCGTAGGGGAGAAATGGCTTGGACGTTTGCACTTTGGGAGGTGGTGTGTGCCGGGAGTGACAGTGAGATTGAGCCTGAGAATGTGTGTTGGGAGTGCTGGGAGGCAAAGCCAGGGTAGATGGGCAGAATGTGTTTGGCTGTGAAAGCGGTGTCAAGGGAAGGTTAGGACCAGCAACAGCTCTAAGTCCTTAGGCCTATCGTAGGGGTGAAATGGCTTGGAGGTTTGCACTTTGGGAGGTGGTGTGTGCCGGGAGTGAGAGTGAGAGTAAGCCTGAGAATGTGTGTTGGGAGTGCTGGGAGGCAAAACCAGCGTAGATGGCCAGAGTGTGTTTGGCTGTGAAAGCGGTGTCAAGGGAAGGTGAGGACCAGCCACAGCTCTAAGCCCTTAGATGTAGCGTATGTCAGAAATCGGTTGGGTGTTTGCACTTTGGGAGGTGGTCTGTGCCAGGAGTGAGAGAGAGATTGAACTTGAGAATGTGTCTTGGGAGTGCTGGGAGGCAAGGGCAGCACAGATGGTCAGAGTGTGTTTGGCTGTGAAAGCGGTGTGAAGGGAAGGTGCGGACCAGCAACAGCTCTAAGCCCTTAGGCCTATCGTAGGGGAGAAATGGCTTGGACGTTTGCACTTTGGGAGGTGGTGTGTGCCGGGAGTGAGAGTGAGATTGAGCCTGAGAATGTGTGTTGGGAGTGCTGGGAGGCAAAGCCAGGGTAGATGGGCAGAGTGTGTTTGGCTGTGAAAGCGGTGTCAAGGGAAGGTGAAGACCAGCAACAGCTCTAAGCCCTTAGATGTAGCGTATGTCAGAAATCGGTTGGGTGTTTGCACTTTGGGAGGTGGTCTGTGCCGGGAGTGAGAGTGAGAGTGAGCCTGAGAATGTGTGTTGGGAGTGCTGGGAGGCAAACCCAGGGTAGATGGGCAGAGTGTGTTTGGCTGTGAAAGCGGTGTCAAGGGAAGGTGAGGACCAGCAACAGCTCTAAGCTCTTAGATGTAGCGTGTGTCAGAAATCGCTTGGAGGTTTGCACTTTGGGAGGTAGTCTGTGCCGATAGTGAGAGTGTGTTGGGAGTGGTGGGCGGCAAGGCAAACGCAGATGGGCAGAGTGTGTTTGGCTGTGAAAGCAGTGTCAAGGGAAGGTGAGGACCAGCAACAGCTCTAAGGCCTTAGATGTAGTGTGTGTCAGAAATCGCTTGGGTATTTGCTCTTTGGGAAGTGGTCTGTGCCGGCAGTGATAGTGAGATTCAACGTGAGAATGTGTTTTGGGAGTGCTGGGAGTCAAAACCAGCATAGATGGCCAGAGTGTGTTTGGCTGTGACAGCGGTGTCAAGGGAAGGTGAGGACCAGCCACAGCTCTAAGCCCTTAGGCCTATCGTAGGGGAGAAATGGCTTGGACGTTTGCACTTGGGGAGGTGGTCTGTGCCGGGAGTGAGAGTGATAGTGAGCCTGAGAATATGTATTGGGAGTGCTGGGAGGGAAAGCCAGGGTAGATGGGCAGAGTGTGTTTGGCTGTGAAAGCGGTGTCAAGGGAAGGTGAGGACCAGCAACAGCTCTAAGCCCTTAGATGTAGCATGCGGCAGAAATCGCTTGGGTGTTTTGACTTTGTGAGGTGGTGTGTGCCGGGAGAGAGAGTGATTTTGGAGTGCTGGGAGGCAAGGCAAAGGCAGATGGGCAGAGTGTGTTTGGCTGTGAAAGCGGTGTCAAGAGAAGGTGAGGACCAGCAACAGCTCTAAGCCCTTAGGCCTATCGTAGGGGAGAAATGGCTTGGAGGTTTGCACTTTGGGAGGTGGTCTGTGCCGGGAGTGAGAGTGAGATTGAACCTGAGAATGTGTGTTGGGAGTGCTGGGAGGCAAGTTAAAGGCAGATGGGCAGAGTGTGTTTGGCTGTGAAAGCGGAGTCAAGGGAAGGTGAGGACCAGCAACAGCTCTAAGCCCTTAGATGTAGCGTGTGTCAGAAATCGCTTGGGTGTTGGCATTTTGGGAGGTGGTCTGTGCCGCGAGTGAGAATGAGATTCAACCTGAGAATGTGTGTTGGGAGTGCTGGGAGGCAAAGCCAGGGTAGATGGGCAGAGTGTGTTTGGCTGTGAAAGCGGTGTCAAGGGAAGGTGAGGACCAGCAACAGCTCTAAGCTCTTAGATGTAGCGTGTGTCAGAAATCGCTTGGAGGTTTGCACTTTGGGAGGTGGTCTGTGCCGATAGTGAGAGTGTGTTGGGAGTGCTGGGCGGCAAGGCAAACGCAGATGGGCAGAGTGTGTTTGGCTGTGAAAGCGGTGTCAAGGGAAGGTGAGGACCAGCAACAGCTCTAAGGCCTTAGATGTAGTGTGTGTCAGAAATCGCTTGGGTATTTGCTCTTTGGGAAGTGGTCTTGCCGGCAGTGATAGTGAGATTCAACGTGAGAATGTGTTTTGGGAGTGCTGGGAGTCAAAACCAGCATAGATGGCCAGAGTGTGTTTGGCTGTGACAGCGGTGTCAAGGGAAGGTGAGGACCAGCAACAGCTCTAAGGCCTTAGATGTAGTGTGTGTCAGAAATCGCTTGGGTATTTGCTCTTTGGGAAGTGGTGTGTGCCGGAAGTGATAGTGAGATTCAACGTGAGAATGTGTTTTGGGAGTGCTGGGAGGCAAGTTAAAGGCAGATGGGCAGAGTGTGTTTGGCTGTGAAAGCGGAGTCAAGGGAAGGTGAGGACCAGCAACAGCTCTAAGCCCTTAGGCCTATCGTAGGGGAGAAATGGCTTGGACGTTTGCACTTTGGGAGGTTGTGTGTGTCGGGATTGAGAGTGAGATTGAGCCTGAGAATATGTATTGGGAGTGCTGGGAGGCAAAGCCAGGGTAGATGGGCAGAGTGTGCTTGGCTGTGAAAGCGGTGTCAAGGGAAGGTGAGGACCAGCAACAGCTCTAAGCCCTTAGATGTAGCATGTGTCAGAAATCGCTTGGGTGTTGGCATTTTGGGAGGTGGTCTGTGCCGGGAGTGAGAGTGAGATTGAGCCTGAGAATGTGTGTTGGGAGTGCTGGGAGGCAAAGGCAGAGTAGATGGGCAGAGTGTGTTTGGCTGTGAAAGCGGTGTCAAGGGAAGGTGAAGACCAGCAACAGCTCTAAGCCCTTAGATGTAGCGTATGTCAGAAATCGGTTGGGTGTTTGCACTTTGGGAGGTGGTCTGTGCCGATAGTGAGAGTGTGTTGTGAGTGCTGGGCGGCAAGGCAAAGGCAGATGGCCAGTGTGTGTTTGGCTGTGAAAGCGGTGTCAAGGGAAGGTGAGGACCAGCAACAGCTCTAAGGCCTTAGATGTAGCGTGTGTCAGAAATCGCTTGGGTGTTGGCATTTTGGGAGGTGGTCTGTGCCGCGAGTGAGAATGAGATTCAACCTGAGAATGTGTGTTGGGAGTGCTGGGAGGCAAAGCCAGGGTAGATGGCCAGAGTGTGTTTGGCTGTGAAAGCGGTGTCAAGGGAAGGTGAGGACCAGCAACAGCTCTAAGCCCTTAGGCCTATCGTAGGGGAGAAATAGCTTGGAGGTTTGCACTTTGGGAGGTGGTGTGTGCCGGGAGTGAGAGTGAGCCTGAGAATGTGTGTTGGGAGTGCTGGGAGTTGAGGCAAAGGCAGATGGGTAGAGTGTGTTTGTCTGTGAAAGCGGTGTCAAGAGAAGGTGAGGACCAGCAGCAGCTCTAAGCCCTTAAGCCTATCGTAGGGGAGAAATGGCTTGGACGTTTGCACTTTGGGAGGTGGTGTGTGCCGGGAGTGACAGTGAGATTGAGCCTGAGAATGTGTGTTGGGAGTGCTGGGAGGCAAAGCCAGGGTAGATGGGCAGAATGTGTTTGGCTGTGAAAGCGGTGTCAAGGGAAGGTTAGGACCAGCAACAGCTCTAAGTCCTTAGGCCTATCGTAGGGGTGAAATGGCTTGGAGGTTTGCACTTTGGGAGGTGGTGTGTGCCGGGAGTGAGAGTGAGAGTAAGCCTGAGAATGTGTGTTGGGAGTGCTGGGAGGCAAAACCAGCGTAGATGGCCAGAGTGTGTTTGGCTGTGAAAGCGGTGTCAAGGGAAGGTGAGGACCAGCCACAGCTCTAAGCCCTTAGATGTAGCGTATGTCAGAAATCGGTTGGGTGTTTGCACTTTGGGAGGTGGTCTGTGCCAGGAGTGAGAGAGAGATTGAACTTGAGAATGTGTCTTGGGAGTGCTGGGAGGCAAGGGCAGCACAGATGGTCAGAGTGTGTTTGGCTGTGAAAGCGGTGTGAAGGGAAGGTGCGGACCAGCAACAGCTCTAAGCCCTTAGGCCTATCGTAGGGGAGAAATGGCTTGGACGTTTGCACTTTGGGAGGTGGTGTGTGCCGGGAGTGAGAGTGAGATTGAGCCTGAGAATGTGTGTTGGGAGTGCTGGGAGGCAAAGCCAGGGTAGATGGGCAGAGTGTGTTTGGCTGTGAAAGCGGTGTCAAGGGAAGGTGAAGACCAGCAACAGCTCTAAGCCCTTAGATGTAGCGTATGTCAGAAATCGGTTGGGTGTTTGCACTTTGGGAGGTGGTCTGTGCCGGGAGTGAGAGTGAGAGTGAGCCTGAGAATGTGTGTTGGGAGTGCTGGGAGGCAAACCCAGGGTAGATGGGCAGAGTGTGTTTGGCTGTGAAAGCGGTGTCAAGGGAAGGTGAGGACCAGCAACAGCTCTAAGCTCTTAGATGTAGCGTGTGTCAGAAATCGCTTGGAGGTTTGCACTTTGGGAGGTAGTCTGTGCCGATAGTGAGAGTGTGTTGGGAGTGGTGGGCGGCAAGGCAAACGCAGATGGGCAGAGTGTGTTTGGCTGTGAAAGCAGTGTCAAGGGAAGGTGAGGACCAGCAACAGCTCTAAGGCCTTAGATGTAGTGTGTGTCAGAAATCGCTTGGGTATTTGCTCTTTGGGAAGTGGTCTGTGCCGGCAGTGATAGTGAGATTCAACGTGAGAATGTGTTTTGGGAGTGCTGGGAGTCAAAACCAGCATAGATGGCCAGAGTGTGTTTGGCTGTGACAGCGGTGTCAAGGGAAGGTGAGGACCAGCCACAGCTCTAAGCCCTTAGGCCTATCGTAGGGGAGAAATGGCTTGGACGTTTGCACTTGGGGAGGTGGTCTGTGCCGGGAGTGAGAGTGATAGTGAGCCTGAGAATATGTATTGGGAGTGCTGGGAGGGAAAGCCAGGGTAGATGGGCAGAGTGTGTTTGGCTGTGAAAGCGGTGTCAAGGGAAGGTGAGGACCAGCAACAGCTCTAAGCCCTTAGATGTAGCATGCGGCAGAAATCGCTTGGGTGTTTTGACTTTGTGAGGTGGTGTGTGCCGGGAGAGAGAGTGATTTTGGAGTGCTGGGAGGCAAGGCAAAGGCAGATGGGCAGAGTGTGTTTGGCTGTGAAAGCGGTGTCAAGAGAAGGTGAGGACCAGCAACAGCTCTAAGCCCTTAGGCCTATCGTAGGGGAGAAATGGCTTGGAGGTTTGCACTTTGGGAGGTGGTCTGTGCCGGGAGTGAGAGTGAGATTGAACCTGAGAATGTGTGTTGGGAGTGCTGGGAGGCAAGTTAAAGGCAGATGGGCAGAGTGTGTTTGGCTGTGAAAGCGGAGTCAAGGGAAGGTGAGGACCAGCAACAGCTCTAAGCCCTTAGATGTAGCGTGTGTCAGAAATCGCTTGGGTGTTGGCATTTTGGGAGGTGGTCTGTGCCGCGAGTGAGAATGAGATTCAACCTGAGAATGTGTGTTGGGAGTGCTGGGAGGCAAAGCCAGGGTAGATGGGCAGAGTGTGTTTGGCTGTGAAAGCGGTGTCAAGGGAAGGTGAGGACCAGCAACAGCTCTAAGCTCTTAGATGTAGCGTGTGTCAGAAATCGCTTGGAGGTTTGCACTTTGGGAGGTGGTCTGTGCCGATAGTGAGAGTGTGTTGGGAGTGCTGGGCGGCAAGGCAAACGCAGATGGGCAGAGTGTGTTTGGCTGTGAAAGCGGTGTCAAGGGAAGGTGAGGACCAGCAACAGCTCTAAGGCCTTAGATGTAGTGTGTGTCAGAAATCGCTTGGGTATTTGCTCTTTGGGAAGTGGTCTTGCCGGCAGTGATAGTGAGATTCAACGTGAGAATGTGTTTTGGGAGTGCTGGGAGTCAAAACCAGCATAGATGGCCAGAGTGTGTTTGGCTGTGAAAGCGGTGTCAAGGGAAGGTGAGGACCAGCAACAGCTCTAAGGCCTTAGATGTAGTGTGTGTCAGAAATCGCTTGGGTATTTGCTCTTTGGGAAGTGGTGTGTGCCGGAAGTGATAGTGAGATTCAACGTGAGAATGTGTTTTGGGAGTGCTGGGAGGCAAGTTAAAGGCAGATGGGCAGAGTGTGTTTGGCTGTGAAAGCGGAGTCAAGGGAAGGTGAGGACCAGCAACAGCTCTAAGCCCTTAGGCCTATCGTAGGGGAGAAATGGCTTGGACGTTTGCACTTTGGGAGGTTGTGTGTGTCGGGATTGAGAGTGAGATTGAGCCTGAGAATATGTATTGGGAGTGCTGGGAGGCAAAGCCAGGGTAGATGGGCAGAGTGTGCTTGGCTGTGAAAGCGGTGTCAAGGGAAGGTGAGGACCAGCAACAGCTCTAAGCCCTTAGATGTAGCATGTGTCAGAAATCGCTTGGGTGTTGGCATTTTGGGAGGTGGTCTGTGCCGGGAGTGAGAGTGAGATTGAGCCTGAGAATGTGTGTTGGGAGTGCTGGGAGGCAAAGGCAGGGTAGATGGGCAGAGTGTGTTTGGCTGTGAAAGCGGTGTCAAGGGAAGGTGAAGACCAGCAACAGCTCTAAGCCCTTAGATGTAGCGTATGTCAGAAATCGGTTGGGTGTTTGCACTTTGGGAGGTGGTCTGTGCCGATAGTGAGAGTGTGTTGGGAGTGCTGGGCGGCAAGGCAAAGGCAGATGGCCAGTGTGTGTTTGGCTGTGAAAGCGGTGTCAAGGGAAGGTGAGGACCAGCAACAGCTCTAAGCCCTTAGATGTAGCGTGTGTCAGAAATCGCTTGGGTGTTGGCATTTTGGGAGGTGGTCTGTGCCGCGAGTGAGAATGAGATTCAACCTGAGAATGTGTGTTGGGAGTGCTGGGAGGCAAAGCCAGGGTAGATGGGCAGAGTGTGTTTGGCTGTGAAAGCGGTGTCAAGGGAAGGTGAGGACCAGCAACAGCTCTAAGCCCTTAGGCCTATCGTAGGGGAGAAATAGCTTGGAGGTTTGCACTTTGGGAGGTGGTGTGTGCCGGGAGTGAGAGTGAGCCTGAGAATGTGTGTTGGGAGTGCTGGGAGTTGAGGCAAAGGCAGATGGGTAGAGTGTGTTTGTCTGTGAAAGCGGTGTCAAGAGAAGGTGAGGACCAGCAGCAGCTCTAAGCCCTTAAGCCTATCGTAGGGGAGAAATGGCTTGGACGTTTGCACTTTGGGAGGTGGTGTGTGCCGGGAGTGACAGTGAGATTGAGCCTGAGAATGTGTGTTGGGAGTGCTGGGAGGCAAAGGCAGGGTAGATGGGCAGAATGTGTTTGGCTGTGAAAGCGGTGTCAAGGGAAGGTTAGGACCAGCAACAGCTCTAACCCCTTAGATGTAGCGTATGTCAGAAATCGGTTGGGTGTTTGCACTTTGGGAGGTGATCTGTGCCGATAGTGAGAGTGTGTTGGGAGTGGTGGGCGGCAAGGCAAAGGCAGATGGTCAGAGTGTGTTTGGCTGTGAAAGCGGTGTCAAGGGAAGGTGAGGACCAGCAACAGCTCTAAGGCCTTATATGTAGCGTGTGTCAGAAATCGCTTGGGTATTTGCTCTTTGGGAAGTGGTGTGTGCCGGCAGTGATAGTGAGATTCAACCTGAGAATGTGTTTTGGGAGTGCTGGGAGGCAAAACCAGCGTAGATGGCCAGAGTGTGTTTGGCTGTGAAAGCGGTGTCAAGGGAAGGTGAGGACCAGCCACAGCTCTAAGCCCTTAGATGTAGCGTATGTCAGAAATCGGTTGGGTGTTTGCACTTTGGGAGGTGGTCTGTGCCAGGAGTGAGAGAGAGATTGAACTTGAGAATGTGTGTTGGGAGTGCTGGGAGGCAAGGGCAGCACAGATGGGCAGAGTGTGTTTGGCTGTGAAAGCGGTGTGAAGGGAAGGTGCGGACCAGCAACAGCTCTAAGCCCTTAGATGTAGCATGCGGCAGAAAATGCTAGGACGTTTGCACTTTGGGAGGTGTTGTGTGCCGGGAGTGAGAGTGAGATTGAACCTGAGAATGTGCGTTGAGAGTGCTGGGAGGCAAGGCAAAGGCAGATGGGCAGAGTGTGTTTTCCTGTGAAAGCGGTGTCAAGGGAAGGTGAGGACCAGCAACAGCTCTAAGCCCTTAGGCCTATCGTAGGGGAGAAATGGCTTGGACGTTTGCACTTTGGGAGGTGGTCTGTGCCGGGAGTGAGAGTGAGATTGAGCCTGAGAATATGTTTTGGGAGTGATGGGAGGGAAAGCCAGGGTAGATGGGCAGAGTGTGTTTGTCTGTGAAAGCGGTGTCAAGGGAAGGTGAGGACCAGCAACAGCTCTAAGCCCTTAGGCCTATCGTAGGGGAGAAATGGCTTGGACGTTTGCACTTTGGGAGGTGGTCTGTGCCGGGAGTGAGAGTGAGATTGAACCTGAGAATGTGTGTTGGGAGTGCTGGGAGGCAAGTTAAAGGCAGATGGCCAGAGTGTGTTTGGCTGTGAAAGCGGAGTCAAGGGAAGGTGAGGACCAGCAACAGCTCTAAGCCCTTAGATGTAGCGTGTGTCATTAATCGCTTGGGTGTTGGCATTTTGGGAGGTGGTCTGTGCCGCGAGTGAGAATGAGATTCAACCTGAGAATGTGTGTTGGGAGTGCTGGGAGGCAAAGCCAGGGTAGATGGGCAGAGTGTGTTTGGCTGTGAAAGCGGTGTCAAGGGAAGGTGAGGACCAGCAACAGCTCTAAGTCCTTAGGCCTATCGTAGGGGTGAAATGGCTTGGAGGTTTGCACTTTGGGAGGTGGTCTGTGCCGGGAGTGAGAGTGAGAGTAAGCCTGAGAATGTGTGTTGGGAGTGCTGGGAGGCAAAACCAGCGTAGATGGCCAGAGTGTGTTTGGCTGTGAAAGCGGTGTCAAGGGAAGGTGAGGACCAGCAACAGCTCTAAGCCCTTAGATGTAGCGTATGTCAGAAATCGGTTGGGTGTTTGCACTTTGGGAGGTGGTCTGTGCCAGGAGTGAGAGAGAGATTGAACTTGAGAATGTGTCTTGGGAGTGCTGGGAGGCAAGGGCAGCACAGATGGTCAGAGTGTGTTTGGCTGTGAAAGCGGTGTGAAGGGAAGGTGCGGACCAGCAACAGCTCTAAGCCCTTAGGCCTATCGTAGGGGAGAAATGGCTTGGACGTTTGCACTTTGGGAGGTGGTGTGTGCCGGGAGTGAGAGTGAGATTGAGCCTGAGAATGTGTGTTGGGAGTGCTGGGAGGCAAAGCCAGGGTAGATGGGCAGAGTGTGTTTGGCTGTGAAAGCGGTGTCAAGGGAAGGTGAAGACCAGCAACAGCTCTAAGCCCTTAGATGTAGCGTATGTCAGAAATCGGTTGGGTGTTTGCACTTTGGGAGGTGGTCTGTGCCGGGAGTGAGAGTGAGAGTGAGCCTGAGAATGTGTGTTGGGAGTGCTGGGAGGCAAACCCAGGGTAGATGGGCAGAGTGTGTTTGGCTGTGAAAGCGGTGTCAAGGGAAGGTGAGGACCAGCAACAGCTCTAAGCTCTTAGATGTAGCGTGTGTCAGAAATCGCTTGGAGGTTTGCACTTTGGGAGGTGGTTTGTGCCGATAGTGAGAGTGTGTTGGGAGTGGTGGGCGGCAAGGCAAACGCAGATGGGCAGAGTGTGTTTGGCTGTGAAAGCGGTGTCAAGGGAAGGTGAGGACCAGCAACAGCTCTAAGGCCTTAGATGTAGTGTGTGTCAGAAATCGCTTGGGTATTTGCTCTTTGGGAAGTGGTCTGTGCCGGCAGTGATAGTGAGATTCAACGTGAGAATGTGTTTTGGGAGTGCTGGGAGTCAAAACCAGCATAGATGGCCAGAGTGTGTTTGGCTGTGACAGCGGTGTCAAGGGAAGGTGAGGACCAGCCACAGCTCTAAGCCCTTAGGCCTATCGTAGGGGAGAAATGGCTTGGAGGTTTGCACTTTGGGAGGTGGTCTGTGCCGGGAGTGAGAGTGATAGTGAGCCTGAGAATATGTATTGGGAGTGCTGGGAGGGAAAGCCAGGGTAGATGGGCAGAGTGTGTTTGGCTGTGAAAGCGCTGTCAAGGGAAGGTGAGGACCAGCAACAGCTCTAAGCCCTTAGATGTAGCATGCGGCAGAAATCGCTTGGGTGTTTTGACTTTGTGAGGTGGTGTGTGCCGGGAGAGAGAGTGATTTTGGAGTGCTGGGAGGCAAGGCAAAGGCAGATGGGCAGAGTGTGTTTGGCTGTGAAAGCGGTGTCAAGAGAAGGTGAGGACCAGCAACAGCTCGAAGCCCTTAGGCCTATCGTATGGGAGAAATGGCTTGGAGGTTTGCACTTTGGGAGGTGGTCTGTGCCGGGAGTGAGAGTGAGATTGAACCTGAGAATGTGTGTTGGGAGTGCTGGGAGGCAAGTTAAAGGCAGATGGCCAGAGTGTGTTTGGCTGTGAAAGCGGAGTCAAGGGAAGGTGAGGACCAGCAACAGCTCTAAGCCCTTAGATGTAGCGTGTGTCAGAAATCGCTTGGGTGTTGGCATTTTGGGAGGTGGTCTGTGCCGCGAGTGAGAATGAGATTCAACCTCAGAATGTGTGTTGGGAGTGCTGGGAGGCAAAGCCAGGGTAGATGGGCAGAGTGTGTTTGGCTGTGAAAGCGGTGTCAAGGGAAGGTGAAGACCAGCAACAGCTCTAACCCCTTAGATGTAGCGTATGTCAGAAATCGGTTGGGTGTTTGCACTTTGGGAGGTGGTCTGTGCCGGGAGTGAGAGTGAGAGTGAGCCTGAGAATGTGTGTTGGGAGTGCTGGGAGGCAAAGCCAGGGTAGATGGGCAGAGTGTGTTTGGCTGTGAAAGCGGTGTCAAGGGAAGGTGAGGACCAGCAACAGCTCTAAGCTCTTAGATGTAGCGTGTGTCAGAAATCGCTTGGAGGTTTGCACTTTGGGAGGTGGTCTGTGCCGATAGTGAGAGTGTGTTGGGAGTGCTGGGCGGCAAGGCAAACGCAGATGGGCAGAGTGTGTTTGGCTGTGAAAGCGGTGTCAAGGGAAGGTGAGGACCAGCAACAGCTCTAAGGCCTTAGATGTAGTGTGTGTCAGAAATCGCTTGGGTATTTGCTCTTTGGGAAGTGGTCTTGCCGGCAGTGATAGTGAGATTCAACGTGAGAATGTGTTTTGGGAGTGCTGGGAGTCAAAACCAGCATAGATGGCCAGAGTGTGTTTGGCTGTGAAAGCGGTGTCAAGGGAAGGTGAGGACCAGCCACAGCTCTAAGCCCTTAGGCCTATCGTAGGGGAGAAATGGCTTGGACGTTTGCACTTGGGGAGGTGGTCTGTGCCGGGAGTGAGTGTGATAGTGAGCCTGAGAATATGTATTGGGAGTGCTGGGAGGGAAAGCCAGGGTAGATGGGCAGAGTGTGTTTGGCTGTGAAAGCGCTGTCAAGGGAAGGTGAGGACCAGCAACAGCTCTAAGCCCTTAGATGTAGCATGCGGCACAAATCGCTTGGGTGTTTTGACTTTGTGAGGTGGTGTGTGCCGGGAGAGAGAGTGATTTTGGAGTGCTGGGAGGCAAGGCAAAGGCAGATGGGCAGAGTGTGTTTGGCTGTGAAAGCGGTGTCAAGAGAAGGTGAGGACCAGCAACAGCTCTAAGCCCTTAGGCCTATCGTATGGGAGAAATGGCTTGGAGGATTGCACTTTGGGAGGTGGTCTGTGCCGGGAGTGAGAGTGAGATTGAACCTGAGAATGTGTGTTGGGAGTGCTGGGAGGCAAGTTAAAGGCAGATGGCCAGAGTGTGTTTGGCTGTGAAAGCGGAGTCAACGGAAGGTGAGGACCAGCAACAGCTCTAAGCCCTTAGATGTAGCGTATGTCAGAAATCGGTTGGGTGTTTGCACTTTGGGAGGTGGTCTGTGCCGGGAGTGAGAGTGAGATTCAACCTGAGAATGTGTGTTGGGAGTGCTGGGAGGCAAAGCCAGGGTAGATGGGCAGAGTGTGTTTGGCTGTGAAAGCGGTGTCAAGGGAAGGTGAGGACCAGCAACAGCTCTAAGCTCTTAGATGTAGCGTGTGTCAGAAATCGCTTGGATGTTTGCACTTTGGGAGGTGGTCTGTGCCGATAGTGAGAGTGTGTTTGGAGTGGTAGGCGGCAAGGCAAAGGCAGATGGGCAGAGTGTGTTTGGCTGTGAAAGCGGTGTCAAGGGAAGGTGAGGACCAGCAACAGCTCTAAGGCCTTAGATGTAGTGTGTGTCAGAAATCGCTTGGGTATTTGCTCTTTGGGAAGTGGTGTGTGCCGGCAGTGATAGTGAGATTCAACGTGAGAATGTGTTTTGGGAGTGCTGGGAGGCAAGTTAAAGGCAGATCGCCAGAGTGTGTTTGGCTGTGAAAGCGGAGTCAAGGGAAGGTGAGGACCAGCAACAGCTCTAAGCCCTTAGGCCTATCGTAGGGGAGAAATGGCTTGGACGTTTGCACTTTGGGAGGTTGTGTGTGTCGGGATTGAGAGTGAGATTGAGCCTGAGAATATGTATTGGGAGTGCTGGGAGGCAAAGCCAGGGTAGATGGGCAGAGTGTGCTTGGCTGTGAAAGCGGTGTCAAGGGAAGGTGAGGACCAGCAACAGCTCTAAGTACTTAGATGTATCATGTGTCAGAAATCGCTTGGGTGTTTGCACTTTGGGAGGTGGTCTGTGCTGGGAGTGAGAGTGAGAGCGTGACTGTGCCTGAGAATGTGTGTTGGGAGTGCTGGGAGGCAAGGGCAGCACAGATGGGCAGAGTGTGTTTGGCTGTGAAAGCGGTGTCAAGGGAAGGTGAGGACCAGCAACAGCTCTAAGCCCTTAGATGTAGCATGTGGCAGAAATCGCTTGGGTGTTTTGACTTTGTGAGGTGGTGTGTGCCGGGAGAGAGAGTGATTTGGGAGTGCTGGGAGGCAAGGCAAAGGCAGATGGGCCGAGTGTGTTTGGCTGTGAAAGCGGTGTCAAGAGAAGGTGAGGACCAGCAACAGCTCGAAGCCCTTAGGCCTATCGTATGGGAGAAATGGCTTGGAGGTTTGCACTTTGGGAGGTGGTCTGTGCCGGGAGTGAGAGTGAGATTGAACCTGAGAATGTGTTTTGGGAGTGCTGGGAGGCAAGTTAAAGGCAGATGGCCAGAGTGTGTTTGGCTGTGAAAGCGGAGTCAAGGGAAGGTGAGGACCAGCAACAGCTCTAAGCCCTTAGATGTAGCGTGTGTCAGAAATCGCTTGGGTGTTGGCATTTTGGGAGGTGGTCTGTGCCGCGAGTGAGAATGAGATTCAACCTGAGAATGTGTGTTGGGAGTGCTGGGAGGCAAAGCCAGGGTAGATGGGCAGAGTGTGTTTGGCTGTGAAAGCGGTGTCAAGGGAAGGTGAGGACCAGCAACAGCTCTAAGCCCTTAGGCCTATCGTAGGGGAGAAATGGCTTGGAGGTTTGCACTTTGGGAGGTGGTGTGTGCCGGGAGTGAGAGTGAGAGTGAGCCTGAGAATGTGTGTTGGGAGTGCTGGGAGTTGAGGCAAAGGCAGATGGGTAGAGTGTGTTTGTCTGTGAAAGCGGTGTCAAGAGAAGGTGAGGACCAGCAGCAGCTCTAAGCCCTTAAGCCTATCGTAGGGGAGAAATGGCTTGGACGTTTGCACTTTGGGAGGTGGTGTGTGCCGGGAGTGACAGTGAGATTGAGCCTGAGAATGTGTGTTGGGAGTGCTGGGAGGCAAAGCCAGGGTAGATGGGCAGAATGTGTTTGGCTGTGAAAGCGGTGTCAAGGGAAGGTTAGGACCAGCAACAGCTCTAACCCCTTAGATGTAGCGTATGTCAGAAATCGGTTGGGTGTTTGCACTTTGGGAGGTGGTCTGTGCCGATAGTGAGAGTGTGTTGGGAGTGGTGGGCGGCAAGGCAAAGGCAGATGGGCAGAGTGTGTTTGGCTGTGAAAGCGGTGTCAAGGGAAGGTGAGGACCAGCAACAGCTCTAAGGCCTTAGATGTAGCGTGTGTCAGAAATCGCTTGGGTATTTGCTCTTTGGGAAGTGGTGTGTGCCGGCAGTGATAGTGAGATTCAACCTGAGAATGTGTTTTGGGAGTGCTGGGAGGCAAAACCAGCGTAGATGGCCAGAGTGTGTTTGGCTGTGAAAGCGGTGTCAAGGGAAGGTGAGGACCAGCCACAGCTCTAAGCCCTTAGATGTAGCGTATGTCAGAAATCGGTTGGGTGTTTGCACTTTGGGAGGTGGTCTGTGCCAGGAGTGAGAGAGAGATTGAACTTGAGAATGTGTGTTGGGAGTGCTGGGAGGCAAGGGCAGCACAGATGGGCAGAGTGTGTTTGGCTGTGAAAGCGGTGTGAAGGGAAGGTGCGGACCAGCAACAGCTCTAAGCCCTTAGATGTAGCATGCGGCAGAAAATGCTAGGACGTTTGCACTTTGGGAGGTGTTGTGTGCCGGGAGTGAGAGTGAGATTGAACCTGAGAATGTGCGTTGAGAGTGCTGGGAGGCAAGGCAAAGGCAGATGGGCAGAGTGTGTTTTCCTGTGAAAGCGGTGTCAAGGGAAGGTGAGGACCAGCAACAGCTCTAAGCCCTTAGGCCTATCGTAGGGGAGAAATGGCTAGGACGTTTGCACTTTGGGAGGTGGTCTGTGCCGGGAGTGAGAGTGAGATTGAGCCTGAGAATATGTTTTGGGAGTGATGGGAGGGAAAGCCAGGGTAGATGGCCAGAGTGTGTTTGGCTGTGAAAGCGGTGTCAAGGGAAGGTGAGGACCAGCAACAGCTCTAAGCCCTTAGGCCTATCGTAGGGGAGAAATGGCTTGGAGGTTTGCACTTTGGGAGGTGGTCTGTGCCGGGAGTGAGAGTGAGATTGAACCTGAGAATGTGTGTTGGGAGTGCTGGGAGGCAAGTTAAAGGCAGATGGCCAGAGTGTGTTTGGCTGTGAAAGCGGAGTCAAGGGAAGGTGAGGACCAGCAACAGCTCTAAGCCCTTAGATGTAGCATGTGTCAGAAATCGCTTGGGTGTTGGCATTTTGGGAGGTGGTCTGTGCCGCGAGTGAGAATGAGATTCAACCTGAGAATGTGTGTTGGGAGTGCTGGGAGGCAAAGCCAGGGTAGATGGGCAGAGTGTGTTTGGCTGTGAAAGCGGTGTCAAGGGAAGGTGAGGACCAGCAACAGCTCTAAGCCCTTAGGCCTATCGTAGGGGAGAAATGGCTTGGAGGTTTGCACACTGGGAGGTGGTCTGTGCCGGAAGTGAGAGTGAGATTCAACCTGAGAATGTGTGTTGGGAGTGCTGGGAGGCAAGGCAAAGGCGGATGGGCAGAGTGTGTTTGTCTGTGGAAGAGGTGTCAAGAGAAGGTGAGGACCAGCAACAGCTCTAAGCCCTTAAGCCTATCGCAGGGGAGAAATGGCTTGGACGTTTGCACTTTGGGAGGTGGTCTGTGCCGGGAGTGAGAGTGAGATTGAGCCTGAGAATGTGTGTTGGGAGTGCTGGGAGGCAAAGGCAGGGTAGATGGGCAGAGTGTGTTTGGCTGTGAAAGCGGTGTCAAGGGAAGGTGAAGACCAGCAACAGCTCTAAGCCCTTAGATGTAGCGTATGTCAGAAATCGGTTGTGTGTTTGCACTTTGGGAGGTGGTCTGTGCCGATAGTGAGAGTGTGTTGGGAGTGCTGGGCGGCAAGGCAAAGGCAGATGGGCAGAGTGTGTTTGGCTGTGAAAGCGGTGTCAAGGGAAGGTGAGGACCAGCAACAGCTCTAAGCCCTTAGATGTAGCGTGTGTCAGAAATCGCTTGGGTGTTGGCATTTTGGGAGGTGGTCTGTGCCGCGAGTGAGAATGAGATTGAACCTGAGAATGTGTGTTGGGAGTGCTGGGAGGCAAAGCCAGGGTAGATGGGCAGAGTGTGTTTGGCTGTGAAAGCGGTGTCAAGGGAAGGTGAGGACCAGCAACAGCTCTAAGCCCTTAGGCCTATCGTAGGGGAGAAATGGCTTGGAGGTTTGCACTTTGGGAGGTGGTGTGTGCCGGGAGTGAGAGTGAGCCTGAGAATGTGTGTTGGGAGTGCTGGGAGTTGAGGCAAAGGCAGATGGGTAGAGTGTGTTTGTCTGTGAAAGCGGTGTCAAGAGAAGGTGAGGACCAGCAGCAGCTCTAAGCCCTTAAGCCTATCGTAGGGGAGAAATGGCTTGGACGTTTGCACTTTGGGAGGTGGTGTGTGCCGGGAGTGACAGTGAGATTGAGCCTGAGAATGTGTGTTGGGAGTGCTGGGAGGCAAAGCCAGGGTAGATGGGCAGAATGTGTTTGGCTGTGAAAGCGGTGTCAAGGGAAGGTTAGGACCAGCAACAGCTCTAACCCCTTAGATGTAGCGTATGTCAGAAATCGGTTGGGTGTTTGCACTTTGGGAGGTGGTCTGTGCCGATAGTGAGAGTGTGTTGGGAGTGGTGGGCGGCAAGGCAAAGGCAGATGGGCAGAGTGTGTTTGGCTGTGAAAGCGGTGTCAAGGGAAGGTGAGGACCAGCAACAGCTCTAAGGCCTTAGATGTAGCGTGTGTCAGAAATCGCTTGGGTATTTGCTCTTTGGGAAGTGGTGTGTGCCGGCAGTGATAGTGAGATTCAACCTGAGAATGTGTTTTGGGAGTGCTGGGAGGCAAAACCAACGTAGATGGCCAGAGTGTGTTTGGCTGTGAAAGCGGTGTCAAGGGAAGGTGAGGACCAGCCACAGCTCTAAGCCCTTAGATGTAGCGTATGTCAGAAATCGGTTGGGTGTTTGCACTTTGGGAGGTGGTCTGTGCCAGGAGTGAGAGAGAGATTGAACTTGAGAATGTGTGTTGGGAGTGCTGGGAGGCAAGGGCAGCACAGATGGGCAGAGTGTGTTTGGCTGTGAAAGCGGTGTGAAGGGAAGGTGCGGACCAGCAACAGCTCTAAGCCCTTAGATGTAGCATGCGGCAGAAAATGCTAGGACGTTTGCACTTTGGGAGGTGTTGTGTGCCGGGAGTGAGAGTGAGATTGAACCTGAGAATGTGCGTTGAGAGTGCTGGGAGGCAAGGCAAAGGCAGATGGGCAGAGTGTGTTTTCCTGTGAAAGCGGTGTCAAGGGAAGGTGAGGACCAGCAACAGCTCTAAGCCCTTAGGCCTATCGTAGGGGAGAAATGGCTTGGACGTTTGCACTTTGGGAGGTGGTCTGTGCCGGGAGTGAGAGTGAGATTGAGCCTGAGAAAATGTTTTGGGAGTGATGGGAGGGAAAGCCAGGGTAGATGGGCAGAGTGTGTTTGTCTGTGAAAGCGGTGTCAAGGGAAGGTGAGGACCAGCAACAGCTCTAAGCCCTTAGGCCTATCGTAGGGGAGAAATGGCTTGGAGGTTTGCACTTTGGGAGGTGGTCTGTGCCGGGAGTGAGAGTGAGATTGAACCTGAGAATGTGTGTTGGGAGTGCTGGGAGGCAAGTTAAAGGCAGATGGCCAGAGTGTGTTTGGCTGTGAAAGCGGAGTCAAGGGAAGGTGAGAAACAGCAACAGCTCTAAGCCCTTAGATGTAGCGTGTGTCAGAAATCGCTTGGGTGTGGGCATTTTGGGAGGTGGTCTGTGCCGCGAGTGAGAATGAGATTCAACCTGAGAATGTGTGTTGGGAGTGCTGGGAGGCAAAGCCAGGGTAGATGGGCAGAGTGTGTTTGGCTGTGAAAGCGGTGTCAAGGGAAGGTGAGGACCAGCAACAGCTCTAAGTCCTTAGGCCTATCGTAGGGGTGAAATGGCTTGGAGGTTTGCACTTTGGGAGGTGGTGTGTGCCGGGAGTGAGAGTGAGAGTAAGCCTGAGAATGTGTGTTGGGAGTGCTGGGAGGCAAAACCAGCGTAGATGGCCAGAGTGTGTTTGGCTGTGAAAGCGGTGTCAAGGGAAGGTGAGGACCAGCCACAGCTCTAAGCCCTTAGATGTAGCGTATGTCAGAAATCGGTTGGGTGTTTGCACTTTGGGAGGTGGTCTGTGCCAGGAGTGAGAGAGAGATTGAACTTGAGAATGTGTCTTGGGAGTGCTGGGAGGCAAGGGCAGCACAGATGGTCAGAGTGTGTTTGGCTGTGAAAGCGGTGTGAAGGGAAGGTGCGGACCAGCAACAGCTCTAAGCCCTTAGGCCTATCGTAGGGGAGAAATGGCTTGGACGTTTGCACTTTGGGAGGTGGTGTGTGCCGGGAGTGAGAGTGAGATTGAGCCTGAGAATGTGTGTTGGGAGTGCTGGGAGGCAAAGCCAGGGTAGATGGGCAGAGTGTGTTTGGCTGTGAAAGCGGTGTCAAGGGAAGGTGAAGACCAGCAACAGCTCTAAGCCCTTAGATGTAGCGTATGTCAGAAATCGGTTGGGTGTTTGCACTTTGGGAGGTGGTCTGTGCCGGGAGTGAGAGTGAGAGTGAGCCTGAGAATGTGTGTTGGGAGTGCTGGGAGGCAAACCCAGGGTAGATGGGCAGAGTGTGTTTGGCTGTGAAAGCGGTGTCAAGGGAAGGTGAGGACCAGCAGCAGCTCTAAGCTCTTAGATGTAGAGTGTGTCAGAAATCGCTTGGAGGTTTGCACTTTGGGAGGTGGTCTGTGCCGATAGTGAGAGTGTGTTGGGAGTGGTGGGCGGCAAGGCAAACGCAGATGGGCAGAGTGTGTTTGGCTGTGAAAGCAGTGTCAAGGGAAGGTGAGGACCAGCAACAGCTCTAAGGCCTTAGATGTAGCGTGTGTCAGAAATCGCTTGGGTATTTGCTCTTTGGGAAGTGGTCTGTGCCGGCAGTGATAGTGAGATTCAACGTGAGAATGTGTTTTGGGAGTGCTGGGAGTCAAAACCAGCATAGATGGCCAGAGTGTGTTTGGCTGTGACAGCGGTGTCAAGGGAAGGTGAGGACCAGCCACAGCTCTAAGCCCTTAGGCCTATCGTAGGGGAGAAATGGCTTGGACGTTTGCACTTGGGGAGGTGGTCTGTGCCGGGAGTGAGAGTGATAGTGAGCCTGAGAATATGTATTGGGAGTGCTGGGAGGGAAAGCCAGGGTAGATGGGCAGAGTGTGTTTGGCTGTGAAAGCGCTGTCAAGGGAAGGTGAGGACCAGCAACAGCTCTAAGCCCTTAGATGTAGCATGCGGCAGAAATCGCTTGGGTGTTTTGACTTTGTGAGGTGGTGTGTGCCGGGAGAGAGAGTGATTTTGGAGTGCTGGGAGGCAAGGCAAAGGCAGATGGGCAGAGTGTGTTTGGCTGTGAAAGCGGTGTCAAGAGAAGGTGAGGACCAGCAACAGCTCTAAGCCCTTAGGCCTATCGTATGGGAGAAATGGCTTGGAGGTTTGCACTTTGGGAGGTGGTCTGTGCCGGGAGTGAGAGTGAGATTGAACCTGAGAATGTGTGTTGGGAGTGCTGGGAGGCAAGTTAAAGGCAGATGGCCA
Organism: Pelecanus crispus; assembly: GCF_030463565.1. Taxonomy (NCBI): domain Eukaryota; kingdom Metazoa; phylum Chordata; class Aves; order Pelecaniformes; family Pelecanidae; genus Pelecanus; species Pelecanus crispus. Next base: position 467,908 of record NC_134667.1, on the reverse strand, counting down.
GAGTGTGTTTGGCTGTGAAAGCGGAGTCAAGGGAAGGTGAGGACCAGCAACAGCTCTAAGCCCTTAGATGTAGCGTGTGTCAGAAATCGCTTGGGTGTTGGCATTTTGGGAGGTGGTCTGTGCCGCGAGTGAGAATGAGATTCAACCTCAGAATGTGTGTTGGGAGTGCTGGGAGGCAAAGCCAGGGTAGATGGGCAGAGTGTGTTTGGCTGTGAAAGCGGTGTCAAGGGAAGGTGAGGACCAGCAACAGCTCTAAGCTCTTAGATGTAGCGTGTGTCAGAAATCGCTTGGAGGTTTGCACTTTGGGAGGTGGTCTGTGCCGATAGTGAGAGTGTGTTGGGAGTGCTGGGCGGCAAGGCAAACGCAGATGGGCAGAGTGTGTTTGGCTGTGAAAGCGGTGTCAAGGGAAGGTGAGGACCAGCAACAGCTCTAAGGCCTTAGATGTAGTGTGTGTCAGAAATCGCTTGGGTATTTGCTCTTTGGGAAGTGGTCTTGCCGGCAGTGATAGTGAGATTCAACGTGAGAATGTGTTTTGGGAGTGCTGGGAGTCAAAACCAGCATAGATGGCCAGAGTGTGTTTGGCTGTGACAGCGGTGTCAAGGGAAGGTGAGGACCAGCCACAGCTCTAAGCCCTTAGGCCTATCGTAGGGGAGAAATGGCTTGGACGTTTGCACTTGGGGAGGTGGTCTGTGCCGGGAGTGAGAGTGATAGTGAGCCTGAGAATATGTATTGGGAGTGCTGGGAGGGAAAGCCAGGGTAGATGGGCAGAGTGTGTTTGGCTGTGAAAGCGCTGTCAAGGGAAGGTGAGGACCAGCAACAGCTCTAAGCCCTTAGATGTAGCATGCGGCAGAAATCGCTTGGGTGTTTTGACTTTGTGAGGTGGTGTGTGCCGGGAGAGAGAGTGATTTTGGAGTGCTGGGAGGCAAGGCAAAGGCAGATGGGCAGAGTGTGTTTGGCTGTGAAAGCGGTGTCAAGAGAAGGTGAGGACCAGCAACAGCTCTAAGCCCTTAGGCCTATCGTAGGGGAGAAATGGCTTGGAGGTTTGCACTTTGGGAGGTGGTCTGTGCCGGGAGTGAGAGTGAGATTGAACCTGAGAATGTGTGTTGGGAGTGCTGGGAGGCAAGTTAAAGGCAGATGGGCAGAGTGTGTTTGGCTGTGAAAGCGGAGTCAAGGGAAGGTGAGGACCAGCAACAGCTCTAAGCCCTTAGATGTAGCGTGTGTCAGAAATCGCTTGGGTGTTGGCATTTTGGGAGGTGGTCTGTGCCGCGAGTGAGAATGAGATTCAACCTGAGAATGTGTGTTGGGAGTGCTGGGAGGCAAAGCCAGGGTAGATGGGCAGAGTGTGTTTGGCTGTGAAAGCGGTGTCAAGGGAAGGTGAGGACCAGCAACAGCTCTAAGCTCTTAGATGTAGCGTGTGTCAGAAATCGCTTGGAGGTTTGCACTTTGGGAGGTGGTCTGTGCCGATAGTGAGAGTGTGTTGGGAGTGCTGGGCGGCAAGGCAAACGCAGATGGGCAGAGTGTGTTTGGCTGTGAAAGCGGTGTCAAGGGAAGGTGAGGACCAGCAACAGCTCTAAGGCCTTAGATGTAGTGTGTGTCAGAAATCGCTTGGGTATTTGCTCTTTGGGAAGTGGTCTTGCCGGCAGTGATAGTGAGATTCAACGTGAGAATGTGTTTTGGGAGTGCTGGGAGTCAAAACCAGCATAGATGGCCAGAGTGTGTTTGGCTGTGAAAGCGGTGTCAAGGGAAGGTGAGGACCAGCAACAGCTCTAAGGCCTTAGATGTAGTGTGTGTCAGAAATCGCTTGGGTATTTGCTCTTTGGGAAGTGGTGTGTGCCGGAAGTGATAGTGAGATTCAACGTGAGAATGTGTTTTGGGAGTGCTGGGAGGCAAGTTAAAGGCAGATGGGCAGAGTGTGTTTGGCTGTGAAAGCGGAGTCAAGGGAAGGTGAGGACCAGCAACAGCTCTAAGCCCTTAGGCCTATCGTAGGGGAGAAATGGCTTGGACGTTTGCACTTTGGGAGGTTGTGTGTGTCGGGATTGAGAGTGAGATTGAGCCTGAGAATATGTATTGGGAGTGCTGGGAGGCAAAGCCAGGGTAGATGGGCAGAGTGTGCTTGGCTGTGAAAGCGGTGTCAAGGGAAGGTGAGGACCAGCAACAGCTCTAAGCCCTTAGATGTAGCATGTGTCAGAAATCGCTTGGGTGTTGGCATTTTGGGAGGTGGTCTGTGCCGGGAGTGAGAGTGAGATTGAGCCTGAGAATGTGTGTTGGGAGTGCTGGGAGGCAAAGGCAGGGTAGATGGGCAGAGTGTGTTTGGCTGTGAAAGCGGTGTCAAGGGAAGGTGAAGACCAGCAACAGCTCTAAGCCCTTAGATGTAGCGTATGTCAGAAATCGGTTGGGTGTTTGCACTTTGGGAGGTGGTCTGTGCCGATAGTGAGAGTGTGTTGGGAGTGCTGGGCGGCAAGGCAAAGGCAGATGGCCAGTGTGTGTTTGGCTGTGAAAGCGGTGTCAAGGGAAGGTGAGGACCAGCAACAGCTCTAAGCCCTTAGATGTAGCGTGTGTCAGAAATCGCTTGGGTGTTGGCATTTTGGGAGGTGGTCTGTGCCGCGAGTGAGAATGAGATTCAACCTGAGAATGTGTGTTGGGAGTGCTGGGAGGCAAAGCCAGGGTAGATGGGCAGAGTGTGTTTGGCTGTGAAAGCGGTGTCAAGGGAAGGTGAGGACCAGCAACAGCTCTAAGCCCTTAGGCCTATCGTAGGGGAGAAATAGCTTGGAGGTTTGCACTTTGGGAGGTGGTGTGTGCCGGGAGTGAGAGTGAGCCTGAGAATGTGTGTTGGGAGTGCTGGGAGTTGAGGCAAAGGCAGATGGGTAGAGTGTGTTTGTCTGTGAAAGCGGTGTCAAGAGAAGGTGAGGACCAGCAGCAGCTCTAAGCCCTTAAGCCTATCGTAGGGGAGAAATGGCTTGGACGTTTGCACTTTGGGAGGTGGTGTGTGCCGGGAGTGACAGTGAGATTGAGCCTGAGAATGTGTGTTGGGAGTGCTGGGAGGCAAAGGCAGGGTAGATGGGCAGAATGTGTTTGGCTGTGAAAGCGGTGTCAAGGGAAGGTTAGGACCAGCAACAGCTCTAACCCCTTAGATGTAGCGTATGTCAGAAATCGGTTGGGTGTTTGCACTTTGGGAGGTGATCTGTGCCGATAGTGAGAGTGTGTTGGGAGTGGTGGGCGGCAAGGCAAAGGCAGATGGTCAGAGTGTGTTTGGCTGTGAAAGCGGTGTCAAGGGAAGGTGAGGACCAGCAACAGCTCTAAGGCCTTAGATTTAGCGTGTGTCAGAAATCGCTTGGGTATTTGCTCTTTGGGAAGTGGTGTGTGCCGGCAGTGATAGTGAGATTCAACCTGAGAATGTGTTTTGGGAGTGCTGGGAGGCAAAACCAGCGTAGATGGCCAGAGTGTGTTTGGCTGTGAAAGCGGTGTCAAGGGAAGGTGAGGACCAGCCACAGCTCTAAGCCCTTAGATGTAGCGTATGTCAGAAATCGGTTGGGTGTTTGCACTTTGGGAGGTGGTCTGTGCCAGGAGTGAGAGAGAGATTGAACTTGAGAATGTGTGTTGGGAGTGCTGGGAGGCAAGGGCAGCACAGATGGGCAGAGTGTGTTTGGCTGTGAAAGCGGTGTGAAGGGAAGGTGCGGACCAGCAACAGCTCTAAGCCCTTAGATGTAGCATGCGGCAGAAAATGCTAGGACGTTTGCACTTTGGGAGGTGTTGTGTGCCGGGAGTGAGAGTGAGATTGAACCTGAGAATGTGCGTTGAGAGTGCTGGGAGGCAAGGCAAAGGCAGATGGGCAGAGTGTGTTTTCCTGTGAAAGCGGTGTCAAGGGAAGGTGAGGACCAGCAACAGCTCTAAGCCCTTAGGCCTATCGTAGGGGAGAAATGGCTTGGACGTTTGCACTTTGGGAGGTGGTCTGTGCCGGGAGTGAGAGTGAGATTGAGCCTGAGAATATGTTTTGGGAGTGATGGGAGGGAAAGCCAGGGTAGATGGGCAGAGTGTGTTTGTCTGTGAAAGCGGTGTCAAGGGAAGGTGAGGACCAGCAACAGCTCTAAGCCCTTAGGCCTATCGTAGGGGAGAAATGGCTTGGACGTTTGCACTTTGGGAGGTGGTCTGTGCCGGGAGTGAGAGTGAGATTGAACCTGAGAATGTGTGTTGGGAGTGCTGGGAGGCAAGTTAAAGGCAGATGGCCAGAGTGTGTTTGGCTGTGAAAGCGGAGTCAAGGGAAGGTGAGGACCAGCAACAGCTCTAAGCCCTTAGATGTAGCGTGTGTCATTAATCGCTTGGGTGTTGGCATTTTGGGAGGTGGTCTGTGCCGCGAGTGAGAATGAGATTCAACCTGAGAATGTGTGTTGGGAGTGCTGGGAGGCAAAGCCAGGGTAGATGGGCAGAGTGTGTTTGGCTGTGAAAGCGGTGTCAAGGGAAGGTGAGGACCAGCAACAGCTCTAAGTCCTTAGGCCTATCGTAGGGGTGAAATGGCTTGGAGGTTTGCACTTTGGGAGGTGGTCTGTGCCGGGAGTGAGAGTGAGAGTAAGCCTGAGAATGTGTGTTGGGAGTGCTGGGAGGCAAAACCAGCGTAGATGGCCAGAGTGTGTTTGGCTGTGAAAGCGGTGTCAAGGGAAGGTGAGGACCAGCAACAGCTCTAAGCCCTTAGATGTAGCGTATGTCAGAAATCGGTTGGGTGTTTGCACTTTGGGAGGTGGTCTGTGCCAGGAGTGAGAGAGAGATTGAACTTGAGAATGTGTCTTGGGAGTGCTGGGAGGCAAGGGCAGCACAGATGGTCAGAGTGTGTTTGGCTGTGAAAGCGGTGTGAAGGGAAGGTGCGGACCAGCAACAGCTCTAAGCCCTTAGGCCTATCGTAGGGGAGAAATGGCTTGGACGTTTGCACTTTGGGAGGTGGTGTGTGCCGGGAGTGAGAGTGAGATTGAGCCTGAGAATGTGTGTTGGGAGTGCTGGGAGGCAAAGCCAGGGTAGATGGGCAGAGTGTGTTTGGCTGTGAAAGCGGTGTCAAGGGAAGGTGAAGACCAGCAACAGCTCTAAGCCCTTAGATGTAGCGTATGTCAGAAATCGGTTGGGTGTTTGCACTTTGGGAGGTGGTCTGTGCCGGGAGTGAGAGTGAGAGTGAGCCTGAGAATGTGTGTTGGGAGTGCTGGGAGGCAAACCCAGGGTAGATGGGCAGAGTGTGTTTGGCTGTGAAAGCGGTGTCAAGGGAAGGTGAGGACCAGCAACAGCTCTAAGCTCTTAGATGTAGCGTGTGTCAGAAATCGCTTGGAGGTTTGCACTTTGGGAGGTGGTCTGTGCCGATAGTGAGAGTGTGTTGGGAGTGGTGGGCGGCAAGGCAAACGCAGATGGGCAGAGTGTGTTTGGCTGTGAAAGCGGTGTCAAGGGAAGGTGAGGACCAGCAACAGCTCTAAGGCCTTAGATGTAGTGTGTGTCAGAAATCGCTTGGGTATTTGCTCTTTGGGAAGTGGTCTGTGCCGGCAGTGATAGTGAGATTCAACGTGAGAATGTGTTTTGGGAGTGCTGGGAGTCAAAACCAGCATAGATGGCCAGAGTGTGTTTGGCTGTGACAGCGGTGTCAAGGGAAGGTGAGGACCAGCCACAGCTCTAAGCCCTTAGGCCTATCGTAGGGGAGAAATGGCTTGGAGGTTTGCACTTTGGGAGGTGGTCTGTGCCGGGAGTGAGAGTGATAGTGAGCCTGAGAATATGTATTGGGAGTGCTGGGAGGGAAAGCCAGGGTAGATGGGCAGAGTGTGTTTGGCTGTGAAAGCGCTGTCAAGGGAAGGTGAGGACCAGCAACAGCTCTAAGCCCTTAGATGTAGCATGCGGCAGAAATCGCTTGGGTGTTTTGACTTTGTGAGGTGGTGTGTGCCGGGAGAGAGAGTGATTTTGGAGTGCTGGGAGGCAAGGCAAAGGCAGATGGGCAGAGTGTGTTTGGCTGTGAAAGCGGTGTCAAGAGAAGGTGAGGACCAGCAACAGCTCGAAGCCCTTAGGCCTATCGTATGGGAGAAATGGCTTGGAGGTTTGCACTTTGGGAGGTGGTCTGTGCCGGGAGTGAGAGTGAGATTGAACCTGAGAATGTGTGTTGGGAGTGCTGGGAGGCAAGTTAAAGGCAGATGGCCAGAGTGTGTTTGGCTGTGAAAGCGGAGTCAAGGGAAGGTGAGGACCAGCAACAGCTCTAAGCCCTTAGATGTAGCGTGTGTCAGAAATCGCTTGGGTGTTGGCATTTTGGGAGGTGGTCTGTGCCGCGAGTGAGAATGAGATTCAACCTCAGAATGTGTGTTGGGAGTGCTGGGAGGCAAAGCCAGGGTAGATGGGCAGAGTGTGTTTGGCTGTGAAAGCGGTGTCAAGGGAAGGTGAAGACCAGCAACAGCTCTAACCCCTTAGATGTAGCGTATGTCAGAAATCGGTTGGGTGTTTGCACTTTGGGAGGTGGTCTGTGCCGGGAGTGAGAGTGAGATTCAACCTGAGAATGTGTGTTGGGAGTGCTGGGAGGCAAAGCCAGGGTAGATGGCCAGAGTGTGTTTGGCTGTGAAAGCGGTGTCAAGGGAAGGTGAGGACCAGCAACAGCTCTAAGCTCTTAGATGTAGCGTGTGTCAGAAATCGCTTGGAGGTTTGCACTTTGGGAGGTGGTCTGTGCCGATAGTGAGAGTGTGTTTGGAGTGGTAGGCGGCAAGGCAAAGGCAGATGGGCAGAGTGTGTTTGGCTGTGAAAGCGGTGTCAAGGGAAGGTGAGGACCAGCAACAGCTCTAAGGCCTTAGATGTAGTGTGTGTCAGAAATCGCTTGGGTATTTGCTCTTTGGGAAGTGGTGTGTGCCGGCAGTGATAGTGAGATTCAACGTGAGAATGTGTTTTGGGAGTGCTGGGAGGCAAGTTAAAGGCAGATGGCCAGAGTGTGTTTGGCTGTGAAAGCGGAGTCAAGGGAAGGTGAGGACCAGCAACAGCTCTAAGCCCTTAGGCCTATCGTATGGGAGAAATGGCTTGGACGTTTGCACTTTGGGAGGTGGTCTGTGCCGGGAGTGAGAGTGAGAGTGAGCCTGACAATGTGTTTTGGGAGTGCTGGTAGTTGAGGCAAAGGCAGATGGGCAGAGTGTGTTTGTCTGTGAAAGCGGTGTCAAGAGAAGGTGAGGACCAGCAACAGCTCTAAGCCCTTAAGCCTATCGTAGGGGAGAAATGGCTTGGACGTTTGCACTTTGGGAGGTGGTCTGTGCCGGGAGTGAGAGTGAGAGTGAACCTGAGAATGTGTGTTGGGAGTGCTGGGAGGCAAGTTAAAGGCAGATGGCCAGAGTGTGTTTGGCTGTGAAAGCGGAGTCAAGGGAAGGTGAGGACCAGCAACAGCTCTAAGCCCTTAGATGTAGCGTGTGTCAGAAATCGCTTGGGTGTTTGCACTTTGGGAGGTGGTGTGTTCCAGGAGTGAGAGTGTGTTGGGAGTGGTGGGCGGCAAGGCAAAGGCAGTTGGCCAGAGTGTGTTTGACTGTGAAAGCGGTGTCAAGGGAAGGTGAGGACCAGCAACAGCTCTAAGCCCTTAGATGTAGCATGCGGCAGAAATCGCTTGGGTGTTTTGACTTTGGGAGGTGGTGTGTGCCGGGAGAGAGAGTGATTTGGGAGTGCTGGGAGGCAAGGCAAAGGCAGATGGGCAGAGTGTGTTTGGCTGTGAAAGCGGTGTCAAGGGAAGGTGAGGACCAGCAACAGCTCTAAGGCCGTAGATGTAGTGTGTGTCAGAAATCGCTTGGGTATTTGCTCTTTGGGAAGTGGTGTGTGCCGGAAGTGATAGTGAGATTCAACGTGAGAATGTGTTTTGGGAGTGCTGGGAGGCAAGTTAAAGGCAGATGGGCAGAGTGTGTTTGGCTGTGAAAGCGGAGTCAAGGGAAGGTGAGGACCAGCAACAGCTCTAAGCCCTTAGGCCTATCGTAGGGGAGAAATGGCTTGGACGTTTGCACTTTGGGAGGTTGTGTGTGTCGGGATTGAGAGTGAGATTGAGCCTGAGAATATGTATTGGGAGTGCTGGGAGGCAAAGCCAGGGTAGATGGGCAGAGTGTGCTTGGCTGTGAAAGCGGTGTCAAGGGAAGGTGAGGACCAGCAACAGCTCTAAGCTCTTAGATGTATCATGTGTCAGAAATCGCTTGGGTGTTTGCACTTTGGGAGGTGGTCTGTGCTGGGAGTGAGAGTGAGAGCGTGACTGTGCCTGAGAATGTGTGTTGGGAGTGCTGGGAGGCAAGGGCAGCACAGATGGGCAGAGTGTGTTTGGCTGTGAAAGCGGTGTCAAGGGAAGGTGAGGACCAGCAACAGCTCTAAGCCCTTAGATGTAGCATGTGGCAGAAATAGCTTGGGTGTTTTGACTTTGTGAGGTGGTGTGTGCCGGGAGAGAGAGTGATTTGGGAGTGCTGGGAGGCAAGGCAAAGGCAGATGGGCCGAGTGTGTTTGGCTGTGAAAGCGGTGTCAAGAGAAGGTGAGGACCAGCAACAGCTCTAAGCCCTTATGCCTATCGTAGGGGAGAAATGGCTTGGAGGTTTGCACTTTGGGAGGTGGTGTGTGCCGGGAGTGAGAGTGAGAGTGAGCCTGAGAATGTGTGTTGGGAGTGCTGGGAGTTGAGGCAAAGGCAGATGGGCAGAGTGTGTTTGTCTGTGAAAGCGGTGTCAAGAGAAGGTGAGGACCAGCAGCAGCTCTAAGCCCTTAAGCCTATCGTAGGGGAGAAATGGCTTGGACGTTTGCACTTTGGGAGGTGGTGTGTGCCGGGAGTGACAGTGAGATTGAGCCTGAGAATGTGTGTTGGGAGTGCTGGGAGGCAAAGCCAGGGTAGATGGGCAGAATGTGTTTGGCTGTGAAAGCGGTGTCAAGGGAAGGTTAGGACCAGCAACAGCTCTAACCCCTTAGATGTAGCGTATGTCAGAAATCGGTTGGGTGTTTGCACTTTGGGAGGTGGTCTGTGCCGATAGTGAGAGTGTGTTGGGAGTGGTGGGCGGCAAGGCAAAGGCAGATGGGCAGAGTGTGTTTGGCTGTGAAAGCGGTGTCAAGGGAAGGTGAGGACCAGCAACAGCTCTAAGGCCTTAGATGTAGCGTGTGTCAGAAATCGCTTGGGTATTTGCTTTTTGGGAAGTGGTGTGTGCCGGCAGTGATAGTGAGATTCAACGTGAGAATGTGTTTTGGGAGTGCTGGGAGTCAAAACCAGCATAGATGGCCAGAGTGTGTTTGGCTGTGACAGCGGTGTCAAGGGAAGGTGAGGACCAGCCACAGCTCTAAGCCCTTAGGCCTATCGTAGGGGAGAAATGGCTTGGACGTTTGCACTTGGGGAGGTGGTCTGTGCCGGGAGTGAGAGTGATAGTGAGCCTGAGAATATGTATTGGGAGTGCTGGGAGGGAAAGCCAGGGTAGATGGGCAGAGTGTGTTTGGCTGTGAAAGCGCTGTCAAGGGAAGGTGAGGACCAGCAACAGCTCTAAGCCCTTAGATGTAGCATGCGGCACAAATCGCTTGGGTGTTTTGACTTTGTGAGGTGGTGTGTGCCGGGAGAGAGAGTGATTTTGGAGTGCTGGGAGGCAAGGCAAAGGCAGATGGGCAGAGTGTGTTTGGCTGTGAAAGCGGTGTCAAGAGAAGGTGAGGACCAGCAACAGCTCTAAGCCCTTAGGCCTATCGTATGGGAGAAATGGCTTGGAGGTTTGCACTTTGGGAGGTGGTCTGTGCCGGGAGTGAGAGTGAGATTGAACCTGAGAATGTGTGTTGGGAGTGCTGGGAGGCAAGTTAAAGGCAGATGGCCAGAGTGTGTTTGGCTGTGAAAGCGGAGTCAAGGGAAGGTGAGGACCAGCAACAGCTCTAAGCCCTTAGGCCTATCGTAGGGGAGAAATGGCTTGGACGTTTGCACTTTGGGAGGTGTTGTGTGCCGGGAGTGAGAGTGATAGTGAGCCTGAGAATATGTATTGGGAGTGCTGGGAGGGAAAGCCAGGGTAGATGGGCAGAGTGTGTTTGGCTGTGAAAGCGCTGTCAAGGGAAGGTGAGGACCAGCAACAGCTCTAAGCCCTTAGATGTAGCATGCGGCAGAAATCGCTTGGGTGTTTTGACTTTGTGAGGTGGTGTGTGCCGGGAGAGAGAGTGATTTTGGAGTGCTGGGAGGCAAGGCAAAGGCAGATGGGCAGAGTGTGTTTGGCTGTGAAAGCGGTGTCAAGGGAAGGTGAGGACCAGCAACAGCTCTAAGCCCTTAGGCCTATCGTAGGGGAGAAATGGCTTGGAGGTTTGCACTTTGGGAGGTGGTCTGTGCCGGGAGTGAGAGTGAGATTGAACCTGAGAATGTGTGTTGGGAGTGCTGGGAGGCAAGTTAAAGGCAGATGGGCAGAGTGTGTTTGGCTGTGAAAGCGGTGTCAAGGGAAGGTGAGGACCAGCAACAGCTCTAAGCCCTTAGGCCTATCGTAGGGGAGAAATGGCTTAGAGGTTTGCACTTTGGGAGGTGGTGTGTGCCGGGAGTGAGAGTGAGAGTAAGCCTGAGAATGTGTTTTGGGAGTGCTGGGAGGCAAAACCAGCGTAGATGGGCAGAGTGTGTTTGGCTGTGAAAGCGGTGTGAAGGGAAGGTGCGGACCAGCAACAGCTCTAAGCCCTTAGATGTAGCGTATGTCAGAAATCGGTTGGGTGTTTGCACTTTGGGAGGTGGTCTGTGCCAGGAGTGAGAGAGAGATTGAACTTGAGAATGTGTGTTGGGAGTGCTGGGAGGCAAGGGCAGCACAGATGGGCAGAGTGTGTTTGGCTGTGAAAGCGGTGTGAAGGGAAGGTGCGGACCAGCAACAGCTCTAAGCCCTTAGATGTAGCATGAGGCAGAAAATGCTTGGACGTTTGCACTTTGGGAGGTGTTGTGTGCCGGGAGTGAGAGTGAGATTGAACCTGAGAATGTGCGTTGAGAGTGCTGGGAGGCAAGGCAAAGGCAGATGGGCAGAGTGTGTTTTCCTGTGAAAGCGGTGTCAAGGGAAGGTGAGGACAAGCAACAGCTCTAAGCCCTTAGGCCTATCGTAGGGGAGAAATGGCTTGGACGTTTGCACTTTGGGAGGTGTTGTGTGCCGGGAGTGAGAGTGATAGTGAGCCTGAGAATATGTTTTGGGAGTGATGGGAGGGAAAGCCAGGGTAGATGGGCAGAGTGTGTTTGGCTGTGAAAGCGGTGTCAAGGGAAGGTGAGGACCAGCAACAGCTCTAAGCCCTTAGGCCTATCGTAGGGGAGAAATGGCTTGGAGGTTTGCACTTTGGGAGGTGGTCTGTGCCGGGAGTGAGAGTGAGATTGAACCTGAGAATGTGTGTTGGGAGTGCTGGGAGGCAAGTTAAAGGCAGATGGCCAGAGTGTGTTTGGCTGTGAAAGCGGAGTCAAGGGACGGTGAGGACCAGCAACAGCTCTAAGCCCTTAGATGTAGCGTGTGTCAGAAATCGCTTGGGTGTTGGCATTTTGGGAGGTGGTCTGTGCCGCGAGTGAGAATGAGATTCAACCTGAGAATGTGTGTTGGGAGTGCTGGGAGGCAAAGCCAGGGTAGATGGGCAGAGTGTGTTTGGCTGTGAAAGCGGTGTCAAGGGAAGGTGAAGACCAGCAACAGCTCTAAGCCCTTAGATGTAGCGTATGTCAGAAATCGGTTGGGTGTTTGCACTTTGGGAGGTGGTCTGTGCCGGGAGTGAGAGTGAGAGTGAGCCTGAGAATGTGTGTTGGGAGTGCTGGGAGGCAAAGCCAGGGTAGATGGCCAGAGTGTGTTTGTCTGTGAAAGCGGTGTCAAGGGAAGGTGAGGACCAGCAACAGCTCTAAGCTCTTAGATGTAGCGTGTGTCAGAAATCGCTTGGAGGTTTGCACTTTGGGAGGTGGTCTGTGCCGATAGTGAGAGTGTGTTTGGAGTGGTGGGCGGCAAGGCAAAGGCAGATGGGCAGAGTGTGTTTGGCTGTGAAAGCGGTGTCAAGGGAAGGTGAGGACCAGCAACAGCTCTAAGGCCTTAGATGTAGTGTGTGTCAGAAATCGCTTGGGTATTTGCTCTTTGGGAAGTGGTGTGTGCCGGCAGTGATAGTGAGATTCAACGTGAGAATGTGTTTTGGGAGTGCTGGGAGGCAAGTTAAAGGCAGATGGCCAGAGTGTGTTTGGCTGTGAAAGCGGAGTCAAGGGAAGGTGAGGACCAGCAACAGCTCTAAGGCCTTAGATGTAGCGTGTGTCAGAAATCGCTTGGGTGTTGGCATTTTGGGAGGTGGTCTGTGCCGCGAGTGAGAATGAGATTCAACCTGAGAATGTGTGTTGGGAGTGCTGGGAGGCAAAGCCAGGGTAGATGGGCAGAGTGTGTTTGGCTGTGAAAGCGGTGTCAAGGGAAGGTGAGGACCAGCAACAGCTCTAAGCCCTTAGGCCTATCGTATGGGAGAAATGGCTTGGACGTTTGCACTTTGGGAGGTGGTCTGTGCCGGGAGTGAGAGTGAGAGTGAGCCTGACAATGTGTTTTGGGAGTGCTGGGAGTTGAGGCAAAGGCAGATGGGCAGAGTGTGTTTGTCTGTGAAAGCGGTGTCAAGAGAAGGTGAGGACCAGCAACAGCTCTAAGCCCTTAAGCCTATCGTAGGGGAGAAATGGCTTGGACGTTTGCACTTTGGGAGGTGGTCTGTGCCGGGAGTGAGAGTGAGAGTGAACCTGAGAATGTGTGTTGGGAGTGCTGGGAGGCAAGTTAAAGGCAGATGGCCAGAGTGTGTTTGGCTGTGAAAGCGGAGTCAAGGGAAGGTGAGGACCAGCAACAGCTCTAAGCCCTTAGATGTAGCGTGTGTCAGAAATCGCTTGGGTGTTTGCACTTTGGGAGGTGGTGTGTTCCAGGAGTGAGAGTGTGTTGGGAGTGGTAGGCGGCAAGGCAAAGGCAGTTGGCCAGAGTGTGTTTGACTGTGAAAGCGGTGTCAAGGGAAGGTGAGGACCAGCAACAGCTCTAAGCCCTTAGATGTAGCATGCGGCAGAAATCGCTTGGGTGTTTTGACTTTGGGAGGTGGTGTGTGCCGGGAGAGAGAGTGATTTGGGAGTGCTGGGAGGCAAGGCAAAGGCAGATGGGCAGAGTGTGTTTGGCTGTGAAAGCGGTGTCAAGGGAAGGTGAGGACCAGCAACAGCTCTAAGGCCTTAGATGTAGTGTGTGTCAGAAATCGCTTGGGTATTTGCTCTTTGGGAAGTGGTGTGTGCCGGAAGTGATAGTGAGATTCAACGTGAGAATGTGTTTTGGGAGTGCTGGGAGGCAAGTTAAAGGCAGATGGGCAGAGTGTGTTTGGCTGTGAAAGCGGAGTCAAGGGAAGGTGAGGACCAGCAACAGCTCTAAGCCCTTAGGCCTATCGTAGGGGAGAAATGGCTTGGACGTTTGCACTTTGGGAGGTTGTGTGTGTCGGGATTGAGAGTGAGATTGAGCCTGAGAATATGTATTGGGAGTGCTGGGAGGCAAAGCCAGGGTAGATGGGCAGAGTGTGCTTGGCTGTGAAAGCGGTGTCAAGGGAAGGTTAGGACCAGCAACAGCTCTAAGCTCTTAGATGTATCATGTGTCAGAAATCGCTTGGGTGTTTGCACTTTGGGAGGTGGTCTGTGCTGGGAGTGAGAGTGAGAGCGTGACTGTGCCTGAGAATGTGTGTTGGGAGTGCTGGGAGGCAAGGGCAGCACAGATGGGCAGAGTGTGTTTGGCTGTGAAAGCGGTGTCAAGGGAAGGTGAGGACCAGCAACAGCTCTAAGCCCTTAGGCCTATCGTATGGGAGAAATGGCTTCGAGGTTTGCACTTTGGGAGGTGGTGTGTGCCGGGAGTGAGAGTGAGAGTGAGCCTGAGAATGTGTGTTGGGAGTGCTGGGAGTTGAGGCAAAGGCAGATGGGTAGAGTGTGTTTGTCTGTGAAAGCGGTGTCAAGAGAAGGTGAGGACCAGCAGCAGCTCTAAGCCCTTAAGCCTATCGCAGGGGAGAAATGGCTTGGACGTTTGCACTTTGGGAGGTGGTGTGTGCCGGGAGTGACAGTGAGATTGAGCCTGAGAATGTGTGTTGGGAGTGCTGGGAGGCAAAGCCAGGGTAGATGGGCAGAATGTGTTTGGCTGTGAAAGCGGTGTCAAGGGAAGGTGAGGACCAGCAACAGCTCTAAGCTCTTAGATGTAGCGTGTGTCAGAAATCGCTTGGAGGTTTGCACTTTGGGAGGTGGTCTGTGCCGATAGTGAGAGTGTGTTGGGAGTGGTGGGCGGCAAGGCAAAGGCAGATGGGCAGAGTGTGTTTGGCTGTGAAAGCGGTGTCAAGGGAAGGTGAGGACCAGCAACAGCTCTAAGGCCTTAGATGTAGCGTGTGTCAGAAATCGCTTGGGTATTTGCTCTTTGGGAAGTGGTGTGTGCCGGCAGTGATAGTGAGATTCAACCTGAGAATGTGTTTTGGGAGTGCTGGGAGGCAAAACCAGCGTAGATGGCCAGAGTGTGTTTGGCTGTGAAAGCGGTGTCAAGGGAAGGTGAGGACCAGCCACAGCTCTAAGCCCTTAGATGTAGCGTATGTCAGAAATCGGTTGGGTGTTTGCACTTTGGGAGGTGGTCTGTGCCAGGAGTGAGAGAGAGATTGAACTTGAGAATGTGTGTTGGGAGTGCTGGGAGGCAAGGGCAGCACAGATGGGCAGAGTGTGTTTGGCTGTGAAAGCGGTGTGAAGGGAAGGTGCGGACCAGCAACAGCTCTAAGCCCTTAGATGTAGCATGCGGCAGAAAATGCTAGGACGTTTGCACTTTGGGAGGTGTTGTGTGCCGGGAGTGAGAGTGAGATTGAACCTGAGAATGTGCGTTGAGAGTGCTGGGAGGCAAGGCAAAGGCAGATGGGCAGAGTGTGTTTTCCTGTGAAAGCGGTGTCAAGGGAAGGTGAGGACCAGCAACAGCTCTAAGCCCTTAGGCCTATCGTAGGGGAGAAATGGCTTGGACGTTTGCACTTTGGGAGGTGGTCTGTGCCGGGAGTGAGAGTGAGATTGAGCCTGAGAATATGTTTTGGGAGTGATGGGAGGGAAAGCCAGGGTAGATGGGCAGAGTGTGTTTGTCTGTGAAAGCGGTGTCAAGGGAAGGTGAGGACCAGCAACAGCTCTAATCCCTTAGGCCTATCGTAGGGGAGAAATGGCTTGGAGGTTTGCACTTTGGGAGGTGGTCTGTGCCGGGAGTGATAGTGAGATTGAACCTGAGAATGTGTGTTGGGAGTGCTGGGAGGCAAGTTAAAGGCAGATGGCCAGAGTGTGTTTGGCTGTGAAAGCGGAGTCAAGGGAAGGTGAGGACCAGCAACAGCTCTAAGCCCTTAGATGTAGCATGTGTCAGAAATCGCTTGGGTGTTGGCATTTTGGGAGGTGGTCTGTGCCGCGAGTGAGAATGAGATTCAACCTGAGAATGTGTGTTGGGAGTGCTGGGAGGCAAAGCCAGGGTAGATGGGCAGAGTGTGTTTGGCTGTGAAAGCGGTGTCAAGGGAAGGTGAGGACCAGCAACAGCTCTAAGCCCTTAGGCCTATCGTAGGGGAGAAATGGCTTGGAGGTTTGCACACTGGGAGGTGGTCTGTGCCGGAAGTGAGAGTGAGATTCAACCTGAGAATGTGTGTTGGGAGTGCTGGGAGGCAAGGCAAAGGCGGATGGGCAGAGTGTGTTTGTCTGTGGAAGAGGTGTCAAGAGAAGGTGAGGACCAGCAACAGCTCTAAGCCCTTAAGCCTATCGCAGGGGAGAAATGGCTTGGACGTTTGCACTTTGGGAGGTGGGCTGTGCCGGGAGTGAGAGTGAGATTGAACTTGAGAATGTGTGTTGGGAGTGCTGGGAGGCAAGTTAAAGGCAGATGGCCAGAGTGTGTTTGGCTGTGAAAGCGGTGTCAAGGGAAGGTGAAGACCAGCAACAGCTCTAAGCCCTTAGATGTAGCGTATGTCAGAAATCGGTTGGGTGTTTGCACTTTGCGAGGTGGTCTGTGCCGGGAGTGAGAGTGAGATTGAGCCTGAGAATGTGTGTTGGGAGTGCTGGGAGGCAAAGGCAGGGTAGATGGGCAGAGTGTGTTTGGCTGTTAAAGCGGTGTCAAGGGAAGGTGAGGACCAGCAACAGCTCTAAGCTCTTAGATGTAGCGTGTGTCAGAAATTGCTTGGGTGTTTGCACTTTGGGAGGTGGTCTGTGCCGATAGTGAGAGTGTGTTGGGAGTGCTGGGCGGCAAGGCAAAGGCAGATGGCCAGTGTGTGTTTGGCTGTGAAAGCGGTGTCAAGGGAAGGTGAGGACCAGCAACAGCTCTAAGCCCTTAGATGTAGCGTGTGTCAGAAATCGCTTGGGTGTTGGCATTTTGGGAGGTGGTCTGTGCCGCGAGTGAGAATGAGATTCAACCTGAGAATGTGTGTTGGGAGTGCTGGGAGGCAAAGCCAGGGTAGATGGGCAGAGTGTGTTTGGCTGTGAAAGCGGTGTCAAGGGAAGGTGAGGACCAGCAGCAGCTCTAAGCCCTTAGGCCTATCGTAGGGGAGAAATGGCTTGGAGGTTTGCACTTTGGGAGGTGGTGTGTGCCGGGAGTGAGAGTGAGAGTGAGCCTGAGAATGTGTGTTGGGAGTGCTGGGAGTTGAGGCAAAGGCAGATGGGCAGAGTGTGTTTGTCTGTGAAAGCGGTGTCAAGAGAAGGTGAGGACCAGCAGCAGCTCTAAGCCCTTAAGCCTATCGTAGGGGAGAAATGGCTTGGACGTTTGCACTTTGGGAGGTGGTGTGTGCCGGGAGTGACAGTGAGATTGAGCCTGAGAATGTGTGTTGGGAGTGCTGGGAGGCAAAGGCAGGGTAGATGGGCAGAATGTGTTTGGCTGTGAAAGCGGTGTCAAGGGAAGGTGAAGACCAGCAACAGCTCTAACCCCTTAGATGTAGCGTATGTCAGAAATCGGTTGGGTGTTTGCACTTTGGGAGGTGGTCTGTGCCGGGAGTGAGAGTGAGAGTGAGCCTGAGAATGTGTGTTGGGAGTGCTGGGAGGCAAAGCCAGGGTAGATGGGCAGAGTGTGTTTGGCTGTGAAAGCGGTGTCAAGGGAAGGTGAGGACCAGCAACAGCTCTAAGCTCTTAGATGTAGCGTGTGTCAGAAATCGCTTGGAGGTTTGCACTTTGGGAGGTGGTCTGTGCCGATAGTGAGAGTGTGTTGGGAGTGCTGGGCGGCAAGGCAAACGCAGATGGGCAGAGTGTGTTTGGCTGTGAAAGCGGTGTCAAGGGAAGGTGAGGACCAGCAACAGCTCTAAGGCCTTAGATGTAGTGTGTGTCAGAAATCGCTTGGGTATTTGCTCTTTGGGAAGTGGTCTTGCCGGCAGTGATAGTGAGATTCAACGTGAGAATGTGTTTTGGGAGTGCTGGGAGTCAAAACCAGCATAGATGGCCAGAGTGTGTTTGGCTGTGAAAGCGGTGTCAAGGGAAGGTGAGGACCAGCAACAGCTCTAAGCCCTTAGATGTAGCATGCGGTAGAAATCGCTTGGGTGTTTTGACTTTGTGAGGTGGTGTGTGCCGGGAGAGAGAGTGATTTTGGAGTGCTGGGAGGCAAGGCAAAGGCAGATGGGCAGAGTGTGTTTGGCTGTGAAAGCGGTGTCAAGAGAAGGTGAGGACCAGCAACAGCTCTAAGCCCTTAGGCCTATCGTATGGGAGAAATGGATTGGAGGTTTGCACTTTGGGAGGTCGTGTGTGCCGGGAGTGAGAGTGAGATTGAACCTGAGAATGTGTGTTGGGAGTGCTGGGAGGCAAGTTAAAGGCAGATGGGCAGAGTGTGTTTGGCTGTGAAAGCGGAGTCAAGGGAAGGTGAGGACCAGCAACAGCTCTAAGCCCTTAGATGTAGCGTGTGTCAGAAATCGCTTGGGTGTTGGCATTTTGGGAGGTGGTCTGTGCCGCGAGTGAGAATGAGATTCAACCTGAGAATGTGTGTTGGGAGTGCTGGGAGGCAAAGCCAGGGTAGATGGGCAGAGTGTGTTTGGCTGTGAAAGCAGTGTCAAGGGAAGGTGAGGACCAGCAACAGCTCTAAGCCCTTAGGCCTATCGTAGGGGAGAAATGGCTTGGAGGTTTGCACTTTGGGAGGTGGTGTGTGCCGGGAGTGAGAGTGAGAGTGAGCCTGAGAATGTGTGTTGGGAGTGCTGGGAGTTGAGGCAAAGGCAGATGGGCAGAGTGTGTTTGTCTGTGAAAGCGGTGTCAAGAGAAGGTGAGGACCAGCAGCAGCTCTAAGCCCTTAAGCCTATCGTAGGGGAGAAATGGCTTGGACGTTTGCACTTTGGGAGGTGGTGTGTGCCGGGAGTGAGAGTGAGATTGAGCCTGAGAATGTGTGTTGGGAGTGCTGGGAGGCAAAGGCAGGGTAGATGGCCAGAGTGTGTTTGGCTGTGAAAGCGGTGTCAAGGGAAGGTGAGGACCAGCAACAGCTCTAAGCCCTTAGATGTAGCGTATGTCAGAAATCGGTTGGGTGTTTGCACTTTGGGAGGTGGTCTGTGCCGATAGTGAGAGTGTGTTGGGAGTGGTGGGCGGCAAGGCAAAGGCAGATGGGCAGAGTGTGTTTGTCTGTGAAAGCGGTGTCAAGAGAAGGTGAGGACCAGCAGCAGCTCTAAGCCCTTAAGCCTATCGTAGGGGAGAAATGGCTTGGACGTTTGCACTTTGGGAGGTGGTGTGTGCCGGGAGTGAGAGTGAGATTGAGCCTGAGAATGTGTGTTGGGAGTGCTGGGAGGCAAAGGCAGGGTAGATGGCCA
Source organism: Pelecanus crispus (assembly GCF_030463565.1). Classification (NCBI taxonomy): domain Eukaryota; kingdom Metazoa; phylum Chordata; class Aves; order Pelecaniformes; family Pelecanidae; genus Pelecanus; species Pelecanus crispus. The sequence goes on along the minus strand of NC_134667.1, from coordinate 449,236 downwards.
GAGTGTGTTTGGCTGTGAAAGCGGTGTCAAGGGAAGGTGAGGACCAGCAACAGCTCTAAGCCCTTAGATGTAGCGTATGTCAGAAATCGGTTGGGTGTTTGCACTTTGGGAGGTGGTCTGTGCCGATAGTGAGAGTGTGTTGGGAGTGGTGGGCGGCAAGGCAAAGGCAGATGGGCAGAGTGTGTTTGGCTGTGAAAGCGGTGTCAAGGGAAGGTGAGGACCAGCAACAGCTCTAAGGCCTTAGATGTAGCGTGTGTCAGAAATCGCTTGGGTATTTGCTCTTTGGGAAGTGGTGTGTGCCGGCAGTGATAGTGAGATTCAACCTGAGAATGTGTTTTGGGAGTGCTGGGAGGCAAAACCAGCGTAGATGGCCAGAGTGTGTTTGGCTGTGAAAGCGGTGTCAAGGGAAGGTGAGGACCAGCAACAGCTCTAAGCCCTTAGATGTAGCGTATGTCAGAAATCGGTTGGGTGTTTGCACTTTGGGAGGTGGTCTGTGCCAGGAGTGAGAGAGAGATTGAACTTGAGAATGTGTGTTGGGAGTGCTGGGAGGCAAGGGCAGCACAGATGGGCAGAGTGTGTTTGGCTGTGAAAGCGGTGTGAAGGGAAGGTGCGGACCAGCAACAGCTCTAAGCCCTTAGATGTAGCATGCGGCAGAAAATGCTAGGACGTTTGCACTTTGGGAGGTGTTGTGTGCCGGGAGTGAGAGTGAGATTGAACCTGAGAATGTGCGTTGAGAGTGCTGGGAGGCAAGGCAAAGGCAGATGGGCAGAGTGTGTTTTCCTGTGAAAGCGGTGTCAAGGGAAGGTGAGGACCAGCAACAGCTCTAAGCCCTTAGGCCTATCGTAGGGGAGAAATGGCTTGGACGTTTGCACTTTGGGAGGTGGTCTGTGCCGGGAGTGAGAGTGAGATTGAGCCTGAGAATATGTTTTGGGAGTGATGGGAGGGAAAGCCAGGGTAGATGGCCAGAGTGTGTTTGGCTGTGAAAGCGGTGTCAAGGGAAGGTGAGGACCAGCAACAGCTCTAAGCCCTTAGGCCTATCGTAGGGGAGAAATGGCTTGGAGGTTTGCACTTTGGGAGGTGGTCTGTGCTGGGAGTGAGAGTGAGACTGAACCTGAGAATGTGTGTTGGGAGTGCTGGGAGGCAAGTTAAAGGCAGATGGGCAGAGTGTGTTTGGCTGTGAAAGCGGAGTCAAGGGAAGGTGAGGACCAGCAACAGCTCTAAGCCCTTAGATGTAGCGTGTGTCAGAAATCGCTTGGGTGTTGGCATTTTGGGAGGTGGTCTGTGCCGCGAGTGAGAATGAGATTCAACCTGAGAATGTGTGTTGGGAGTGCTGGGAGGCAAAGCCATGGCAGATGGGCAGAGTGTGTTTGGCTGTGAAAGCGGTGTCAAGGGAAGGTGAGGACCAGCAACAGCTCTAAGCCCTTAGGCCTATCGTAGGGGAGAAATGGCTTGGAGGTTTGCACATTGGGAGGTGGTCTGTGCCGGGAGTGAGAGTGAGAGTGAGCCTGACAATGTGTGTTGGGAGTGCTGGGAGTTGAGGCAAAGGCAGATGGGCACAGTGTGTTTGTCTGTGGAAGCGGTGTCAAGAGAAGGTGAGGACCAGCAACAGCTCTAAGCCCTTAAGCCTATCGCAGGGGAGAAATGGCTTGGACGTTTGCACTTTGGGAGGTGGGCTGTGCCGGGAGTGAGAGTGAGATTGAACTTGAGAATGTGTGTTGGGAGTGCTGGGAGGCAAGTTAAAGGCAGATGGCCAGAGTGTGTTTGGCTGTGAAAGCGGTGTCAAGGGAAGGTGAAGACCAGCAACATCTCGAAGCCCTTAGATGTAGCGTATGTCAGAAATCGGTTGGGTGTTTGCACTTTGGGAGGTGGTGTGTGCCGGGAGTGAGAGTGAGATTGAGCCTGAGAATGTGTGTTGGGAGTGCTGGGAGGCAAAGGCACGGTAGATGGGCAGAGTGTGTTTGGCTGTGAAAGCGGTGTCAAGGGAAGGTGAGGACCAGCAACAGCTCTAAGCTCTTAGATGTAGCGTGTGTCAGAAATTGCTTGGGTGTTTGCACTTTGGGAGGTGGTGTGTGCCGGGAGTGAGAGTGAGAGTGAGCCTGAGAATGTGTGTTGGGAGTCCTGGGAGTTGAGGCAAAGGCAGATGGGTAGAGTGTGTTTGTCTGTGAAAGCGGTGTCAAGAGAAGGTGAGGACCAGCAGCAGCTCTAAGCCCTTAAGCCTATCGTAGGGGAGAAATGGCTTGGACGTTTGCACTTTGGGAGGTGGTGTGTGCCGGGAGTGACAGTGAGATTGAGCCTGAGAATGTGTGTTGGGAGTGCTGGGAGGCAAAGCCAGGGTAGATGGGCAGAATGTGTTTGGCTGTGAAAGCGGTGTCAAGGGAAGGTTAGGACCAGCAACAGCTCTAACCCCTTAGATGTAGCGTATGTCAGAAATCGGTTGGGTGTTTGCACTTTGGGAGGTGGTCTGTGCCGATAGTGAGAGTGTGTTGGGAGTGGTGGGCGGCAAGGCAAAGGCAGATGGGCAGAGTGTGTTTGGCTGTGAAAGCGGTGTCAAGGGAAGGTGAGGACCAGCAACAGCTCTAAGGCCTTAGATGTAGCGTGTGTCAGAAATCGCTTGGGTATTTGCTCTTTGGGAAGTGGTGTGTGCCGGCAGTGATAGTGAGATTCAACCTGAGAATGTGTTTTGGGAGTGCTGGGAGGCAAAACCAGCGTAGATGGCCAGAGTGTGTTTGGCTGTGAAAGCGGTGTCAAGGGAAGGTGAGGACCAGCAACAGCTCTAAGCCCTTAGATGTAGCGTATGTCAGAAATCGGTTGGGTGTTTGCACTTTGGGAGGTGGTCTGTGCCAGGAGTGAGAGAGAGATTGAACTTGAGAATGTGTGTTGGGAGTGCTGGGAGGCAAGGGCAGCACAGATGGGCAGAGTGTGTTTGGCTGTGAAAGCGGTGTGAAGGGAAGGTGCGGACCAGCAACAGCTCCAAGCCCTTAGATGTAGCATGCGGCAGAAAATGCTAGGACGTTTGCACTTTGGGAGGTGGTCTGTGCCGGGAGTGAGAGTGAGATTGAACCTGAGAATGTGCGTTGAGAGTGCTGGGAGGCAAGGCAAAGGCAGATGGGCAGAGTGTGTTTTCCTGTGAAAGCGGTGTCAAGGGAAGGTGAGGACCAGCAACAGCTCTAAGCCCTTAGGCCTATCGTAGGGGAGAAATGGCTTGGACGTTTGCACTTTGGGAGGTGGTCTGTGCCGGGAGTGAGAGTGAGATTGAGCCTGAGAATATGTTTTGGGAGTGATGGGAGGGAAAGCCAGGGTAGATGGGCAGAGTGTGTTTGTCTGTGAAAGCGGTGTCAAGGGAAGGTGAGGACCAGCAACAGCTCTAAGCCCTTAGGCCTATCGTAGGGGAGAAATGGCTTGGACGTTTGCACTTTGGGAGGTGGTCTGTGCCGGGAGTGAGAGTGAGATTGAACCTGAGAATGTGTGTTGGGAGTGCTGGGAAGCAAGTTAAAGGCAGATGGCCAGAGTGTGTTTGGCTGTGAAAGCGGAGTCAAGGGAAGGTGAGGACCAGCAACAGCTCTAAGCCCTTAGATGTAGCGTGTGTCAGAAATCGCTTGGGTGTTGGCATTTTGGGAGGTGGTCTGTGCCGCGAGTGAGAATGAGATTCAACCTCAGAATGTGTGTTGGGAGTGCTGGGAGGCAAAGCCAGGGTAGATGGGCAGAGTGTGTTTGGCTGTGAAAGCGGTGTCAAGGGAAGGTGAGGACCAGCAACAGCTCTAAGTCCTTAGGCCTATCGTAGGGGTGAAATGGCTTGGAGGTTTGCACTTTGGGAGGTGGTGTGTGCCGGGAGTGAGAGTGAGAGTAAGCCTGAGAATGTGTGTTGGGAGTGCTGGGAGGCAAAACCAGCGTAGATGGCCAGAGTGTGTTTGGCTGTGAAAGCGGTGTCAAGGGAAGGTGAGGACCAGCCACAGCTCTAAGCCCTTAGATGTAGCGTATGTCAGAAATCGGTTGGGTGTTTGCACTTTCGGAGGTGGTCTGTGCCAGGAGTGAGAGTGAGATTCAACCTGAGAATGTGTGTTGGGAGTGCTGGGAGGCAAGGCAAAGGCGGATGGGCAGAGTGTGTTTGTCTGTGGAAGAGGTGTCAAGAGAAGGTGAGGACCAGCAACAGCTCTAAGCCCTTAAGCCTATCGCAGGGGAGAAATGGCTTGGACGTTTGCACTTTGGGAGGTGGGCTGTGCCGGGAGTGAGAGTGAGATTGAACTTGAGAATGTGTGTTGGGAGTGCTGGGAGGCAAGTTAAAGGCAGATGGCCAGAGTGTGTTTGGCTGTGAAAACGGTGTCAAGGGAAGGTGAAGACCAGCGACAGCTCTAAGCCCTTAGATGTAGCGTATGTCAGAAATCGGTTGGGTGTTTGCACTTTGGGAGGTGGTCTGTGCCGGGAGTGAGAGTGAGATTGAGCCTGAGAATGTGTGTTGGGAGTGCTGGGAGGCAAAGGCAGGGTAGATGGGCAGAGTGTGTTTGGCTGTGAAAGCGGTGTCAAGGGAAGGTGAGGACCAGCAACAGCTCTAAGCTCTTAGATGTAGCGTGTGTCAGAAATTGCTTGGGTGTTTGCACTTTGGGAGGTGGTCTGTGCCGATAGTGAGAGTGTGTTGGGAGTGCTGGGCGGCAAGGCAAAGGCAGATGGCCAGTGTGTGTTTGGCTGTGAAAGCGGTGTCAAGGGAAGGTGAGGACCAGCAACAGCTCTAAGCCCTTAGATGTAGCGTGTGTCAGAAATCGCTTGGGTGTTGGCATTTTGGGAGATGGTCTGTGCCGCGAGTGAGAATGAGATTCAACCTGAGAATGTGTGTTGGGAGTGCTGGGAGGCAAAGCCAGGGTAGATGGGCAGAGTGTGTTTGGCTGTGAAAGCGGTGTCAAGGGAAGGTGAGGACCAGCAACAGCTCTAAGCCCTTAGGCCTATCGTAGGGGAGAAATGGCTTGGAGGTTTGCACTTTGGGAGGTGGTGTGTGCCGGGAGTGAGAGTGAGAGTGAGCCTGAGAATGTGTGTTGGGAGTGCTGGGAGTTGAGGCAAAGGCAGATGGGCAGAGTGTGTTTGTCTGTGAAAGCGGTGTCAAGAGAAGGTGAGGACCAGCAGCAGCTCTAAGCCCTTAAGCCTATCGTAGGGGAGAAATGGCTTGGACGTTTGCACTTTGGGAGGTGGTGTGTGCCGGGAGTGACAGTGAGATTGAGCCTGAGAATGTGTGTTGGGAGTGCTGGGAGGCAAAGCCAGGGTAGATGTGCAGAATGTGTTTGGCTGTGAAAGCGGTGTCAAGGGAAGGTGCGGACCAGCAACAGCTCTAACCCCTTAGATGTAGCGTATGTCAGAAATCGGTTGGGTGTTTGCACTATGGGAGGTGGTCTGTGCCGATAGTGAGAGTGTGTTGGGAGTGGTGGGCGGCAAGGCAAAGGCAGATGGGCAGAGTGTGTTTGGCTGTGAAAGCGGTGTCAAGGGAAGGTGAGGACCAGCAACAGCTCTAAGGCCTTAGATGTAGCGTGTGTCAGAAATCGCTTGGGTATTTGCTCTTTGGGAAGTGGTGTGTGCCGGCAGTGATAGTGAGATTCAACCTGAGAATGTGTTTTGGGAGTGCTGGGAGGCAAAACCAGCGTAGATGGCCAGAGTGTGTTTGGCTGTGAAAGCGGTGTCAAGGGAAGGTGAGGACCAGCCACAGCTCTAAGCCCTTAGATGTAGCGTATGTCAGAAATCGGTTGGGTGTTTGCACTTTGGGAGGTGGTCTGTGCCAGGAGTGAGAGAGAGATTGAACTTGAGAATGTGTGTTGGGAGTGCTGGGAGGCAAGGGCAGCACAGATGGGCAGAGTGTGTTTGGCTGTGAAAGCGGTGTGAAGGGAAGGTGCGGACCAGCAACAGCTCTAAGCCCTTAGATGTAGCATGCGGCAGAAAATGCTAGGACGTTTGCACTTTGGGAGGTGTTGTGTGCCGGGAGTGAGAGTGAGATTGAACCTGAGAATGTGCGTTGAGAGTGCTGGGAGGCAAGGCAAAGGCAGATGGGCAGAGTGTGTTTTCCTGTGAAAGCGGTGTCAAGGGAAGGTGAGGACCAGCAACAGCTCTAAGCCCTTAGGCCTATCGTAGGGGAGAAATGGCTTGGACGTTTGCACTTTGGGAGGTGGTCTGTGCCGGGAGTGAGAGTGAGATTGAGCCTGAGAATATGTTTTGGGAGTGATGGGAGGGAAAGCCAGGGTAGATGGCCAGAGTGTGTTTGGCTGTGAAAGCGGTGTCAAGGGAAGGTGAGGACCAGCAACAGCTCTAAGCCCTTAGGCCTATCGTAGGGGAGAAATGGCTTGGAGGTTTGCACTTTGGGAGGTGGTCTGTGCCGGGAGTGAGAGTGAGATTGAACCTGAGAATGTGTGTTGGGAGTGCTGGGAGGCAAGTTAAAGGCAGATGGCCAGAGTGTGTTTGGCTGTGAAAGCGGAGTCAAGGGAAGGTGAGGACCAGCAACAGCTCTAAGCCCTTAGATGTAGCGTGTGTCAGAAATCGCTTGGGTGTTGGCATTTTGGGAGGTGGTCTGTGCCGCGAGTGAGAATGAGATTCAACCTGAGAATGTGTGTTGGGAGTGCTGGGAGGCAAAGCCAGGGTAGATGGGCAGAGTGTGTTTGGCTGTGAAAGCGGTGTCAAGGGAAGGTGAGGACCAGCAACAGCTCTAAGCCCTTAGGCCTATCGTAGGGGAGAAATGGCTTGGAGGTTTGCACTTTGGGAGGTGGTGTGTGCCGGGAGTGAGAGTGAGAGTGAGCCTGAGAATGTGTGTTGGGAGTGCTGGGAGTTGAGGCAAAGGCAGATGGGCAGAGTGTGTTTGTCTGTGAAAGCGGTGTCAAGAGAAGGTGAGGACCAGCAGCAGCTCTAAGCCCTTAAGCCTATCGTAGGGGAGAAATGGCTTGGACGTTTGCACTTTGGGAGGTGGTGTGTGCCGGGAGTGACAGTGAGATTGAGCCTGAGAATGTGTGTTGAGAGTGCTGGGAGGCAAAGGCAGGGTAGATGGGCAGAATGTGTTTGGCTGTGAAAGCGGTGTCAAGGGAAGGTGAAGACCAGCAACAGCTCTAACCCCTTAGATGTAGCGTATGTCAGAAATCGGTTGGGTGTTTGCACTTTGGGAGGTGGTCTGTGCCGGGAGTGAGAGTGAGAGTGAGCCTGAGAATGTGTGTTGGGAGTGCTGGGAGGCAAAGCCAGGGTAGATGGGCAGAGTGTGTTTGGCTGTGAAAGCGGTGTCAAGGGAAGGTGAGGACCAGCAACAGCTCTAAGCTCTTAGATGTAGCGTGTGTCAGAAATCGCTTGGAGGTTTGCACTTTGGGAGGTGGTCTGTGCCGATAGTGAGAGTGTGTTGGGAGTGCTGGGCGGCAAGGCAAACGCAGATGGGCAGAGTGTGTTTGGCTGTGAAAGCGGTGTCAAGGGAAGGTGAGGAACAGCAACAGCTCTAAGGCCTTAGATGTAGTGTGTGTCAGAAATCGCTTGGGTATTTGCTCTTTGGGAAGTGGTCTTGCCGGCAGTGATAGTGAGATTCAACGTGAGAATGTGTTTTGGGAGTGCTGGGAGTCAAAACCAGCATAGATGGCCAGAGTGTGTTTGGCTGTGAAAGCGGTGTCAAGGGAAGGTGAGGACCAGCCACAGCTCTAAGCCCTTAGGCCTATCGTAGGGGAGAAATGGCTTGGACGTTTGCACTTGGGGAGGTGGTCTGTGCCGGGAGTGAGAGTGATAGTGAGCCTGAGAATATGTATTGGGAGTGCTGGGAGGGAAAGCCAGGGTAGATGGGCAGAGTGTGTTTGGCTGTGAAAGCGCTGTCAAGGGAAGGTGAGGACCAGCAACAGCTCTAAGCCCTTAGATGTAGCATGCGGTAGAAATCGCTTGGGTGTTTTGACTTTGTGAGGTGGTGTGTGCCGGGAGAGAGAGTGATTTGGGAGTGCTGGGAGGCAAGGCAAAGGCAGATGGCCAGAGTGTGTTTGGCTGTGAAAGCGGAGTCAAGGGAAGGTGAGGACCAGCAACAGCTCTAAGCCCTTAGATGTAGCGTGTGTCAGAAATCGCTTGGGTGTTGGCATTTTGGGAGGTGGTCTGTGCCGCGAGTGAGAATGAGATTCAACCTGAGAATGTGTGTTGGGAGTGCTGGGAGGCAAAGCCAGGGTAGATGGGCAGAGTGTGTTTGGCTGTGAAAGCAGTGTCAAGGGAAGGTGAGGACCAGCAACAGCTCTAAGCCCTTAGGCCTATCGTAGGGGAGAAATGGCTTGGAGGTTTGCACTTTGGGAGGTGGTGTGTGCCGGGAGTGAGAGTGAGAGTGAGCCTGAGAATGTGTGTTGGGAGTGCTGGGAGTTGAGGCAAAGGCAGATGGGCAGAGTGTGTTTGTCTGTGAAAGCGGTGTCAAGAGAAGGTGAGGACCAGCAGCAGCTCTAAGCCCTTAAGCCTATCGTAGGGGAGAAATGGCTTGGACGTTTGCACTTTGGGAGGTGGTGTGTGCCGGGAGTGACAGTGAGATTGAGCCTGAGAATGTGTGTTGGGAGTGCTGGGAGGCAAAGGCAGGGTAGATGGCCAGAGTGTGTTTGGCTGTGAAAGCGCTGTCAAGGGAAGGTGAGGACCAGCAACAGCTCTAAGCCTGTAGATGTAGCGTATGTCAGAAATCGGTTGGGTGTTTGCACTTTGGGAGGAGGTCTGTGCCGATAGTGAGAGTGTGTTGGGAGTGGTGGGCGGCAAGGCAAAGGCGGATGGCCAGAGTGTGTTTGGCTGTGAAAGCGGTGTCAAGGGAAGGTGAGGACCAGCAACAGCTCTAAGGCCTTAGATGTAGCGTGTGTCAGAAATCGCTTGGGTATTTGCTCTTTGGGAAGTGGTGTGTGCCGGCAGTGATAGTGAGATTCAACCTGAGAATGTGTTTTGGGAGTGCTGGGAGGCAAAACCAGCGTAGATGGCCAGAGTGTGTTTGGCTGTGAAAGCGGTGTCAAGGGAAGGTGAGGACCAGCAACAGCTCTAAGCCCTTAGATGTAGCGTATGTCAGAAATCGGTTGGGTGTTTGCACTTTGGGAGGTGGTCTGTGCCAGGAGTGAGAGAGAGATTGAACTTGAGAATGTGTGTTGGGAGTGCTGGGAGGCAAGGGCAGCAGAGATGGGCAGAGTGTGTTTGGCTGTGAAAGCGGTGTCAAGAGAAGGTGAGGACCAGCAACAGCTCTAAGCCCTTAGATGTAGCATGCGGCAGAAAATGCTTGGACGTTTGCACTTTGGGAGGTGGTCTGTGCCGGGAGTGAGAGTGAGATTGAACCTGAGAATGTGCGTTGAGAGTGCTGGGAGGCAAGGCAAAGGCAGATGGGCAGAGTGTGTTTTCCTGTGAAAGCGGTGTCAAGGGAAGGTGAGGACCAGCAACAGCTCTAAGCCCTTAGGCCTATCGTAGGGGAGAAATGGCTTGGACGTTTGCACTTTGGGAGGTGGTCTGTGCCGGGAGTGAGAGTGAGATTGAGCCTGAGAATATGTTTTGGGAGTGATTGGAGGGAAAGCCAGGGTAGATGGCCAGAGTGTGTTTGGCTGTGAAAGCGGTGTCAAGGGAAGGTGAGGACCAGCAACAGCTCTAAGCCCTTAGGCCTATCGTAGGGGAGAAATGGCTTGGAGGTTTGCACTTTGGGAGGTGGTCTGTGCCGGGAGTGAGAGTGAGATTGAACCTGAGAATGTGTGTTGGGAGTGCTGGGAGGCAAGTTAAAGGCAGATGGCCAGAGTGTGTTTGGCTGTGAAAGCGGAGTCAAGGGAAGGTGAGGACCAGCAACAGCTCTAAGCCCTTAGATGTAGCGTGTGTCAGAAATCGCTTGGGTGTTGGCATTTTGGGAGGTGGTCTGTGCCGCGAGTGAGAATGAGATTCAACCTGAGAATGTGTGTTGGGAGTGCTGGGAGGCAAAGCCAGGGTAGATGGGCAGAGTGTGTTTGGCTGTGAAAGCGGTGTCAAGGGAAGGTGAGGACCAGCAACAGCTCTAAGCCCTTAGGCCTATCGTATGGGAGAAATGGCTTGGAGGTTTGCACATTGGGAGGTGGTCTGTGCCGGGAGTGAGAGTGAGAGTGAGCCTGAGAATGTGTGTTGGGAGTGCTGGGAGTTGAGGCAAAGGCAGATGGGCAGAGTGTGTTTGTCTGTGAAAGCGGTGTCAAGAGAAGGTGAGGACCAGCAACAGCTCTAAGCCCTTAAGCCTATCGCAGGGGAGAAATGGCTTGGACGTTTGCACTTTGGGAGGTGGGCTGTGCCGGGAGTGAGAGTGAGATTGAACTTGAGAATGTGTGTTGGGAGTGCTGGGAGGCAAGTTAAAGGCAGATGGCCAGAGTGTGTTTGGCTGTGAAAGCGGTGTCAAGGGAAGGTGAAGACCAGCAACATCTCGAAGCCCTTAGATGTAGCGTATGTCAGAAATCGCTTGGGTGTTTGCACTTTGGGAGGTGGTGTGTGCCGGGAGTGAGAGTGAGATTGAGCCTGAGAATGTGTGTTGGGAGTGCTGGGAGGCAAAGGCATGGTAGATGGGCAGAGTGTGTTTGGCTGTGAAAGCGGTGTCAAGGGAAGGTGAGGACCAGCAACAGCTCCAAGGCCTTAGATGTAGCGTGTGTCAGAAATCGCTTGGGTATTTGCTCTTTGGGAAGTGGTCTGTGCCGGCAGTGATAGTGAGATTCAACCTGAGAATGTGTTTTGGGAGTGCTGGGAGGGAAAACCAGCGTAGATGGCCAGAGTGTGTTTGGCTGTGAAAGCGGTGTCAAGGGAAGGTGAGGACCAGCAACAGCTCTAAGCCCTTAGATGTAGCGTATGTCAGAAATCGGTTGGGTGTTTGCACTTTGGGAGGTGGTCTGTGCCAGGAGTGAGAGAGAGATTGAACTTGAGAATGTGTGTTGGGAGTGCTGGGAGGCAAGGGCAGCACAGATGGGCAGAGTGTGTTTGGCTGTGAAAGCGGTGTCAAGAGAAGGTGAGGACCAGCCACAGCTCTAAGCCCTTAGATGTAGCGTATGTCAGAAATCGGTTGGGTGTTTGCACTTTGGGAGGTGGTCTGTGCCAGGAGTGAGAGAGAGATTGAACTTGAGAATGTGTGTTGGGAGTGCTGGGAGGCAAGGCAAAGGCAGATGGGCAGAGTGTGTTTGGCTGTGAAAGCGGTGTCAAGGGAAGGTGCGGACCAGCAACAGCTCTAAGCCCTTAGATGTAGCATGCGGCAGAAAATGCTAGGACGTTTGCACTTTGGGAGGTGTTGTGTGCCGGGAGTGAGAGTGAGATTGAACCTGAGAATGTGTGTTGGGAGTGCTGGGAGGCAAGGCAAAGGCAGATGGGCAGAGTGTGTTTGGCTGTGAAAGCGGTGTCAAGGGAAGGTGAGGACCAGCAACAGCTCTAAGCCCTTAGATGTAGCGTGTGTCAGAAATCGCTTGGGTATTTGCTCTTTGGGAAGTGGTGTGTGCCGGCAGTGATAGTGAGATTCAACCTGAGAATGTGTTTTGGGAGTGCTGGGAGGCAAAACCAGCGTAGATGGGCAGAGTGTGTTTGGCTGTGAAAGCGGTGTCAAGGGAAGGTGAGGACCAGCAACAGCTCTAAGCCCTTAGATGTAGCGTATGTCAGAAATCGCTTGGAGGTTTGCACTTTGGGAGGTGGTCTGTGCCAGGAGTGAGAGAGAGATTGAACTTGAGAATGTGTGTTGGGAGTGCTGGGAGGCAAGGGCAGCACAGATGGGCAGAGTGTGTTTGGCTGTGAAAGCGGTGTGAAGGGAAGGTGCGGACCAGCAACAGCTCTAAGCCCTTAGATGTAGCATGCGGCAGAAAATGCTAGGACGTTTGCACTTTGGGAGGTGTTGTGTGCCGGGAGTGAGAGTGAGATTGAACCTGAGAATGTGCGTTGAGAGTGCTGGGAGGCAAGGCAAAGGCAGATGGGCAGAGTGTGTTTTCCTGTGAAAGCGGTGTCAAGGGAAGGTGAGGACCAGCAACAGCTCTAAGCCCTTAGGCCTATCGTAGGGGAGAAATGGCTTGGACGTTTGCACTTTGGGAGGTGGTCTGTGCCGGGAGTGAGAGTGAGATTGAGCCTGAGAATATGTTTTGGGAGTGATGGGAGGGAAAGCCAGGGTAGATGGCCAGAGTGTGTTTGGCTGTGAAAGCGGTGTCAAGGGAAGGTGAGGACCAGCAACAGCTCTAAGCCCTTAGGCCTATCGTAGGGGAGAAATGGCTTGGAGGTTTGCACTTTGGGAGGTGGTCTGTGCTGGGAGTGAGAGTGAGATTGAACCTGAGAATGTGTGTTGGGAGTGCTGGGAGGCAAGTTAAAGGCAGATGGCCAGAGTGTGTTTGGCTGTGAAAGCGGAGTCAAGGGAAGGTGAGGACCAGCAACAGCTCTAAGCCCTTAGATGTAGCGTGTGTCAGAAATCGCTTGGGTGTTGGCATTTTGGGAGGTGGTCTGTGCCGCGAGTGAGAATGATATTCAACCTGAGAATGTGTATTGGGAGTGCTGGGAGGCAAAGCCAGGGTAGATGGGCAGAGTGTGTTTGGCTGTGAAAGCGGTGTCAAGGGAAGGTGAGGACCAGCAACAGCTCTAAGCCCTTAGGCCTATCGTATGGGAGAAATGGCTTGGAGGTTTGCACTTTGGGAGGTGGTCTGTGCCGGGAGTGAGAGTGAGAGTGAGCCTGACAATGTGTTTTGGGAGTGCTGGGAGTTGAGGCAAAGGCAGATGGGCAGAGTGTGTTTGGCTGTGAAAGCGGTGTCAAGAGAAGGTGAGGACCAGCAACAGCTCTAAGCCCTTAGGCCTATCGTAGGGGAGAAATGGCTTGGACGTTTGCACTTTGGGAGGTGGTCTGTGCCGGGAGTGAGAGTGAGAGTGAACCTGAGAATGTGTGTTGGGAGTGCTGGGAGGCAAGTTAAAGGCAGATGGCCAGAGTGTGTTTGGCTGTGAAAGCGGAGTCAAGGGAAGGTGAGGACCAGCAACAGCTCTAAGCCCTTAGATGTAGCGTGTGTCAGAAATCGCTTGGGTGTTTGCACTTTGGGAGGTGGTGTGTTCCAGGAGTGAGAGTGTGTTGGGAGTGGTGGGCGGCAAGGCAAAGGCAGTTGGCCAGAGTGTGTTTGACTGTGAAAGCGGTGTCAAGGGAAGGTGAGGACCAGCAACAGCTCTAAGCCCTTAGATGTAGCATGCGGCAGAAATCGCTTGGGTGTTTTGACTTTGGGAGGTGGTGTGTGCCGGGAGACAGAGTGATTTGGGAGTGCTGGGAGGCAAGGCAAAGGCAGATGGGCAGAGTGTGTTTGGCTGTGAAAGCGGTGTCAAGGGAAGGTGAGGACCAGCAACAGCTCTAAGCCCTTAGGCCTATCGTAGGGGAGAAATGGCTTGGACGTTTGCACTTTGGGAGGTTGTGTGTGTCGGGATTGAGAGTGAGATTGAGCCTGAGAATATGTATTGGGAGTGCTGGGAGGGAAAGCCAGGGTAGATGGGCAGAGTGTGCTTGGCTGTGAAAGCGGTGTCAAGGGAAGGTGAGGACCAGCAACAGCTCTAAGCTCTTAGATGTATCATGTGTCAGAAATCGCTTGGGTGTTTGCACTTTGGGAGGTGGTCTGTGCTGGGAGTGAGAGTGAGAGCGTGACTGTGCCTGAGAATGTGTGTTGGGAGTGCTGGGAGGCAAGGGCAGCACAGATGGGCAGAGTGTGTTTGGCTGTGAAAGCGGTGTCAAGGGAAGGTGAGGACCAGCAACAGCTCTAAGCCCTTAGATGTAGCATGTGGCAGAAATCGCTTGGGTGTTTTGACTTTGTGAGGTGGTGTGTGCCGGGAGAGAGAGTGATTTGGGAGTGCTGGGAGGCAAGGCAAAGGCAGATGGGCCGAGTGTGTTTGGCTGTGAAAGCGGTGTCAAGAGAAGGTGAGGACCAGCAACAGCTCGAAGCCCTTAGGCCTATCGTATGGGAGAAATGGCTTGGAGGTTTGCACTTTGGGAGGTGGTCTGTGCCGGGAGTGAGAGTGAGATTGAACCTGAGAATGTGTGTTGGGAGTGCTGGGAGGCAAAGCCAGGGTAGATGGGCAGAGTGTGCTTGGCTGTGAAAGCGGTGTCAAGGGAAGGTGAGGACCAGCAACAGCTCTAAGCCCTTAGATGTAGCGTGTGTCAGAAATCGCTTGGGTGTTGGCATTTTGGGAGGTGGTCTGTGCCGCGAGTGAGAATGAGATTCAACCTGAGAATGTGTGTTGGGAGTGCTGGGAGGCAAAGCCAGGGTAGATGGGCAGAGTGTGTTTGGCTGTGAAAGCGGTGTCAAGGGAAGGTGAGGACCAGCAACAGCTCTAAGTCCTTAGGCCTATCGTAGGGGAGAAATGGCTTGGAGGTTTGCACTTTGGGAGGTGGTGTGTGCCGGGAGTGAGAGTGAGAGTGAGCCTGACAATGTGTGTTGGGAGTGCTGGGAGTTGAGGCAAAGGCAGATGGGCAGAGTGTGTTTGTCTGTGAAAGCGGTGTCAAGAGAAGGTGAGGACCAGCAGCAGCTCTAAGCCCTTAAGCCTATCGTAGGGGAGAAATGGCTTGGACGTTTGCACTTTGGGAGGTGGTGTGTGCCGGGAGTGACAGTGAGATTGAGCCTGAGAATGTGTGTTGGGAGTGCTGGGAGGCAAAGGCAGGGTAGATGGCCAGAGTGTGTTTGGCTGTGAAAGCGGTGTCAAGGGAAGGTTAGGACCAGCAACAGCTCTAAGCCCTTAGATGTAGCGTGTGTCAGAAATCGCTTGGGTGTTGGCATTTTGGGAGGTGGTCTGTGCCGCGAGTGAGAATGAGATTCAACCTGAGAATGTGTTTTGGGAGTGCTGGGAGGCAAAACCAGCGTAGATGGCCAGAGTGTGTTTGGCTGTGAAAGCGGTGTCAAGGGAAGGTGAGGACCAGCAACAGCTCTAAGCCCTTAGATGTAGCGTATGTCAGAAATCGCTTGGAGGTTTGCACTTTGGGAGGTGGTCTGTGCCAGGAGTGAGAGAGAGATTGAACTTGAGAATGTGGTTTGGGAGTGCTGGGAGGCAAGGGCAGCACAGATGGGCAGAGTGTGTTTGGCTGTGAAAGCGGTGTGAAGGGAAGGTGCGGACCAGCAACAGCTCTAAGCCCTTAGATGTAGCATGCGGCAGAAAATGCTAGGACGTTTGCACTTTGGGAGGTGTTGTGTGCCGGGAGTGAGAGTGAGATTGAACCTGAGAATGTGCGTTGAGAGTGCTGGGAGGCAAGGCAAAGGCAGATGGGCAGAGTGTGTTTTCCTGTGAAAGCGGTGTCAAGGGAAGGTGAGGACCAGCAACAGCTCTAAGCCCTTAGGCCTATCGTAGGGGAGAAATGGCTTGGACGTTTGCACTTTGGGAGGTGGTCTGTGCCGGGAGTGAGAGTGAGATTGAGCCTGAGAATATGTTTTGGGAGTGATGGGAGGGAAAGCCAGGGTAGATGGCCAGAGTGTGTTTGGCTGTGAAAGCGGTGTCAAGGGAAGGTGAGGACCAGCAACAGCTCTAAGCCCTTAGGCCTATCGTAGGGGAGAAATGGCTTGGAGGTTTGCACTTTGGGAGGTGGTCTGTGCTGGGAGTGAGAGTGAGATTGAACCTGAGAATGTGTGTTGGGAGTGCTGGGAGGCAAGTTAAAGGCAGATGGCCAGAGTGTGTTTGGCTGTGAAAGCGGAGTCAAGGGAAGGTGAGGACCAGCAACAGCTCTAAGCCCTTAGATGTAGCGTGTGTCAGAAATCGCTTGGGTGTTGGCATTTTGGGAGGTGGTCTGTGCCGCGAGTGAGAATGAGATTCAACCTGAGAATGTGTATTGGGAGTGCTGGGAGGCAAAGCCAGGGTAGATGGGCAGAGTGTGTTTGGCTGTGAAAGCGGTGTCAAGGGAAGGTGAGGACCAGCAACAGCTCTAAGCCCTTAGGCCTATCGTATGGGAGAAATGGCTTGGAGGTTTGCACTTTGGGAGGTGGTCT
Organism: Pelecanus crispus; assembly: GCF_030463565.1. Lineage (NCBI taxonomy): Eukaryota > Metazoa > Chordata > Aves > Pelecaniformes > Pelecanidae > Pelecanus > Pelecanus crispus. The sequence continues at coordinate 433,355 of NC_134667.1, read as the reverse complement.
GTGCCGGGAGTGAGAGTGAGAGTGAGCCTGACAATGTGTTTTGGGAGTGCTGGGAGTTGAGGCAAAGGCAGATGGGCAGAGTGTGTTTGGCTGTGAAAGCGGTGTCAAGAGAAGGTGAGGACCAGCAACAGCTCTAAGCCCTTAGGCCTATCGTAGGGGAGAAATGGCTTGGACGTTTGCACTTTGGGAGGTGGTCTGTGCCGGGAGTGAGAGTGAGAGTGAACCTGAGAATGTGTGTTGGGAGTGCTGGGAGGCAAGTTAAAGGCAGATGGCCAGAGTGTGTTTGGCTGTGAAAGCGGAGTCAAGGGAAGGTGAGGACCAGCAACAGCTCTAAGCCCTTAGATGTAGCGTGTGTCAGAAATCGCTTGGGTGTTTGCACTTTGGGAGGTGGTGTGTTCCAGGAGTGAGAGTGTGTTGGGAGTGGTGGGCGGCAAGGCAAAGGCAGTTGGCCAGAGTGTGTTTGACTGTGAAAGCGGTGTCAAGGGAAGGTGAGGACCAGCAACAGCTCTAAGCCCTTAGATGTAGCATGCGGCAGAAATCGCTTGGGTGTTTTGACTTTGGGAGGTGGTGTGTGCCGGGAGACAGAGTGATTTGGGAGTGCTGGGAGGCAAGGCAAAGGCAGATGGGCAGAGTGTGTTTGGCTGTGAAAGCGGTGTCAAGGGAAGGTGAGGACCAGCAACAGCTCTAAGCCCTTAGGCCTATCGTAGGGGAGAAATGGCTTGGACGTTTGCACTTTGGGAGGTTGTGTGTGTCGGGATTGAGAGTGAGATTGAGCCTGAGAATATGTATTGGGAGTGCTGGGAGGGAAAGCCAGGGTAGATGGGCAGAGTGTGCTTGGCTGTGAAAGCGGTGTCAAGGGAAGGTGAGGACCAGCAACAGCTCTAAGCTCTTAGATGTATCATGTGTCAGAAATCGCTTGGGTGTTTGCACTTTGGGAGGTGGTCTGTGCTGGGAGTGAGAGTGAGAGCGTGACTGTGCCTGAGAATGTGTGTTGGGAGTGCTGGGAGGCAAGGGCAGCACAGATGGGCAGAGTGTGTTTGGCTGTGAAAGCGGTGTCAAGGGAAGGTGAGGACCAGCAACAGCTCTAAGCCCTTAGATGTAGCATGTGGCAGAAATCGCTTGGGTGTTTTGACTTTGTGAGGTGGTGTGTGCCGGGAGAGAGAGTGATTTGGGAGTGCTGGGAGGCAAGGCAAAGGCAGATGGGCCGAGTGTGTTTGGCTGTGAAAGCGGTGTCAAGAGAAGGTGAGGACCAGCAACAGCTCGAAGCCCTTAGGCCTATCGTAGGGGAGAAATGGCTTGGACGTTTGCACTTTGGGAGGTGGTCTGTGCCGGGAGTGAGAGTGAGATTGAACCTGAGAATGTGTGTTGGGAGTGCTGGGAGGCAAAGCCAGGGTAGATGGGCAGAGTGTGCTTGGCTGTGAAAGCGGTGTCAAGGGAAGGTGAGGACCAGCAACAGCTCTAAGCCCTTAGATGTAGCGTGTGTCAGAAATCGCTTGGGTGTTGGCATTTTGGGAGGTGGTCTGTGCCGCGAGTGAGAATGAGATTCAACCTGAGAATGTGTGTTGGGAGTGCTGGGAGGCAAAGCCAGGGTAGATGGGCAGAGTGTGTTTGTCTGTGAAAGCGGTGTCAAGGGAAGGTGAGGACCAGCAACAGCTCTAAGCCCTTAGGCCTATCGTAGGGGAGAAATGGCTTGGAGGTTTGCACTTTGGGAGGTGGTGTGTGCCGGGAGTGAGAGTGAGAGTGAGCCTGAGAATGTGTGTTGGGAGTGCTGGGAGTTGAGGCAAAGGCAGATGGGCAGAGTGTGTTTGTCTGTGAAAGCGGTGTCAAGAGAAGGTGAGGACCAGCAGCAGCTCTAAGCCCTTAAGCCTATCGTAGGGGAGAAATGGCTTGGACGTTTGCACTTTGGGAGGTGGTGTGTGCCGGGAGTGACAGTGAGATTGAGCCTGAGAATGTGTGTTGGGAGTGCTGGGAGGCAAAGGCAGGGTAGATGGCCAGAGTGTGTTTGGCTGTGAAAGCGGTGTCAAGGGAAGGTTAGGACCAGCAACAGCTCTAACCCCTTAGATGTAGCGTATGTCAGAAATCGGTTGGGTGTTTGCACTTTGGGAGGTGGTCTGTGCCGATAGTGAGAGTGTGTTGGGAGTGGTGGGCGGCAAGGCAAAGGCAGATGGGCAGAGTGTGTTTGGCTGTGAAAGCGGTGTCAAGGGAAGGTGACGACCAGCAACAGCTCTAAGGCCTTAGATGTAGCGTGTGTCAGAAATCGCTTGGGTATTTGCTCTTTGGGAAGTGGTGTGTGCCGGCAGTGATAGTGAGATTCAACCTGAGAATGTGTTTTGGGAGTGCTGGGAGGCAAAACCAGCGTAGATGGCCAGAGTGTGTTTGGCTGTGAAAGCGGTGTCAAGGGAAGGTGAGGACCAGCCACAGCTCTAAGCCCTTAGATGTAGCGTATGTCAGAAATCGGTTGGGTGTTTGCACTTTGGGAGGTGGTCTGTGCCAGGAGTGAGAGAGAGATTGAACTTGAAAATGTGTGTTGGGAGTGCTGGGAGGCAAGGGCAGCACAGATGGGCAGAGTGTGTTTGGCTGTGAAAGCGGTGTGAAGGGAAGGTGCGGACCAGCAACAGCTCTAAGCCCTTAGATGTAGCATGCGGCAGAAAATGCTAGGACGTTTGCACTTTGGGAGGTGTTGTGTGCCGGGAGTGAGAGTGAGATTGAACCTGAGAATGTGCGTTGAGAGTGCTGGGAGGCAAGGCAAAGGCAGATGGGCAGAGTGTGTTTTCCTGTGAAAGCGGTGTCAAGGGAAGGTGAGGACCAGCAACAGCTCTAAGCCCTTAGGCCTATCGTAGGGGAGAAATGGCTTGGAGGTTTGCACTTTGGGAGGTGGTCTGTGCCGGGAGTGAGAGTGAGATTGAGCCTGAGAATATGTTTTGGGAGTGATGGGAGGGAAAGCCAGGGTAGATGGGCAGAGTGTGTTTGTCTGTGAAAGCGGTGTCAAGAGAAGGTGAGGACCAGCAACAGCTCGAAGCCCTTAGGCCTATCGTATGGGAGAAATGGCTTGGAGGATTGCACTTTGGGAGGTGGTCTGTGCCGGGAGTGAGAGTGAGATTGAACCTGAGAATGTGTGTTGGGAGTGCTGGGAGGCAAGTTAAAGGCAGATGGCCAGAGTGTGTTTGGCTGTGAAAGCGGAGTCAAGGGAAGGTGAGGACCAGCAACAGCTCTAAGCCCTTAGATGTAGCGTATGTCAGAAATCGGTTGGGTGTTTGCACTTTGGGAGGTGGTCTGTGCCGGGAGTGAGAGTGAGATTCAACCTGAGAATGTGTGTTGGGAGTGCTGGGAGGCAAAGCCAGGGTAGATGGGCAGAGTGTGTTTGGCTGTGAAAGCGGTGTCAAGGGAAGGTGAGGACCAGCAACAGCTCTAAGCTCTTAGATGTAGCGTGTGTCAGAAATCGCTTGGAGGTTTGCACTTTGGGAGGTGGTCTGTGCCGATAGTGAGAGTGTGTTTGGAGTGGTGGGCGGCAAGGCAAAGGCAGATGGGCAGAGTGTGTTTGGCTGTGAAAGCGGTGTCAAGGGAAGGTGAGGACCAGCAACAGCTCTAAGGCCTTAGATGTAGTGTGTGTCAGAAATCGCTTGGGTATTTGCTCTTTGGGAAGTGGTGTGTGCCGGCAGTGATAGTGAGATTCAACGTGAGAATGTGTTTTGGGAGTGCTGGGAGGCAAAACCAGCGTAGATGGGCAGAGTGTGTTTGGCTGTGAAAGCGGTGTGAAGGGAAGGTGCGGACCAGCAACAGCTCTAAGCCCTTAGATGTAGCATGCGGCAGAAAATGCTAGGACGTTTGCACTTTGGGAGGTGTTGTGTGCCGGGAGTGAGAGTGAGATTGAACCTGAGAATGTGCGTTGAGAGTGCTGGGAGGCAAGGCAAAGGCAGATGGGCAGAGTGTGTTTGGCTGTGAAAGCGGTGTCAAGGGAAGGTGAGGACCAGCAACAGCTCTAAGGCCTTAGATGTAGCGTGTGTCAGAAATCGCTTGGGTATTTGCTCTTTGGGAAGTGGTGTGTGCCGGCAGTGATAGTGAGATTCAACCTGAGAATGTGTTTTGGGAGTGCTGGGAGGCAAAACCAGCGTAGATGGCCAGAGTGTGTTTGGCTGTGAAAGCGGTGTCAAGGGAAGGTGAGGACCAGCAACAGCTCTAAGCCCTTAGATGTAGCGTATGTCAGAAATCGCTTGGAGGTTTGCACTTTGGGAGGTGGTCTGTGCCAGGAGTGAGAGAGAGATTGAACTTGAGAATGTGTGTTGGGAGTGCTGGGAGGCAAGGGCAGCACAGATGGGCAGAGTGTGTTTGGCTGTGAAAGCGGTGTGAAGGGAAGGTGCGGACCAGCAACAGCTCTAAGCCCTTAGATGTAGCATGCGGCAGAAAATGCTAGGACGTTTGCACTTTGGGAGGTGTTGTGTGCCGGGAGTGAGAGTGAGATTGAACCTGAGAATGTGCGTTGAGAGTGCTGGGAGGCAAGGCAAAGGCAGATGGGCAGAGTGTGTTTTCCTGTGAAAGCGGTGTCAAGGGAAGGTGAGGACCAGCAACAGCTCTAAGCCCTTAGGCCTATCGTAGGGGAGAAATGGCTTGGAGGTTTGCACTTTGGGAGGTGGTCTGTGCTGGGAGTGAGAGTGAGATTGAACCTGAGAATGTGTGTTGGGAGTGCTGGGAGGCAAGTTAAAGGCAGATGGCCAGAGTGTGTTTGGCTGTGAAAGCGGAGTCAAGGGAAGGTGAGGACCAGCAACAGCTCTAAGCCCTTAGATGTAGCGTGTGTCAGAAATCGCTTGGGTGTTGGCATTTTGGGAGGTGGTCTGTGCCGCGAGTGAGAATGAGATTCAACCTGAGAATGTGTGTTGGGAGTGCTGGGAGGCAAAGCCAGGGTAGATGGGCAGAGTGTGTTTGGCTGTGAAAGCGGTGTCAAGGGAAGGTGAGGACCAGCAACAGCTCTAAGCCCTTAGGCCTATCGTATGGGAGAAATGGCTTGGAGGTTTGCACTTTGGGAGGTGGTCTGTGCCGGGAGTGAGAGTGAGAGTGAGCCTGACAATGTGTTTTGGGAGTGCTGGGAGTTGAGGCAAAGGCAGATGGGCAGAGTGTGTTTGTCTGTGAAAGCGGTGTCAAGAGAAGGTGAGGACCAGCAACAGCTCTAAGCCCTTAAGCCTATCGTAGGGGAGAAATGGCTTGGACGTTTGCACTTTGGGAGGTGGTCTGTGCCGGGAGTGAGAGTGAGAGTGAACCTGAGAATGTGTGTTGGGAGTGCTGGGAGGCAAGTTAAAGGCAGATGGCCAGAGTGTGTTTGGCTGTGAAAGCGGAGTCAAGGGAAGGTGAGGACCAGCAACAGCTCTAAGCCCTTAGATGTAGCGTGTGTCAGAAATCGCTTGGGTGTTTGCACTTTGGGAGGTGGTGTGTTCCAGGAGTGAGAGTGTGTTGGGAGTGGTGGGCGGCAAGGCAAAGGCAGTTGGCCAGAGTGTGTTTGACTGTGAAAGCGGTGTCAAGGGAAGGTGAGGACCAGCAACAGCTCTAAGCCCTTAGATGTAGCATGCGGCAGAAATCGCTTGGGTGTTTTGACTTTGGGAGGTGGTGTGTGCCGGGAGACAGAGTGATTTGGGAGTGCTGGGAGGCAAGGCAAAGGCAGATGGGCAGAGTGTGTTTGGCTGTGAAAGCGGTGTCAAGGGAAGGTGAGGACCAGCAACAGCTCTAAGCCCTTAGGCCTATCGTAGGGGAGAAATGGCTTGGACGTTTGCACTTTGGGAGGTTGTGTGTGTCGGGATTGAGAGTGAGATTGAGCCTGAGAATATGTATTGGGAGTGCTGGGAGGGAAAGCCAGGGTAGATGGGCAGAGTGTGCTTGGCTGTGAAAGCGGTGTCAAGGGAAGGTGAGGACCAGCAACAGCTCTAAGCTCTTAGATGTATCATGTGTCAGAAATCGCTTGGGTGTTTGCACTTTGGGAGGTGGTCTGTGCTGGGAGTGAGAGTGAGAGCGTGACTGTGCCTGAGAATGTGTGTTGGGAGTGCTGGGAGGCAAGGGCAGCACAGATGGGCAGAGTGTGTTTGGCTGTGAAAGCGGTGTCAAGGGAAGGTGAGGACCAGCAACAGCTCTAAGCCCTTAGATGTAGCATGTGGCAGAAATCGCTTGGGTTTTTTGACTTTGTGAGGTGGTGTGTGCCGGGAGAGAGAGTGATTTGGGAGTGCTGGGAGGCAAGGCAAAGGCAGATGGGCCGAGTGTGTTTGGCTGTGAAAGCGGTGTCAAGAGAAGGTGAGGACCAGCAACAGCTCGAAGCCCTTAGGCCTATCGTATGGGAGAAATGGCTTGGAGGTTTGCACTTTGGGAGGTGGTCTGTGCCGGGAGTGAGAGTGAGATTGAACCTGAGAATGTGTGTTGGGAGTGCTGGGAGGCAAAGCCAGGGTAGATGGGCAGAGTGTGCTTGGCTGTGAAAGCGGTGTCAAGGGAAGGTGAGGACCAGCAACAGCTCTAAGCCCTTAGATGTAGCGTGTGTCAGAAATCGCTTGGGTGTTGGCATTTTGGGAGGTGGTCTGTGCCGCGAGTGAGAATGAGATTCAACCTGAGAATGTGTGTTGGGAGTGCTGGGAGGCAAAGCCAGGGTAGATGGGCAGAGTGTGTTTGGCTGTGAAAGCGGTGTCAAGGGAAGGTGAGGACCAGCAACAGCTCTAAGCCCTTAGGCCTATCGTAGGGGAGAAATGGCTTGGAGGTTTGCACTTTGGGAGGTGGTGTGTGCCGGGAGTGAGAGTGAGAGTGAGCCTGAGAATGTGTGTTGGGAGTGCTGGGAGTTGAGGCAAAGGCAGATGGGCAGAGTGTGTTTGTCTGTGAAAGCGGTGTCAAGAGAAGGTGAGGACCAGCAGCAGCTCTAAGCCCTTAAGCCTATCGTAGGGGAGAAATGGCTTGGACGTTTGCACTTTGGGAGGTGGTGTGTGCCGGGAGTGACAGTGAGATTGAGCCTGAGAATGTGTGTTGGGAGTGCTGGGAGGCAAAGGCAGGGTAGATGGCCAGAGTGTGTTTGGCTGTGAAAGCGGTGTCAAGGGAAGGTTAGGACCAGCAACAGCTCTAACCCCTTAGATGTAGCGTATGTCAGAAATCGGTTGGGTGTTTGCACTTTGGGAGGTGGTCTGTGCCGATAGTGAGAGTGTGTTGGGAGTGGTGGGCGGCAAGGCAAAGGCAGATGGCCAGAGTGTGTTTGGCTGTGAAAGCGGTGTCAAGGGAAGGTGAGGACCAGCAACAGCTCTAAGGCCTTAGATGTAGCGTGTGTCAGAAATCGCTTGGGTATTTGCTCTTTGGGAAGTGGTGTGTGCCGGCAGTGATAGTGAGATTCAACCTGAGAATGTGTTTTGGGAGTGCTGGGAGGCAAAACCAGCGTAGATGGGCAGAGTGTGTTTGGCTGTGAAAGCGGTGTCAAGGGAAGGTGAGGACCAGCAACAGCTCTAAGCCCTTAGATGTAGCGTATGTCAGAAATCGGTTGGGTGTTTGCACTTTGGGAGGTGGTCTGTGCCAGGAGTGAGAGAGAGATTGAACTTGAAAATGTGTGTTGGGAGTGCTGGGAGGCAAGGGCAGCACAGATGGGCAGAGTGTGTTTGGCTGTGAAAGCGGTGTGAAGGGAAGGTGCGGACCAGCAACAGCTCTAAGCCCTTAGATGTAGCATGCGGCAGAAAATGCTAGGACGTTTGCACTTTGGGAGGTGTTGTGTGCCGGGAGTGAGAGTGAGATTGAACCTGAGAATGTGCGTTGAGAGTGCTGGGAGGCAAGGCAAAGGCAGATGGGCAGAGTGTGTTTTCCTGTGAAAGCGGTGTCAAGGGAAGGTGAGGACCAGCAACAGCTCTAAGCCCTTAGGCCTATCGTAGGGGAGAAATGGCTTGGACGTTTGCACTTTGGGAGGTGGTCTGTGCCGGGAGTGAGAGTGAGATTGAGCCTGAGAATATGTTTTGGGAGTGATGGGAGGGAAAGCCAGGGTAGATGGCCAGAGTGTGTTTGGCTGTGAAAGCGGTGTCAAGAGAAGGTGAGGACCAGCAACAGCTCGAAGCCCTTAGGCCTATCGTATGGGAGAAATGGCTTGGAGGATTGCACTTTGGGAGGTGGTCTGTGCCGGGAGTGAGAGTGAGATTGAACCTGAGAATGTGTGTTGGGAGTGCTGGGAGGCAAGTTAAAGGCAGATGGGCAGAGTGTGTTTGGCTGTGAAAGCGGAGTCAAGGGAAGGTGAGGACCAGCAACAGCTCTAAGCCCTTAGATGTAGCGTGTGTCAGAAATCGCTTGGGTGTTGGCATTTTGGGAGGTGGTCTGTGCCGCGAGTGAGAATGAGATTCAACCTGAGAATGTGTGTTGGGAGTGCTGGAGGCAAAGCCAGGGTAGATGGGCAGAGTGTGTTTGGCTGTGAAAGCGGTGTCAAGGGAAGGTGAGGACCAGCAACAGCTCTAAGCTCTTAGATGTAGCGTGTGTCAGAAATCGCTTGGAGGTTTGCACTTTGGGAGGTGGTCTGTGCCGATAGTGAGAGTGTGTTTGGAGTGGTGGGCGGCAAGGCAAAGGCAGATGGGCAGAGTGTGTTTGGCTGTGAAAGCGGTGTCAAGGGAAGGTGAGGACCAGCAACAGCTCTAAGGCCTTAGATGTAGTGTGTGTCAGAAATCGCTTGGGTATTTGCTCTTTGGGAAGTGGTGTGTGCCGGCAGTGATAGTGAGATTCAACGTGAGAATGTGTTTTGGGAGTGCTGGGAGGCAAAACCAGCGTAGATGGGCAGAGTGTGTTTGGCTGTGAAAGCGGTGTGAAGGGAAGGTGCGGACCAGCAACAGCTCTAAGCCCTTAGATGTAGCATGCGGCAGAAAATGCTAGGACGTTTGCACTTTGGGAGGTGTTGTGTGCCGGGAGTGAGAGTGAGATTGAACCTGAGAATGTGTGTTTGGAGTGCTGGGAGGCAAGGCAAAGGCAGATGGGCAGAGTGTGTTTGGCTGTGAAAGCGGTGTCAAGGGAAGGTGAGGAACAGCAACAGCTCTAAGCCCTTAGGCCTATCGTAGGGGAGAAATGGCTTGGACGTTTGCACTTTGGGAGGTGGTCTGTGCCGGGAGTGAGAGTGAGATTGAGCCTGAGAATATGTTTTGGGAGTGATGGGAGGGAAAGCCAGGGTAGATGGCCAGAGTGTGTTTGGCTGTGAAAGCGGTGTCAAGGGAAGGTGAGGACCAGCAACAGCTCTAATCCCTTAGGCCTATCGTAGGGGAGAAATGGCTTGGAGGTTTGCACTTTGGGAGGTGGTCTGTGCCGGGAGTGAGAGTGAGATTGAACCTGAGAATGTGTGTTGGGAGTGCTGGGAGGCAAGTTAAAGGCAGATGGCCAGAGTGTGTTTGGCTGTGAAAGCGGAGTCAAGGGAAGGTGAGGACCAGCAACAGCTCTAAGCCCTTAGGCCTATCGTAGGGGAGAAATGGCTTGGAGGTTTGCACACTGGGAGGTGGGCTGTGCCGGGAGTGAGAGTGAGATTGAACTTGAGAATGTGTGTTGGGAGTGCTGGGAGTTGAGGCAAAGGCAGATGGGCAGAGTGTTTTTGTCTGTGGAAGAGGTGTCAAGAGAAGGTGAGGACCAGCAACAGCTCTAAGCCCTTAGGCCTATCGTAGGGGAGAAATGGCTTGGAGGTTTGCACTTTGGGAGGTGGGCTGTGCCGGGAGTGAGAGTGAGATTGAACTTGAGAATGTGTGTTGGGAGTGCTGGGAGGCAAGTTAAAGGCAGATGGCCAGAGTGTGTTTGGCTGTGAAAACGGTGTCAAGGGAAGGTGAAGACCAGCAACAGCTCTAAGCCCTTAGATGTAGCGTATGTCAGAAATCGGTTGGGTGTTTGCACTTTGGGAGGTGGTCTGTGCCGGGAGTGAGAGTGAGATTGAGCCTGAGAATGTGTGTTGGGAGTGCTGGGAGGCAAAGGCAGGGTAGATGGGCAGAGTGTGTTTGGCTGTGAAAGCGGTGTCAAGGGAAGGTGAGGACCAGCAACAGCTCTAAGCCCTTAGATGTAGCATGTGTCAGAAATCGCTTGGGTGTTGGCATTTTGGGAGGTGGTCTGTGCCGCGAGTGAGAATGAGATTCAACCTGAGAATGTGTGTTGGGAGTGCTGGGAGGCAAAGCCAGGGTAGATGGGCAGAGTGTGTTTGGCTGTGAAAGCGGTGTCAAGGGAAGGTGAGGACCAGCAACAGCTCTAAGCCCTTAGGCCTATCGTAGGGGAGAAATGGCTTGGAGGTTTGCACACTGGGAGGTGGTCTGTGCCGGGAGTGAGAGTGAGAGTGAGCCTGACAATGTGTGTTGGGAGTGCTGGGAGTTGAGGCAAAGGCAGATGGGCAGAGTGTTTTTGTCTGTGGAAGAGGTGTCAAGAGAAGGTGAGGACCAGCAACAGCTCTAAGCCCTTAGGCCTATCGTAGGGGAGAAATGGCTTGGAGGTTTGCACTTTGGGAGGTGGGCTGTGCCGGGAGTGAGAGTGAGATTGAACTTGAGAATGTGTGTTGGGAGTGCTGGGAGGCAAGTTAAAGGCAGATGGCCAGAGTGTGTTTGGCTGTGAAAACGGTGTCAAGGGAAGGTGAAGACCAGCAACAGCTCTAAGCCCTTAGATGTAGCGTATGTCAGAAATCGGTTGGGTGTTTGCACTTTGGGAGGTGGTCTGTGCCGGGAGTGAGAGTGAGATTGAGCCTGAGAATGTGTGTTGGGAGTGCTGGGAGGCAAAGGCAGGGTAGATGGGCAGAGTGTGTTTGGCTGTGAAAGCGGTGTCAAGGGAAGGTGAGGACCAGCAACAGCTCTAAGCTCTTAGATGTAGCGTGTGTCAGAAATCGCTTGGGTGTTGGCATTTTGGGAGGTGGTCTGTGCCGATAGTGAGAATGAGATTCAACCTGAGAATGTGTGTTGGGAGTGCTGGGAGGCAAAGCCAGGGTAGATGGGCAGAGTGTGTTTGGCTGTGAAAGCGGTGTCAAGGGAAGGTGAGGACCAGCAACAGCTCTAAGCCCTTAGGCCTATCGTAGGGGAGAAATGGCTTGGAGGTTTGCACTTTGGGAGGTGGTGTGTGCCGGGAGTGAGAGTGAGATTCAACCTGAGAATGTGTGTTGGGAGTGCTGGGAGTTGAGGCAAAGGCAGATGGGTAGAGTGTGTTTGTCTGTGAAAGCGGTGTCAAGAGAAGGTGAGGACCAGCAGCAGCTCTAAGCCCTTAAGCCTATCGTAGGGGAGAAATGGCTTGGACGTTTGCACTTTGGGAGGTGGTGTGTGCCGGGAGTGACAGTGAGATTGAGCCTGAGAATGTGTGTTGGGAGTGCTGGGAGGCAAAGGCAGGGTAGATGGCCAGAGTGTGTTTGGCTGTGAAAGCGGTGTCAAGGGAAGGTTAGGACCAGCAACAGCTCTAAGCCCTTAGATGTAGCGTATGTCAGAAATCGGTTGGGTGTTTGCACTTTGGGAGGTGGTCTGTGCCGATAGTGAGAGTGTGTTGGGAGTGGTGGGCGGCAAGGCAAAGGCAGATGGGCAGAGTGTGTTTGGCTGTGAAAGCGGTGTCAAGGGAAGGTGAGGACCAGCAACAGCTCTAAGGCCTTAGATGTAGCGTGTGTCAGAAATCGCTTGGGTATTTGCTCTTTGGGAAGTGGTGTGTGCCGGCAGTGATAGTGAGATTCAACCTGAGAATGTGTTTTGGGAGTGCTGGGAGGCAAAACCAGCGTAGATGGCCAGAGTGTGTTTGGCTGTGAAAGCGGTGTCAAGGGAAGGTGAGGACCAGCCACAGCTCTAAGCCCTTAGATGTAGCGTATGTCAGAAATCGCTTGGAGGTTTGCACTTTGGGAGGTGGTCTGTGCCAGGAGTGAGAGAGAGATTGAACTTGAGAATGTGTGTTGGTAGTGCTGGGAGGCAAGGGCAGCACAGATGGGCAGAGTGTGTTTGGCTGTGAAAGCGGTGTGAAGGGAAGGTGCGGACCAGCAACAGCTCTCAGCCCTTAGATGTAGCATGCGGCAGAAAATGCTAGGACGTTTGCACTTTGGGAGGTGTTGTGTGCCGGGAGTGAGAGTGAGATTGAACCTGAGAATGTGCGTTGAGAGTGCTGGGAGGCAAGGCAAAGGCAGATGGGCAGAGTGTGTTTTCCTGTGAAAGCGGTGTCAAGGGAAGGTGAGGACCAGCAACAGCTCTAAGCCCTTAGGCCTATCGTAGGGGAGAAATGGCTTGGACGTTTGCACTTTGGGAGGTGGTCTGTGCCGGGAGTGAGAGTGAGATTGAGCCTGAGAATATGTTTTGGGAGTGATGGGAGGGAAAGCCAGGGTAGATGGCCAGAGTGTGTTTGGCTGTGAAAGCGGTGTCAAGAGAAGGTGAGGACCAGCAACAGCTCGAAGCCCTTAGGCCTATCGTATGGGAGAAATGGCTTGGAGGATTGCACTTTGGGAGGTGGTCTGTGCCGGGAGTGAGAGTGAGATTGAACCTGAGAATGTGTGTTGGGAGTGCTGGGAGGCAAGTTAAAGGCAGATGGGCAGAGTGTGTTTGGCTGTGAAAGCGGAGTCAAGGGAAGGTGAGGACCAGCAACAGCTCTAAGCCCTTAGATGTAGCGTATGTCAGAAATCGGTTGGGTGTTTGCACTTTGGGAGGTGGTCTGTGCCGGGAGTGAGAGTGAGATTCAACCTGAGAATGTGTTTTGGGAGTGCTGGGAGGCAAAACCAGCGTAGATGGCCAGAGTGTCTTTGGCTGTGAAAGCGGTGTCAAGGGAAGGTGAGGACCAGCCACAGCTCTAAGCCCTTAGATGTAGCGTATGTCAGAAATCGGTTGGGTGTTTGCACTTTGGGAGGTGGTCTGTGCCAGGAGTGAGAGAGAGATTGAACTTGAGAATGTGTGTTGGGAGTGCTGGGAGGCAAAGCCAGGGTAGATGGGCAGAGTGTGTTTGGCTGTGAAAGCGGTGTCAAGGGAAGGTGAGGACCAGCAACAGCTCTAAGCTCTTAGATGTAGCGTGTGTCAGAAATCGCTTGGAGGTTTGCACTTTGGGAGCTGGTCTGTGCCGATAGTGAGAGTGTGTTTGGAGTGGTGGGCGGCAAGGCAAAGGCAGATGGGCAGAGTGTGTTTGGCTGTGAAAGCGGTGTCAAGGGAAGGTGAGGACCAGCAACAGCTCTAAGGCCTTAGATGTAGTGTGTGTCAGAAATCGCTTGGGTATTTGCTCTTTGGGAAGTGGTGTGTGCCGGCAGTGATAGTGAGATTCAACGTGAGAATGTGTTTTGGGAGTGCTGGGAGGCAAAACCAGCGTAGATGGGCAGAGTGTGTTTGGCTGTGAAAGCGGTGTGAAGGGAAGGTGCGGACCAGCAACAGCTCTAAGCCCTTAGATGTAGCATGCGGCAGAAAATGCTAGGACGTTTGCACTTTGGGAGGTGTTGTGTGCCGGGAGTGAGAGTGAGATTGAACCTGAGAATGTGTGTTTGGAGTGCTGGGAGGCAAGGCAAAGGCAGATGGGCAGAGTGTGTTTGGCTGTGAAAGCGGTGTCAAGGGAAGGTGAGGACCAGCAACAGCTCTAAGCCCTTAGGCCTATCGTAGGGGAGAAATGGCTTGGACGTTTGCACTTTGGGAGGTGGTCTGTGCCGGGAGTGAGAGTGAGATTGAGCCTGAGAATATGTTTTGGGAGTGATGGGAGGGAAAGCCAGGGTAGATGGCCAGAGTGTGTTTGGCTGTGAAAGCGGTGTCAAGGGAAGGTGAGGACCAGCAACAGCTCTAATCCCTTAGGCCTATCGTAGGGGAGAAATGGCTTGGAGGTTTGCACTTTGGGAGGTGGTGTGTGCCGGGAGTGAGAGTGAGATTGAACCTGAGAATGTGTGTTGGGAGTGCTGGGAGGCAAGTTAAAGGCAGATGGCCAGAGTGTGTTTGGCTGTGAAAGCGGAGTCAAGGGAAGGTGAGGACCAGCAACAGCTCTAAGCCCTTAGGCCTATCGTAGGGGAGAAATGGCTTGGAGGTTTGCACACTGGGAGGTGGGCTGTGCCGGGAGTGAGAGTGAGATTGAACTTGAGAATGTGTGTTGGGAGTGCTGGGAGTTGAGGCAAAGGCAGATGGGCAGAGTGTTTTTGTCTGTGGAAGAGGTGTCAAGAGAAGGTGAGGACCAGCAACAGCTCTAAGCCCTTAGGCCTATCGTAGGGGAGAAATGGCTTGGAGGTTTGCACTTTGGGAGGTGGGCTGTGCCGGGAGTGAGAGTGAGATTGAACTTGAGAATGTGTGTTGGGAGTGCTGGGAGGCAAGTTAAAGGCAGATGGCCAGAGTGTGTTTGGCTGTGAAAACGGTGTCAAGGGAAGGTGAAGACCAGCAACAGCTCTAAGCCCTTAGATGTAGCGTATGTCAGAAATCGGTTGGGTGTTTGCACTTTGGGAGGTGGTCTGTGCCGGGAGTGAGAGTGAGATTGAGCCTGAGAATGTGTGTTGGGAGTGCTGGGAGGCAAAGGCAGGGTAGATGGGCAGAGTGTGTTTGGCTGTGAAAGCGGTGTCAAGGGAAGGTGAGGACCAGCAACAGCTCTAAGCCCTTAGATGTAGCATGTGTCAGAAATCGCTTGGGTGTTGGCATTTTGGGAGGTGGTCTGTGCCGCGAGTGAGAATGAGATTCAACCTGAGAATGTGTGTTGGGAGTGCTGGGAGGCAAAGCCAGGGTAGATGGGCAGAGTGTGTTTGGCTGTGAAAGCGGTGTCAAGGGAAGGTGAGGACCAGCAACAGCTCTAAGCCCTTAGGCCTATCGTAGGGGAGAAATGGCTTGGAGGTTTGCACACTGGGAGGTGGTCTGTGCCGGGAGTGAGAGTGAGAGTGAGCCTGACAATGTGTGTTGGGAGTGCTGGGAGTTGAGGCAAAGGCAGATGGGCAGAGTGTTTTTGTCTGTGGAAGAGGTGTCAAGAGAAGGTGAGGACCAGCAACAGCTCTAAGCCCTTAGGCCTATCGTAGGGGAGAAATGGCTTGGAGGTTTGCACTTTGGGAGGTGGGCTGTGCCGGGAGTGAGAGTGAGATTGAACTTGAGAATGTGTGTTGGGAGTGCTGGGAGGCAAGTTAAAGGCAGATGGCCAGAGTGTGTTTGGCTGTGAAAACGGTGTCAAGGGAAGGTGAAGACCAGCAACAGCTCTAAGCCCTTAGATGTAGCGTATGTCAGAAATCGGTTGGGTGTTTGCACTTTGGGAGGTGGTCTGTGCCGGGAGTGAGAGTGAGATTGAGCCTGAGAATGTGTGTTGGGAGTGCTGGGAGGCAAAGGCAGGGTAGATGGGCAGAGTGTGTTTGGCTGTGAAAGCGGTGTCAAGGGAAGGTGAGGACCAGCAACAGCTCTAAGCTCTTAGATGTAGCGTGTGTCAGAAATCGCTTGGGTGTTGGCATTTTGGGAGGTGGTCTGTGCCGCGAGTGAGAATGAGATTCAACCTGAGAATGTGTGTTGGGAGTGCTGGGAGGCAAAGCCAGGGTAGATGGGCAGAGTGTGTTTGGCTGTGAAAGCGGTGTCAAGGGAAGGTGAGGACCAGCAACAGCTCTAAGCCCTTAGGCCTATCGTAGGGGAGAAATGGCTTGGAGGTTTGCACTTTGGGAGGTGGTGTGTGCCGGGAGTGAGAGTGAGAGTGAGCCTGAGAATGTGTGTTGGGAGTGCTGGGAGTTGAGGCAAAGGCAGATGGCCAGAGTGTGTTTGGCTGTGAAAGCGGTGTCAAGAGAAGGTGAGGACCAGCAGCAGCTCTAAGCCCTTAAGCCTATCGTAGGGGAGAAATGGCTTGGACGTTTGCACTTTGGGAGGTGGTGTGTGCCGGGAGTGACAGTGAGATTGAGCCTGAGAATGTGTGTTGGGAGTGCTGGGAGGCAAAGCCAGGGTAGATGGGCAGAATGTGTTTGGCTGTGAAAGCGGTGTCAAGGGAAGGTTAGGACCAGCAACAGCTCTAAGCCCTTAGATGTAGCGTATGTCAGAAATCGGTTGGGTATTTGCACTTTGGGAGGTGGTCTGTGCCGATAGTGAGAGTGTGTTGGGAGTGGTGGGCGGCAAGGCAAAGGCAGATGGGCAGAGTGTGTTTGGCTGTGAAAGCGGTGTCAAGGGAAGGTGAGGACCAGCAACAGCTCTAAGGCCTTAGATGTAGCGTGTGTCAGAAATCGCTTGGGTATTTGCTCTTTGGGAAGTGGTGTGTGCCGGCAGTGATAGTGAGATTCAACCTGAGAATGTGTTTTGGGAGTGCTGGGAGGCAAAACCAGCGTAGATGGCCAGAGTGTGTTTGGCTGTGAAAGCGGTGTCAAGGGAAGGTGAGGACCAGCCACAGCTCTAAGCCCTTAGATGTAGCGTATGTCAGAAATCGGTTGGGTGTTTGCACTTTGGGAGGTGGTCTGTGCCAGGAGTGAGAGAGAGATTGAACTTGAGAATGTGTGTTGGGAGTGCTGGGAGGCAAGGGCAGCACAGATGGGCAGAGTGTGTTTGGCTGTGAAAGCGGTGTGAAGGGAAGGTGCGGACCAGCAACAGCTCTCAGCCCTTAGATGTAGCATGCGGCAGAAAATGCTAGGACGTTTGCACTTTGGGAGGTGTTGTGTGCCGGGAGTGAGAGTGAGATTGAACCTGAGAATGTGCGTTGAGAGTGCTGGGAGGCAAGGCAAAGGCAGATGGGCAGAGTGTGTTTTCCTGTGAAAGCGGTGTCAAGGGAAGGTGAGGACCAGCAACAGCTCTAAGCCCTTAGGCCTATCGTAGGGGAGAAATGGCTTGGACGTTTGCACTTTGGGAGGTGGTCTGTGCCGGGAGTGAGAGTGAGATTGAGCCTGAGAATATGTTTTGGGAGTGATGGGAGGGAAAGCCAGGGTAGATGGCCAGAGTGTGTTTGGCTGTGAAAGCGGTGTCAAGAGAAGGTGAGGACCAGCAACAGCTCGAAGCCCTTAGGCCTATCGTATGGGAGAAATGGCTTGGAGGATTGCACTTTGGGAGGTGGTCTGTGCCGGGAGTGAGAGTGAGATTGAACCTGAGAATGTGTGTTGGGAGTGCTGGGAGGCAAGTTAAAGGCAGATGGGCAGAGTGTGTTTGGCTGTGAAAGCGGAGTCAAGGGAAGGTGAGGACCAGCAACAGCTCTAAGCCCTTAGATGTAGCGTATGTCAGAAATCGGTTGGGTGTTTGCACTTTGGGAGGTGGTCTGTGCCGGGAGTGAGAGTGAGATTCAACCTGAGAATGTGTTTTGGGAGTGCTGGGAGGCAAAACCAGCGTAGATGGCCAGAGTGTGTTTGGCTGTGAAAGCGGTGTCAAGGGAAGGTGAGGACCAGCCACAGCTCTAAGCCCTTAGATGTAGCGTATGTCAGAAATCGGTTGGGTGTTTGCACTTTGGGAGGTGGTCTGTGCCAGGAGTGAGAGAGAGATTGAACTTGAGAATGTGTGTTGGGAGTGCTGGGAGGCAAGGGCAGCACAGATGGGCAGAGTGTGTTTGGCTGTGAAAGCGGTGTGAAGGGAAGGTGCGGACCAGCAACAGCTCTAAGCCCTTAGATGTAGCATGCGGCAGAAAATGCTAGGACGTTTGCACTTTGGGAGGTGTTGTGTGCCGGGAGTGAGAGTGAGATTGAACCTGAGAATGTGCGTTGAGAGTGCTGGGAGGCAAGGCAAAGGCAGATGGGCAGAGTGTGTTTTCCTGTGAAAGCGGTGTCAAGGGAAGGTGAGGACCAGCAACAGCTCTAAGCCCTTAGGCCTATCGTAGGGGAGAAATGGCTTGGACGTTTGCACTTTGGGAGGTGGTCTGTGCCGGGAGTGAGAGTGAGATTGAGCCTGAGAATATGTTTTGGGAGTGATGGGAGGGAAAGCCAGGGTAGATGGCCAGAGTGTGTTTGGCTGTGAAAGCGGTGTCAAGGGAAGGTGAGGACCAGCAACAGCTCTAATCCCTTAGGCCTATCGTAGGGGAGAAATGGCTTGGAGGTTTGCACTTTGGGAGGTGGTCTGTGCCAGGGGAGTGAGAGTGAGATTGAACCTGAGAATGTGTGTTGGGAGTGCTGGGAGGCAAGTTAAAGGCAGATGGCCAGAGTGTGTTTGGCTGTGAAAGCGGAGTCAAGGGAAGGTGAGGACCAGCAACAGCTCTAAGCCCTTAGATGTAGCATGTGTCAGAAATCGCTTGGGTGTTGGCATTTTGGGAGGTGGTCTGTGCCACGAGTGAGAATGAGATTCAACCTGAGAATGTGTGTTGGGAGTGCTGGGAGGCAAAGCCAGGGTAGATGGGCAGAGTGTGTTTGGCTGTGAAAGCGGTGTCAAGGGAAGGTGAGGACCAGCAACAGCTCTAAGCCCTTAGGCCTATCGTAGGGGAGAAATGGCTTGGAGGTTTGCACACTGGGAGGTGGTCTGTGCCGGGAGTGAGAGTGAGAGTGAGCCTGACAATGTGTGTTGGGAGTGCTGGGAGTTGAGGCAAAGGCAGATGGGCAGAGTGTGTTTGTCTGTGGAAGAGGTGTCAAGAGAAGGTGAGGACCAGCAACAGCTCTAAGCCCTTAAGCCTATCGCAGGGGAGAAATGGCTTGGACGTTTGCACTTTGGGAGGTGGGCTGTGCCGGGAGTGAGAGTGAGATTGAACTTGAGAATGTGTGTTGGGAGTGCTGGGAGGCAAGTTAAAGGCAGATGGCCAGAGTGTGTTTGGCTGTGAAAGCGGTGTCAAGGGAAGGTGAAGACCAGCAACAGCTCTAACCCCTTAGATGTAGCGTATGTCAGAAATCGGTTGGGTGTTTGCACTTTGGGAGGTGGTCTGTGCCGGGAGTGAGAGTGAGATTGAGCCTGAGAATGTGTGTTGGGAGTGCTGGGAGGCAAAGCCAGGGTAGATGGGCAGAGTGTGTTTGGCTGTGAAAGCGGTGTCAAGGGAAGGTGAGGACCAGCAACAGCTCTAAGCTCTTAGATGTAGCGTGTGTCAGAAATTGCTTGGGTGTTTGCACTTTGGGAGGTGGTCTGTGCCGATAGTGAGAGTGTGTTGGGAGTGCTGGGCGGCAAGGCAAAGGCAGATGGCCAGTGTGTGTTTGGCTGTGAAAGCGGTGTCAAGGGAAGGTGAGGACCAGCAACAGCTCTAAGCCCTTAGATGTAGCGTGTGTCAGAAATCGCTTGGGTGTTGGCATTTTGGGAGGTGGTCTGTGCCGCGAGTGAGAATGAGATTCAACCTGAGAATGTGTGTTGGGAGTGCTGGGAGGCAAAGCCAGGGTAGATGGGCAGAGTGTGTTTGGCTGTGAAAGCGGTGTCAAGGGAAGGTGAGGACCAGCAACAGCTCTAAGCCCTTAGGCCTATCGTAGGGGAGAAATGGCTTGGAGGTTTGCACTTTGGGAGGTGGTGTGTGCCGGGAGTGAGAGTGAGAGTGAGCCTGAGAATGTGTGTTGGGAGTGCTGGGAGTTGAGGCAAAGGCAGATGGGTAGAGTGTGTTTGTCTGTGAAAGCGGTGTCAAGAGAAGGTGAGGACCAGCAGCAGCTCTAAGCCCTTAAGCCTATCGTAGGGGAGAAATGGCTTGGACGTTTGCACTTTGGGAGGTGGTGTGTGCCGGGAGTGACAGTGAGATTGAGCCTGAGAATGTGTGTTGGGAGTGCTGGGAGGCAAAGCCAGGGTAGATGGGCAGAATGTGTTTGGCTGTGAAAGCGGTGTCAAGGGAAGGTTAGGACCAGCAACAGCTCTAAGCCCTTAGATGTAGCGTATGTCAGAAATCGGTTGGGTGTTTGCACTTTGGGAGGTGGTCTGTGCCGATAGTGAGAGTGTGTTGGGAGTGGTGGGCGGCAAGGCAAAGGCAGATGGGCAGAGTGTGTTTGGCTGTGAAAGCGGTGTCAAGGGAAGGTGAGGACCAGCAACAGCTCTAAGGCCTTAGATGTAGCGTGTGTCAGAAATCGCTTGGGTATTTGCTCTTTGGGAAGTGGTGTGTGCCGGCAGTGATAGTGAGATTCAACCTGAGAATGTGTTTTGGGAGTGCTGGGAGGCAAAACCAGCGTAGATGGCCAGAGTGTGTTTGGCTGTGAAAGCGGTGTCAAGGGAAGGTGAGGACCAGCCACAGCTCTAAGCCCTTAGATGTAGCGTATGTCAGAAATCGGTTGGGTGTTTGCACTTTGGGAGGTGGTCTGTGCCAGGAGTGAGAGAGAGATTGAACTTGAGAATGTGTGTTGGGAGTGCTGGGAGGCAAGGGCAGCACAGATGGGCAGAGTGTGTTTGGCTGTGAAAGCGGTGTGAAGGGAAGGTGCGGACCAGCAACAGCTCTCAGCCCTTAGATGTAGCATGCGGCAGAAAATGCTAGGACGTTTGCACTTTGGGAGGTGTTGTGTGCCGGGAGTGAGAGTGAGATTGAACCTGAGAATGTGCGTTGAGAGTGCTGGGAGGCAAGGCAAAGGCAGATGGGCAGAGTGTGTTTTCCTGTGAAAGCGGTGTCAAGGGAAGGTGAGGACCAGCAACAGCTCTAAGCCCTTAGGCCTATCGTAGGGGAGAAATGGCTTGGACGTTTGCACTTTGGGAGGTGGTCTGTGCCGGGAGTGAGAGTGAGATTGAGCCTGAGAATATGTTTTGGGAGTGATGGGAGGGAAAGCCAGGGTAGATGGGCAGAGTGTGTTTTCCTGTGAAAGCGGTGTCAAGGGAAGGTGAGGACCAGCAACAGCTCTAAGCCCTTAGGCTTATCGTGTGGGAGAAATGGCTTGGGTATTTTCACTTTGGGAGGTGGTCTGTGCCGGGAGTGAGAGTGAGATTGAACCTGAGAATGTGTGTTGGGAGTGCTGGGAGGCAAGTTAAAGGCAGATGGCCAGAGTGTTTTTGGCTGTGAAAGCGGAGTCAAGGGAAGGTGAGGACCAGCAACAGCTCTAAGCCCTTAAGCCTATCGCAGGGGAGAAATGGCTTGGACGTTTGCACTTTGGGAGGTGGGCTGTGCCGGGAGTGAGAGTGAGATTGAACTTGAGAATGTGTGTTGGGAGTGCTGGGAGACAAGTTAAAGGCAGATGGCCAGAGTGTGTTT
Organism: Pelecanus crispus; assembly: GCF_030463565.1. NCBI lineage: Eukaryota > Metazoa > Chordata > Aves > Pelecaniformes > Pelecanidae > Pelecanus > Pelecanus crispus. The sequence continues at coordinate 412,475 of NC_134667.1, read as the reverse complement.
GGCTGTGAAAGCGGTGTCAAGGGAAGGTGAGGACCAGCCACAGCTCTAAGCCCTTAGATGTAGCATGCGGCAGAAATCGCTTGGGTGTTGGCACTTTGGGAGGTGGTCTGTGCCGGGAGTGAGAATGAGATTGAACCTGAGAATGTGTGTTGGGAGTGCTGGGAGGCAAAGGCAGGGTAGATGGCCAGAGTGTGTTTGGCTGTGAAAGCGGTGTCAAGGGAAGGTGAGGACCAGCAACAGCTCGAAGCCCTTAGGCTTATCGTGTGGGAGAAATGGCTTGGGTATTTTCACTTTGGGAGGTGGTCTGTGCCGGGAGTGAGAGTGAGATTGAACCTGAGAATGTGTGTTGGGAGTGCTGGGAGGCAAAGCCAGGGTAGATGGGCAGAGTGTGTTTGGCTGTGAAAGCGGTGTCAAGGGAAGGTGAGGACCAGCAACAGCTCTAAGCCCTTAGATGTAGCCTTCGGCACAAAACGCTTGGGTGTTGGCATTTTGGGAGGTGGTTTGTGCCGGTAGTGAGAGTGTGTTGGGAATGCTGGGAGGCAAGGCAAAGGCAGATGGGCAGAGTGTGTTTGGCTGTGAAAGCGGTGTCAAGGGAAGGTGAGGACCAGCAACAGCTCTAAGCCCTTAGATGTAGCGTGCGTTAGAAATCGCTTGGGTGTTTGCACTTTGGGAGGTGGTCTGTGGCGGGAGTGAGAGTGAGATTCAACCTGAGAATGTGTTGTGGGAGTGCTGGGAGGCAAGGCAAAGGCAGATGGGCAGAGTGTGTTTGGCTGTGAAAGCGGTGTGAAGGGAAGGTGCGGACCAGCAACAGCTCTAAGCCCTTAGATGTAGCGTGTGTCAGAAATCGCTTGGGTATTTGCTCTTTGGGAAGTGGTCTGTGCCGGCAGTGATAGTGAGATTCAACCTGAGAATGTGTTTTGGGGGTGCTGGGAGGCAAAACCAGCGTAGATGGCCAGAGTGTGTTTGGCTGTGAAAGCGGTGTCAAGGGAAGGTGAGGACCAGCCACAGCTCTAAGCCCTTAGATGTAGCGTATGTCAGAAATCGGTTGGGTGTTTGCACTTTGGGAGGTGGTCTGTGCCAGGAGTGAGAGAGAGATTGAACTTGAGAATGTGTGTTGGGAGTGCTGGGAGGCAAGGGCAGCACAGATGGCCAGAGTGTGTTTGGCTGTGAAAGCGGTGTGAAGGGAAGGTGCGGACCAGCAACAGCTCTAAGCCCTTAGATGTAGCATGCGGCAGAAAATACTTGGACGTTTGCACTTTGGGAGGTGGTCTGTGCCGGGAGTGAGAGTGAGATTGAACCTGAGAATGTGCGTTGAGAGTGCTGGGAGGCAAGGCAAAGGCAGATGGGCAGAGTGTGTTTGTCTGTGAAAGCGGTGTCAAGGGAAGGTGAGGACCAGCAACAGCTCTAAGCCCTTAGGCCTATCGTAGGGGAGAAATGGCTTGGAGGTTTGCACTTTGGGAGGTGGTCTGTGCCGGGAGTGAGAATGAGATTGAACCTGAGAATGTGTGTTGGGAGTGCTGGGAGGCAAGGGCAGCACAGATGGGCAGAGTGTGTTTGGCTGTGAAAGCGGAGTCAAGGGAAGGTGAGGACCAGCAACAGCTCTAAGCCCTTAGATGTAGCGTGTGTCAGAAATCGCTTGGGTGTTGGCATTTTGGGAGGTGGTCTGTGCCGCGAGTGAGAATGAGATTCAACCTGAGAATGTGTGTTGGGAGTGCTGGGAGGCAAAGCCAGGGTAGATGGGCAGAGTGTGTTTGGCTGTGAAAGCGGTGTCAAGGGAAGGTGAGGACAAGCAACAGCTCTAAGCCCTTAGGCCTATCGTAGGGGAGAAATGGCTTGGACGTTTGCACTTTGGGAGGTTGTGTGTGTCGGGATTGAGAGTGAGATTGAGCCTGAGAATATGTATTGGGAGTGCTGGGAGGCAAAGCCAGGGTAGATGGGGAGAGTGTGCTTGGCTGTGAAAGCGGTGTCAAGGGAAGGTGAGGACCAGCAACAGCTCTAAGCTCTTAGATGTATCATGTGTCAGAAATCGCTTGGGTGTTTGCACTTAGGGAGGTGGTCTGTGCTGGGAGTCAGATTGAGAGCGTGAGCGTGCCTGAGAATGTGTTTTGGGAGTGCTGGGAGGCAAGGGCAACGCAGATGGGCAGAGTGTGTTTGGCTGTGAAAGCGGTTTCAAGGGAAGGTGAGGGCCAGCAACAGCTCTAAGCTTTTAGGCCTATTGTATGGAAGAAATGGCTTCTGTGTTGGCACTTTGTTTGCTGGAGTCTGCCGGGAGTGAGAGTGAGAGTGAGCCTGACAATGTGCGTTGAGACTGCTGGGAGGCAAGGCAAAGGCAGATGGGCAGAGTGTGTTTGTCTGTGAAAGCGGTGTCAAGGGAAGGTGAGGACCAGCAACAGCTCTAACCCCTTAGATGTAGCGTATGTCAGAAATCGGTTGGGTGTTTGCACTTTGGGAGGTGGTCTGTGCCGGGAGTGAGAGTGAGAGTGAGCCTGAGAATGTGTGTTGGGAGTGCTGGGAGGCAATGCCAGGGTAGATGGGCAGAGTGTGTTTGGCTGTGAAAGCGGTGTCAAGGGAAGGTGAGGACCAGCCACAGCTCTAAGCCCTTAGATGTAGCGTATGTCAGAAATCGGTTGGGTGTTTGCACTTTGGGAGGTGGTCTGTGCCAGGAGTGAGACAGAGATTGAACTTGAGAATGTGTGTTGGTAGTGCTGGGAGGCAAGGGCAGCACAGATGGGCAGAGTGTGTTTGGCTGTGAAAGCGGTGTGAAGGGAAGGTGCGGACCAGCAACAGCTCTAAGCCCTTAGGCCTATCGTAGGGGAGAAATGGCTTGGACGTTTGCACTTTGGGAGGTGTTGTGTGCCGGCAGTGAGAGTGAGATTGAACCTGAGAATGTGTGTTGGGAGTGCTGGGAGGCAAGGGCAGGGTAGATGGGCAGAGTGTGTTTTGCTGTGAAAGCGGTGTCAAGGGAAGGTGAAGACCAGCAACAGCTCTAAGCCCTTAGATGTAGCGTATGTCAGAAATCGCTTGGGTGTTTGCACTTCGGGAGGAGGTCTGTGCCGGGAGTGAGAGTGAGATTGAGCCTGAGAATGTGTGTTTGGAGTGCTGGGAGGCAAAGGCAGGGTAGATGGGCAGAGTGTGTTTGGCTGTGAAAGCGGTGTCAAGGGAAGGTGAGGACCAGCAACAGCTCTAAGCTCTTAGATGTAGCGTGTGTCAGAAATTGCTTGGGTGTTTGCACTTTGGGAGGTGGTCTGTGCCGATAGTGAGAGTGTGTTGGGAGTGGTGGGCGGCAAGGCAAAGGCAGATGGCCAGAGTGTGTTTGGCTGTGAACGCGGTGTCAAGGGAAGGTGAGGACCAGCCACAGCTCTAAGCCCTTAGATGTAGCGAATGTCAGAAATCGGTTGGGTGTTTGCACTTTGGGAGGTGGTCTGTGCCAGGAGTGAGAGAGAGATTGAACTTGAGAATGTGTGTTGGGAGTGCTGGGAGGCAAGGGCAGCACAGATGGGCAGAGTGTGTTTGGCTGTGAAAGCGGTGTGAAGGGAAGGTGCGGACCAGCAACAGCTCTAAGCCCTTAGATGTAGCATGCGGCAGAAAATGCTTGGACGTTTGCACTTTGGGAGGTGGTCTGTGCCGGGAGTGAGAGTGATAGTGAGCCTGAGAATGTGTGTTGGGAGTGCTGGGAGGCAATGCCAGGGTAGATGGGCAGTGTGTGTTTGGCTGTGAAAGCGGTGTCAAGGGAAGGTGAGGACCAGCCACAGCTCTAAGCCCTTAGATGTAGCGTATGTCAGAAATCGGTTGGGTGTTTGCACTTTGGGAGGTGGTCTGTGCCAGGAGTGAGACAGAGATTGAACTTGAGAATGTGTGTTGGTAGTGCTGGGAGGCAAGGGCAGCACAGATGGGCAGAGTGTGTTTGGCTGTGAAAGCGGTGTGAAGGGAAGGTGCGGACCAGCAACAGCTCTAAGCCCTTAGGCCTATCGTAGGGGAGAAATGGCTTGGACGTTTGCACTTTGGGAGGTGTTGTGTGCCGGCAGTGAGAGTGAGATTGAACCTGAGAATGTGTGTTGGGAGTGCTGGGAGGCAAGGGCAGGGTAGATGGGCAGAGTGTGTTTTGCTGTGAAAGCGGTGTCAAGGGAAGGTGAAGACCAGCAACAGCTCTAAGCCCTTAGATGTAGCGTATGTCAGAAATCGCTTGGGTGTTTGCACTTCGGGAGGAGGTCTGTGCCGGGAGTGAGAGTGAGATTGAGCCTGAGAATGTGTGTTTGGAGTGCTGGGAGGAAAAGGCAGGGTAGATGGGCAGAGTGTGTTTGGCTGTGAAAGCGGTGTGAAGGGAAGGTGCGGACCAGCAACAGCTCTAAGCCCTTAGGACTATCGTAGGGGAGAAATGGCTTGGACGTTTGCACTTTGGGAGGTGTTGTGTGCCGGCAGTGAGAGTGAGATTGAACCTGAGAATATGTATTGGGAGTGCTGGGAGGGAAAGCCAGGGTAGATGGGCAGAGTGTGTTTGGCTGTGAAAGCGGTGTCAAGGGAAGGTGAGGACCAGCAACAGCTCTAAGCCCTTAGATATAGCATGCGGCAGAAATCGCTTGGGTGTTTTGACTTTGTGAGGTGGTGTGTGCCGGGAGAGAGAGTGATTTTGGAGTGCTGGGAGGCAAGGCAAAGGCAGATGGGCAGAGTGTGTTTGGCTGTGAAAGCGGTGTCAAGAGAAGGTGAGGACCAGCAACAGCTCGAAGCCCTTAGGCCTATCGTATGGGAGAAATGGCTTGGAGGTTTGCACTTTGGGAGGTGGTCTGTGCCGGGAGTGAGAGTGAGATTGAACCTGAGAATGTGTGTTGGGAGTGCTGGGAGGCAAGTTAAAGGCAGATGGCCAGAGTGTGTTTGGCTGTGAAAGCGGAGTCAAGGGAAGGTGAGGACCAGCAACAGCTCTAAGCCCTTAGATGTAGCGTGTGTCAGAAATCGCTTGGGTGTTGGCATTTTGGGAGGTGGTCTGTGCCGCGAGTGAGAATGAGATTCAACCTGAGAATGTGTGTTGGGAGTGCTGGGAGGCAAAGCCAGGGTAGATGGGCAGAGTATGTTTGGCTGTGAAAGCGGTGTCAAGGGAAGGTGAGGACCAGCAACAGCTCTAAGCCCTTAGGCCTATCGTAGGGGAGAAATGGCTTGGAGGTTTGCACTTTGGGAGGTGGTGTGTGCCGGGAGTGAGAGTGAGAGTAAGCCTGAGAATGTGTTTTGGGAGTGCTGGGAGGCAAAACCAGCGTAGATGGCCAGAGTGTGTTTGGCTGTGAAAGCGGTGTCAAGGGAAGGTGAGGACCAGCCACAGCTCTAAGCCCTTAGATGTAGCGTATGTCAGAAATCGGTTGGGTGTTTGCACTTTGGGAGGTGGTCTGTGCCAGGAGTGGGAGAGAGATTGAACTTGAGAATGTGTGTTGGGAGTGCTGGGAGGCAAGGGCAGCACAGATGGGCAGAATGTGTTTTGCTGTGAAAGCGGTGTGAAGGGAAGGTGCGGACCAGCAACAGCTCTAAGCCCTTAGATGTAGCATGCGGCAGAAAATGCTTGGACGTTTGCACTTTGGGAGGTGTTGTGTGCCGGGAGTGAGAGTGAGATTGAACCTGAGAATGTGCGTTGAGAGTGCTGGGAGGCAAGGCAAAGGCAGATGGGCAGAGTGTGTTTTCCTGTGAAAGTGGTGTCAAGGGAAGGTGAGGACCAGCAACAGCTCTAAGCCCTTAGATGTAGCGTGTGTCAGAAATCGCTTGGGGGTTTGCACTTTGGGAGGTGGTCTGTGCCTGGAGTGAGAGTGTGTTGGGATTGCTGGGAGGCAAGGCAAAGGCAGATGGGCAGAGTGTGTTTGGCTGTGAAAGCGGTGTCAAGGGAAGGTGAGGACCAGCAACAGCTCTAAGCCCTTAGGCCTATCGTAGGGGAGAAATTGCTTGGAGGTTTGCACTTTGGGAGGTGGTGTGTGCCGGGAGTGAGAGTGAGAGTGAGCCTGAGAATGTGTGTTGGGAGTGCTGGGAGGCAAGTTAAAGGCAGATGGCCAGAGTGTGTTTGGCTGTGAAAGCGGTGTCAAGGGAAGGTGAGGACCAGCAACAGCTCTAAGCCCTTAGATGTAGCGTGTGTCAGAAATCGCTTGGGTGTTGGCACTTTGGGAGGTGGTCTGTGCCGGGAGTGAGAATGAGAATGAACCTGAGAATGTGTGTTGGGAGTGCTGGGAGGCAAAGCCAGGGTAGATGGCCAGAGTGTGTTTGGCTGTGAAAGCGGTGTCAAGGGAAGGTGAGGACCAGCAACAGCTCTAAGCCCTTAGGCTTATCGTGTGGGAGAAATGGCTTGGGTATTTTCACTTTGGGAGGTGGTCTGTGCCGGGAGTGAGAGTGAGAGTGAGCCTGAGAATGTGTGTTGGGAGTGCTGGGAGGCAAAGCCAGGGTAGATGGGCAGAGTGTGTTTGGCTGTGAAAGCGGTGTCAAGGGAAGGTGAGGACCAGCAACAGCTCTAAGCCCTTAGATGTAGCCTTCGGCAGAAAACGCTTGGGTGTTGGCATTTTGGGAGGTGGTTTGTGCCGGTAGTGAGAGTGTGTTGGGAATGCTGGGAGGCAAGGCAAAGGCAGATGGCCAGAGTGTGTTTGGTTGTGAAAGCGGTGTCAAGGGAAGGTGAGGACCAGCAACAGCTCTAAGCCCTTACATGTAGCGTGCGTCAGAAATCGCTTGGAGGTTTGCACTTTGGGAGGTGGTCTGTGGCGGGAGTGAGAGTGAGATTCAACCTGAGAATGTGTTGTGGGAGTGCTGGGAGGCAAGGCAAAGGCAGATGGGCAGAGTGTGTTTGGCTGTGAAAGCGGTGTCAAGGGAAGGTGAGGACCAGCAACAGCTCTAAGGCCTTAGATGTAGTGTGTGTCAGAAATCGCTTGGGTATTTGCTCTTTGGGAAGTGGTCTGTGCCGGCAGTGATAGTGAGATTCAACCTGAGAATGTGTTTTGGGAGTGCTGGGAGGCAAAACCAGCGTAGATGGCCAGAGTGTGTTTGGCTGTGAAAGCGGTGTCAAGGGAACGTGAGGAGCAGCCACAGCTCTAAGCCCTTAGATGTAGCGTATGTCAGAAATCGGTTGGGTGTTTGCACTTTGGGAGGTGGTCCGTGCCAGGAGTGAGAGAGAGATTGAACTTGAGAATGTGTGTTGGGAGTGCTGGGAGGCAAGGGCAGCACAGATGGGCAGAGTGTGTTTGGCTGTGAAAGCGGTGTGAAGGGAAGGTGCGGACCAGCAACAGCTCTAAGCCCTTAGATGTAGCATGCGGCAGAAAATGCTTGGACGTTTGCACTTTGGGAGGTGGTCTGTGCCGAGAGTGAGAGTGAGATTGAACCTGAGAATGTGCGTTGAGAGTGCTGGGAGGCAAGGCAAAGGCAGATGGGCAGAGTGTGTTTTCCTGTGAAAGCGGTGTCAAGGGAAGGTGAGGACCAGCAACAGCTCTAAGCCCTTAGGCCTATCGTAGGGGAGAAATGGCTTGGACGTTTGCACTTTGGGAGGTGGTCTGTGCCGGGAGTGAGAGTGAGAGTGAGCCTGAGAATATGTTTTGGGAGTGATGGGAGGGAAAGCCAGGGTAGATGGGCAGAGTGTGTTTGGCTGTGAAAGCGGTGTCAAGGGAAGGTGAGGACCAGCAACAGCTCTAAGGCCTTAGATGTAGCGTGTGTCAGAAATCGCTTGGGTATTTGCTCTTTGGGAAGTGGTCTGTGCCGGCAGTGATAGTGAGATTCAACCTGAGAATGTGTGTTGGGAGTGCTGGGAGGCAAGGGCAGCAGAGATGGGCAGAGTGTGTTTGGCTGTGAAAGCGGAGTCAAGGGAAGGTGAGGACCAGCAACAGCTCTAAGCCCTTAGATGTAGCGTGTGTCAGAAATCGCTTGGGTGTTGGCATTTTGGGAGGTGGTCTGTGCCGCGAGTGAGAATGAGATTCAACCTGAGAATGTGTGTTGGGAGTGCTGGGAGGCAAAGCCAGGGTAGATGGGCAGAGTGTGTTTGGCTGTGAAAGCGGTGTCAAGGGAAGGTGAGGACAAGCAACAGCTCTAAGCCCTTAGGCCTATCGTAGGGGAGAAATGGCTTGGACGTTTGCACTTTGGGAGGTTGTGTGTGTCGGGATTGAGAGTGAGATTGAGCCTGAGAATATGTATTGGGAGTGCTGGGAGGCAAAGCCAGGGTAGATGGCCAGAGTGTGTTTGTCTGTGAAAGCGGTGTCAAGGGAAGGTGAGGACCAGCAACAGCTCTAAGCTCTTAGATGTATCATGTGTCAGAAATCGCTTGGGTGTTTGCACTTTGGGAGGTGGTCTGTGCTGGGAGTCAGATTGAGAGCGTGAGCGTGCCTGAGAATGTGTTTTGGGAGTGCTGGGAGGCAAGGGCAACGCAGATGGGCAGAGTGTGTTTGGCTGTGAAAGCGGTGTCAAGGGAAGGTGAGGGCCAGCAAAAGCTCTAAGCTTTTAGGCCTATTGTATGGAAGAAATGGCTTCTGTGTTGGCACTTTGTTTGCTGGTCTCTGCCGGGAGTGAGAGTGAGAGTGAGCCTGACAATGTGCATTGAGAGTGCTGGGAGGCAAGGCAAAGGCAGATGGGCAGAGTGTGTTTGTCTGTGAAAGCGGTGTGAAGGGAAGGTGAGGACCAGCAACAGCTCTAACCCCTTAGATGTAGCGTATGTCAGAAATCGGTTGGGTGTTTGCACTTTGGGAGGTGGTCTGTGCCAGGAGTGAGACAGAGATTGAACTTGAGAATGTGTGTTGGTAGTGCTGGGAGGCAAGGGCAGCACAGATGGGCAGAGTGTGTTTGGCTGTGAAAGCGGTGTGAAGGGAAGGTGCGGACCAGCAACAGCTCTAAGCCCTTAGGCCTATCGTAGGGGAGAAATGGCTTGGACGTTTGCACTTTGGGAGGTGGTGTGTGCCGGGAGTGACAGTGAGATTGAACCTGAGAATGTGTGTTGGGAGTGCTGGGAGGCAATGCCAGGGTAGATGGGCAGAGTGTGTTTTGCTGTGAAAGCGGTGTCAAGGGAAGGTGAAGACCAGCAACATCTCGAAGCCCTTAGATGTAGCGTATGTCAGAAATCGGTTGGGTGTTTGCACTTTGGGAGGTGGTCTGTGCCAGGAGTGAGAGAGAGATTGAACCTGAGAATGTGTGTTGGTAGTGCTGGGAGGCAAGGGCAGCACAGATGGGCAGAGTGTGTTTGGCTGTGAAAGCGGTGTCAAGGGAAGGTGAGGACCAGCAACAGCTCTAAGCCCTTAGCTGTAGCGTGTGTCAGAAATTGCTTGGGTGTTTGCACTTTGGGAGGTGGTGTGTGCCGGGAGTGAGAGTGAGATTGAACCTGAGAATGTGCGTTGAGAGTGCTGGGAGGCAAGGCAAAGGCAGATGGGCAGAGTGTGTTTTCCTGTGAAAGCGGTGTCAAGGGAAGGTGAGGACCAGCAACAGCTCTAAGCCCTTAGGCCTATTGTAGGGGAGAAATGGCTTGGAGGTTTGCACTTTGGGAGGTGGTCTGTGCCGGGAGTGAGAGTGAGAGTGAGCCTGAGAATATGTTTTGGGAGTGATGGGAGGGAAAGCCAGGGTAGATGGGCAGAGTGTGTTTGGCTGTGAAAGCGGTGTCAAGGGAAGGTGAGGACCAGCAACAGCTCTAAGTCCTTAGGCCTATCGTAGGGGAGAAATGGCTTGGAGGTTTGCACTTTGGGAGGTGGTCTGTGCCGGGAGTGAGAGTGAGATTGAACCTGAGAATGTGTGTTGGGAGTGCTGGGAGGCAAGGGCAGGACAGATGGGCAGAGTGTGTTTGGCTGTGAAAGCGGAGTCAAGGGAAGGTGAGGACCAGCAACAGCTCTAAGCCCTTAGATGTAGCGTGTGTCAGAAATCGCTTGGGTGTTGGCATTTTGGGAGGTGGTCTGTGCCGCGAGTGAGAATGAGATTCAACCTGAGAATGTGTGTTGGGAGTGCTGGGAGGCAAAGCCAGGGTAGATGGGCAGAGTGTGTTTGGCTGTGAAAGCGGTGTCAAGGGAAGGTGAGGACAAGCAACAGCTCTAAGCCCTTAGGCCTATCGTAGGGGAGAAATGGCTTGGACGTTTGCACTTTGGGAGGTTGTGTGTGTCGGGATTGAGAGTGAGATTGAGCCTGAGAATATGTATTGGGAGTGCTGGGAGGCAAAGCCAGGGTAGATGGGCAGAGTGTGCTTGGCTGTGAAAGCGGTGTCAAGGGAAGGTGAGGACCAGCAACAGCTCTAAGCTCTTAGATGTATCATGTGTCAGAAATCGCTTGGGTGTTTGCACTTTGGGAGGTGGTCTGTGCCAGGAGTGAGAGTGAGAGCGTGACTGTGCCTGAGAATGTGTGTTGGGAGTGCTGGGAGGCAAGGGCAGCACAGACGGGCAGAGTGTGTTTGGCTGTGAAAGCGGTGTCAAGGGAAGGTGAGGGCCAGCAACAGCTCTAAGCTTGTAGGCCTATTGTATGGAAGAAATGGCTTCTGTGTTGGCACTTTGTTTGCTGGTCTCTGCCGGGAGTGAGAGTGAGAGTGAGCCTGACAATGTGCGTTGAGAGTGCTGGGAGGCAAGGCAAAGGCAGATGGGGAGAGTGTGTTTGTCTGTGAAAGCGGTGTCAAGGGAAGGTGAGGACCAGCAACAGCTCTAACCCCTTAGATGTAGCGTATGTCAGAAATCGGTTGGGTGTTTGCACTTTGGGAGGAGGTCTGTGCCGGGAGTGAGAGTGAGATTGAGCCTGAGAATGTGTGTTTGGAGTGCTGGGAGGCAAAGCCAGGGTAGATGGGCAGAGTGTGTTTGGCTGTGAAAGCGGTGTGAAGGGAAGGTGAGGACCAGCAACAGCTCTAAGCTCTTAGATGTAGCGTGTGTCAGAAATTGCTTGGGTGTTTGCACTTTGGGAGGTGGTCTGTGCCGATAGTGAGAGTGTGTTGGGAGTGGTGGGCGGCAAGGCAAAGGCAGATGGGCAGAGTGTGTTTTCCTGTGAAAGCGGTGTCAAGGGAAGGTGAGGACCAGCAACAGCTCTAAGGCCTTAGATGTAGCATGTGTCAGAAATCGCTTGGGTATTTGCTCTTTGGGAAGTGGTCTGTGCCGGCAGTGATAGTGAGATTCAACCTGAGAATGTGTTTTGGGAGTGCTGGGAGGCAAAACCAGCGTAGATGGCCAGAGTGTGTTTGGCTGTGAAAGCGGTGTCAAGGGAAGGTGAGGACCAGCCACAGCTCTAAGCCCTTAGATGTAGCGTATGTCAGAAATCGGTTGGGTGTTTGCACTTTGGGAGGTGGTCTGTGCCAGGAGTGAGAGAGAGATTGAACTTGAGAATGTGTGTTGGGAGTGCTGGGAGGCAAGGGCAGCACAGATGGCCAGAGTGTGTTTGGCTGTGAAAGCGGTGTGAAGGGAAGGTGCGGACCAGCAACAGCTCTAAGCCCTTAGATGTAGCATGCGGCAGAAAATGCTTGGACGTTTGCACTTTGGGAGGTGGTCTGTGCCGGGAGTGAGAGTGAGATTGAACCTGAGAATGTGTGTTGGGAGTGCTGGGAGGCAAGTTAAAGGCAGATGGCCAGAGTGTGTTTGTCTGTGAAAGCGGTGTCAAGGGAAGGTGAGGACCAGCAACAGCTCTAAGCCCTTAGGCCTATCGTAGGGAGAAATGGCTTGGACGTTTGCACTGTGGTTGCTGCTCTGTGCCGGGAGTGAGAGTGAGCCTGAGAATGTGTTTTTTCTTGGAATGCTGGGAGGCAAGTCCAGGTCAGATGGCCAGAGTGTGTTTGGCTGTGAAAGCAGTGGCACGGGAAGGTGAGGAGCAATGAAATCTTTCCGTGCTCTCTATCATCTGTGCTTTGGGACAAATCGCTGGACGTTCGCAGTGTCGAGTAGGGCTCTGCTGATGGTGGCAGTGAGACAGTGTTGGCAGTGTAAGGAAATAAGCAAGCGCAGAGCGCCACTGTGTGTTTGGCTGTGAAACAACACACAGCGAAAGCTGATGAACAGCAAGAGCTTTGAGTGCTGGCTGTTTGCTGTGGGAAAAACGCTGGACGTTTGGAGTGTGGGAGCAGGGCTCTGCCGATTGCAAGCAGTGGCGTTCCGCGCTTGCTTAGCTCCGTAAACTGCCAACACCCATGTCACTCTCACGATCGGCAGAGCCCTGCTCTGACACTGCAAGCACCCAGCGATTTCTCCCACCGCAAAGGTGCCAGCACGGGAAGCTCTCGCTCCTCCTTAACATTCCTACCCAGCGCCTTCACAGCGAAACGCACAACGGAGATGTGCACTTCCCTTGCCTCCCAGCACTCCCAACACCCATTCTCAAGCTCAGGCTCACGCTCGGCGCAGACCAACTGCCAAAGTGCAAAAGTGCAGTGACTAGTACCAGAGAGTAAGGGAATGAGTATTGGGAGTGCTGGGAGGCAAGGCCAGGGCAGATGGCCAGGGTGTGTTTGGCTGTGAAAGCGGTGTCAAGGGAAGGTGAGGACCAGCCACAGCTCTAAGCCCTCAGAAGTAGCGTGCATCAGAAATCGCTTGGGTGTTGGCACTTTGGGAGGTGGTCTGTGCCGGGAGTGAGAATGAGATTGAACCTGAGAATGTGTGTTGGGAGTGCTGGGAGGCAAAGCCAGGGTAGATGGCCAGAGTGTGTTTGGCTGTGAAAGCGGTGTCAAGGGAAGGTGAGGACCAGCAACAGCTCTAAGCCCTTAGGCTTATCGTGTGGGAGAAATGGCTTGGGTATTTTCACTTTGGGAGGTGGTCTGTGCCGGGAGTGAGAGTGAGATTGAACCTGAGAATGTGTGTTGGGAGTGCTGGGAGGCAAGGGCAGGACAGATGGGCAGAGTGTGTTTGGCTGTGAAAGCGGAGTCAAGGGAAGGTGAGGACCAGCAACAGCTCTAAGCCCTTAGATGTAGCCTTCGGCAGAAAACGCTTGGGTGTTGGCATTTTGGGAGGTGGTTTGTGCCGGTAGTGAGAGTGTGTTGGGAATGCTGGGAGGCAAGGCAAAGGCAGATGGGCAGAGTGTGTTTGGCTGTGAAAGCGGTGTCAAGGGAAGGTGAGGACCAGCAACAGCTCTAAGCCCTTAGGCCTATCGTAGGGGAGAAATGGCTTGGACGTTTGCACTTTGGGAGGTGGTCTGTGCCGGGAGTGAGAGTGAGATTGAGCCTGAGAATGTGTGTTAGGAGTGCTGGGAGGCAAAACCAGCGTAGATGGCCAGAGTGTGTTTGGCTGTGAAAGCGGTGTCAAGGGAAGGTGAGGACCAGCCACAGCTCTAAGCCCTTAGATGTAGCGTATGTCAGAAATCGGTTGGGTGTTTGCACTTTGGGAGGTGGTCTGTGCCAGGAGTGGGAGAGAGATTGAACTTGAGAATGTGTGTTGGGAGTGCTGGGAGGCAAGGGCAGCACAGATGGGCAGAGTGTGTTTGGCTGTGAAAGCGGTGTGAAGGGAAGGTGCGGACCAGCAACAGCTCTAAGCCCTTAGATGTAGCATGCGGCAGAAATCGCTTGGACGTTTGCACTTTGGGAGGTGTTGTGTGCCGGGAGTGAGAGTGAGATTGAACCTGAGAATGTGCGTTGAGAGTGCTGGGAGGCAAGGCAAAGGCAGATGGGCAGAGTGTGTTTTCCTGTGAAAGTGGTGTCAAGGGAAGGTGAGGACCAGCAACAGCTCTAAGCCCTTAGATGTAGCGTGTGTCAGAAATCGCTTGGGGGTTTGCACTTTGGGAGGTGGTCTGTGCCGGGAGTGAGAGTGTGTTGGAATTGCTGGGAGGCAAGGCAAAGGCAGATGGCCAGAGTGTGTTTGGCTGTGAAAGCGGTGTCAAGGGAAGGTGAGGACCAGCAACAGCTCTAAGCCCTTAGGCCTATCGTAGGGGAGAAATTGCTTGGAGGTTTGCACTTTGGGAGGTGGTGTGTGCCGGGAGTGAGAGTGAGATTGAACCTGAGAATGTGTGTTGGGAGTGCTGGGAGGCAAGTTAAAGGCAGATGGGCAGAGTGTGTTTGGCTGTGAAAGCGGTGTCAAGGGAAGGTGAGGACCAGCAACAGCTCTAAGCCCTTAGATGTAGCGTGTGTCAGAAATCGCTTGGGTGTTGGCATTTTGGGAGGTGGTCTGTGCCGCGAGTGAGAATGAGATTCAACCTGAGAATGTGTGTTGGGAGTGCTGGGAGGCAAAGCCAGGGTAGATGGGCAGAGTGTGTTTGGCTGTGAAAGCGGTGTCAAGGGAAGGTGAGGACCAGCAACAGCTCGAAGCCCTTAGGCCTATCGTATGGGAGAAATGGCTTGGACGTTTGCACTTTGGGAGGTGGTCTGTGCCGGGAGTGAGAGTGAGAGTGAGCCTGAGAATGTGTGTTGGGACTGCTGGGAGTCAAAGCCAGGGTAGATGGGCAGAGTGTGTTTGGCTGTGAAAGCGGTGTCAAGGGAAGGTGAGGACCAGCAACAGCTCTAAGCTCTTAGATGTATCATGTGTCAGAAATCGCTTGGGTGTAGGCACTTTGGGAGGTGGTCTGTGCTGGGAGTGAGAGTAAGAGCGTGACTGTGCCTGAGAATGTGTGTTGGGAGTGCTGGGAGGCAAAACCAGGGTAGATGGGCAGAGTGTGTTTGGCTGTGAAAGCGGTGTCAAGGGAAGGTGAGGACCAGCAACAGCTCTAATCCCTTAGGCCTATCGTAGGGGAGAAATGGCTTGGAGGTTTGCACTTTGGGAGGTGGTCTGTGCCAGGGGAGTGAGAGTGAGATTGAACCTGAGAATGTGTGTTGGGAGTGCTGGGAGGCAAGTTAAAGGCAGATGGCCAGAGTGTGTTTGGCTGTGAAAGCGGAGTCAAGGGAAGGTGAGGACCAGCAACAGCTCTAAGCCCTTAGATGTAGCATGTGTCAGAAATCGCTTGGGTGTTGGCATTTTGGGAGGTGGTCTGTGCCACGAGTGAGAATGAGATTCAACCTGAGAATGTGTGTTGGGAGTGCTGGGAGGCAAAGCCAGGGTAGATGGGCAGAGTGTGTTTGGCTGTGAAAGCGGTGTGAAGGGAAGGTGAGGACCAGCAACAGCTCTAAGCCCTTAGGCCTATCGTATGGGAGAAATGGCTTGGAGGTTTGCACACTGGGAGGTGGTCTGTGCCGGGAGTGAGAGTGAGAGTGAGCCTGACAATGTGTGTTGGGAGTGCTGGGAGTTGAGGCAAAGGCAGATGGGCAGAGTGTGTTTGTCTGTGGAAGAGGTGTCAAGAGAAGGTGAGGACCAGCAACAGCTCTAAGCCCTTAAGCCTATCGCAGGGGAGAAATGGCTTGGAGGTTTGCACTTTGGGAGGTGGGCTGTGCCGGGAGTGAGAGTGAGATTGAACTTGAGAATGTGTGTTGGGAGTGCTGGGAGGCAAGTTAAAGGCAGATGGCCAGAGTGTGTTTGGCTGTGAAAGCGGTGTCAAGGGAAGGTGAGGACCAGCAACAGCTCTAAGCCCTTAGATGTAGCGTGTGTCAGAAATCGCTTGGGTGTTGGCATTTTGGGAGGTGGTCTGTGCCGCGAGTGAGAATGAGATTCAACCTGAGAATGTGTGTTGGGAGTGCTGGGAGGCAAAGCCAGGGTAGATGGGCAGAGTGTGTTTGGCTGTGAAAGCGGTGTCAAGGGAAGGTGAGGACCAGCAACAGCTCTAAGCCCTTAGGCCTATCGTAGGGGAGAAATGGCTTGGAGGTTTGCACTTTGGGAGGTGGTGTGTGCCGGGAGTGAGAGTGAGAGTGAGCCTGAGAATGTGTGTTGGGAGTGCTGGGAGTTGAGGCAAAGGCAGATGGGTAGAGTGTGTTTGTCTGTGAAAGCGGTGTCAAGAGAAGGTGAGGACCAGCAGCAGCTCTAAGCCCTTAAGCCTATCGTAGGGGAGAAATGGCTTGGACGTTTGCACTTTGGGAGGTGGTGTGTGCCGGGAGTGACAGTGAGATTGAGCCTGAGAATGTGTGTTGGGAGTGCTGGGAGGCAAAGCCAGGGTAGATGGGCAGAATGTGTTTGGCTGTGAAAGCGGTGTCAAGGGAAGGTTAGGACCAGCAACAGCTCTAAGCCCTTAGATGTAGCGTATGTCAGAAATCGGTTGGGTGTTTGCACTTTGGGAGGTGGTCTGTGCCGATAGTGAGAGTGTGTTGGGAGTGGTGGGCGGCAAGGCAAAGGCAGATGGGCAGAGTGTGTTTGGCTGTGAAAGCGGTGTCAAGGGAAGGTGAGGACCAGCAACAGCTCTAAGCCCTTAGGCCTATCGTAGGGGAGAAATGGCTTGGAGGTTTGCACATTGGGAGGTGGTCTGTGCCGGGAGTGAGAGTGAGAGTGAGCCTGACAATATGTGTTGGGAGTGCTGGGGGTTGAGGCAAAGGCAGATGGGCAGAGTGTGTTTGTCTGTGAAAGCGGTGTCAAGAGAAGGTGAGGACCAGCAACAGCTCTAAGCCCTTAAGCCTATCGCAGGGGAGAAATGGCTTGGACGTTTGCACTTTGGGAGGTGGGCTGTGCCGGGAGTGAGAGTGAGATTGAACTTGAGAATGTGTGTTGGGAGTGCTGGGAGACAAGTTAAAGGCAGATGGCCAGAGTGTGTTTGGCTGTAAAAGCGCAGTCAAGGGAAGGTGAGGACCAGCCACAGCTCTAAGCCCTTAGATGTAGCATGCGGCAGAAATCGCTTGGGTGTTGGCACTTTGGGAGGTGGTCTGTGCCGGGAGTGAGAATGAGATTGAACCTGAGAATGTGTGTTGGGAGTGCTGGGAGGCAAAGCCAGGGTAGATGGCCAGAGTGTGTTTGGCTGTGAAAGCGGTGTCAAGGGAAGGTGAGGACCAGCAACAGCTCTAAGCCCTTAGGCTTATCGTGTGGGAGAAATGGCTTGGGTATTTTCACTTTGGGAGGTGGTCTGTGCCGGGAGTGAGAGTGAGATTGAACCTGAGAATGTGTGTTGGGAGTGCTGGGAGGCAAAGCCAGGGTAGATGGGCAGAGTGTGTTTGGCTGTGAAAGCGGTGTCAAGGGAAGGTGAGGACCAGCCACAGCTCTAAGCCCTTAGATGTAGCGTATGTCAGAAATCGGTTGGGTGTTTGCACTTTGGGAGGTGGTCTGTGCCGATAGTGAGAGTGTGTTGGGAGTGGTGGGCGGCAAGGCAAAGGCAGATGGGCAGAGTGTGTTTGGCTGTGAAAGCGGTGTCAAGGGAAGGTGAGGACCAGCAACAGCTCTAAGGCCTTAGATGTAGCGTGTGTCAGAAATCGCTTGGGTATTTGCTCTTTGGGAAGTGGTGTGTGCCGGCAGTGATAGTGAGATTCAACCTGAGAATGTGTTTTGGGAGTGCTGGGAGGCAAAACCAGCGTAGATGGCCAGAGTGTGTTTGGCTGTGAAAGCGGTGTCAAGGGAAGGTGAGGACCAGCCACAGCTCTAAGCCCTTAGATGTAGCGTATGTCAGAAATCGGTTGGGTGTTTGCACTTTGGGAGGTGGTCTGTGCCAGGAGTGAGAGAGAGATTGAACTTGAGAATGTGTGTTGGGAGTGCTGGGAGGCAAGGGCAGCACAGATGGGCAGAGTGTGTTTGGCTGTGAAAGCGGTGTGAAGGGAAGGTGCGGACCAGCAACAGCTCTAAGCCCTTAGATGTAGCATGCGGCAGAAAATGCTAGGACGTTTGCACTTTGGGAGGTGTTGTGTGCCGGGAGTGAGAGTGAGATTGAACCTGAGAATGTGCGTTGAGAGTGCTGGGAGGCAAGGCAAAGGCAGATGGGCAGAGTGTGTTTTCCTGTGAAAGCGGTGTCAAGGGAAGGTGAGGACCAGCAACAGCTCTAAGCCCTTAGGCCTATCGTAGGGGAGAAATGGCTTGGACGTTTGCACTTTGGGAGGTGGTCTGTGCCGGGAGTGAGAGTGAGATTGAGCCTGAGAATATGTTTTGGGAGTGCTGGGAGGGAAAGCCAGGGTAGATGGGCAGAGTGTGTTTTCCTGTGAAAGCGGTGTCAAGGGAAGGTGAGGACCAGCAACAGCTCTAAGCCCTTAGGCTTATCGTGTGGGAGAAATGGCTTGGGTATTTTCACTTTGGGAGGTGGTCTGTGCCGGGAGTGAGAGTGAGATTGAACCTGAGAATGTGTGTTGGGAGTGCTGGGAGGCAAGTTAAAGGCAGATGGCCAGAGTGTGTTTGGCTGTGAAAGCGGAGTCAAGGGAAGGTGAGGACCAGCAACAGCTCTAAGCCCTTAGATGTAGCGTGTGTCAGAAATCGCTTGGGTGTTGGCATTTTAGGAGGTGGTCTGTGCCGCGAGTGAGAATGAGATTCAACCTGAGAATGTGTGTTGGGAGTGCTGGGAGGCAAAGCCAGGGTAGATGGCCAGAGTGTGTTTGGCTGTGAAAGCGGTGTCAAGGGAAGGTGAGGACCAGCAACAGCTCTAAGCCCTTAGGCCTATCGTAGGGGAGAAATGGCTTGGAGGTTTGCACATTGGGAGGTGGTCTGTGCCGGGAGTGAGAGTGAGAGTGAGCCTGACAATATGTGTTGGGAGTGCTGGGGGTTGAGGCAAAGGCAGATGGGCAGAGTGTGTTTGTCTGTGAAAGCGGTGTCAAGAGAAGGTGAGGACCAGCAACAGCTCTAAGCCCTTAAGCCTATCGCAGGGGAGAAATGGCTTGGACGTTTGCACTTTGGGAGGTGGGCTGTGCCGGGAGTGAGAGTGAGATTGAACTTGAGAATGTGTGTTGGGAGTGCTGGGAGACAAGTTAAAGGCAGATGGCCAGAGTGTGTTTGGCTGTAAAAGCGCAGTCAAGGGAAGGTGAGGACCAGCCACAGCTCTAAGCCCTTAGATGTAGCATGCGGCAGAAATCGCTTGGGTGTTGGCACTTTGGGAGGTGGTCTGTGCCGGGAGTGAGAATGAGATTGAACCTGAGAATGTGTGTTGGGAGTGCTGGGAGGCAAAGGCAGGGTAGATGGCCAGAGTGTGTTTGGCTGTGAAAGCGGTGTCAAGGGAAGGTGAGGACCAGCAACAGCTCGAAGCCCTTAGGCTTATCGTGTGGGAGAAATGGCTTGGGTATTTTCACTTTGGGAGGTGGTCTGTGCCGGGAGTGAGAGTGAGATTGAACCTGAGAATGTGTGTTGGGAGTGCTGGGAGGCAAAGCCAGGGTAGATGGGCAGAGTGTGTTTGGCTGTGAAAGCGGTGTCAAGGGAAGGTGAGGACCAGCCACAGCTCTAAGCCCTTAGATGTAGCGTATGTCAGAAATCGGTTGGGTGTTTGCACTTTGGGAGGTGGTCTGTGCCAGGAGTGAGAGAGAGATTGAACTTGAGAATGTGTGTTGGGAGTGCTGGGAGGCAAGGGCAGCACAGATGGGCAGAGTGTGTTTGGCTGTGAAAGCGGTGTGAAGGGAAGGTGCGGACCAGCAACAGCTCTAAGCCCTTAGATGTAGCATGCGGCAGAAAATGCTTGGACGTTTGCACTTTGGGAGGTGGTCTGTGCCGGGAGTGAGAGTGAGATTGAACCTGAGAATGTGCGTTGAGAGTGCTGGGAGGCAAGGCAAAGGCAGATGGGCAGAGTGTGTTTTCCTGTGAAAGCGGTGTCAAGGGAAGGTGAGGACCAGCCACAGCTCTAAGCCCTTAGGCCTATCGTAGGGGAGAAATGGCTTGGAGGTTTGCACTTTGGGAGGTGGTCTGTGCCGGGAGTGAGAGTGATAGTGAGCCTGAGAATGTGTGTTGGGAGTGCTGGGAGGCAATGCCAGGGTAGATGGGCAGTGTGTGTTTGGCTGTGAAAGCGGTGTCAAGGGAAGGTGAGGACCAGCCACAGCTCTAAGCCCTTAGATGTAGCGTATGTCAGAAATCGGTTGGGTGTTTGCACTTTGGGAGGTGGTCTGTGCCAGGAGTGAGACAGAGATTGAACTTGAGAATGTGTGTTGGTAGTGCTGGGAGGCAAGGGCAGCACAGATGGGCAGAGTGTGTTTGGCTGTGAAAGCGGTGTGAAGGGAAGGTGCGGACCAGCAACAGCTCTAAGCCCTTAGGCCTATCGTAGGGGAGAAATGGCTTGGACGTTTGCACTTTGGGAGGTGTTGTGTGCCGGCAGTGAGAGTGAGATTGAACCTGAGAATGTGTGTTGGGAGTGCTGGGAGGCAAGGGCAGGGTAGATGGGCAGAGTGTGTTTTGCTGTGAAAGCGGTGTCAAGGGAAGGTGAAGACCAGCAACAGCTCTAAGCCCTTAGATGTAGCGTATGTCAGAAATCGCTTGGGTGTTTGCACTTCGGGAGGAGGTCTGTGCCGGGAGTGAGAGTGAGATTGAGCCTGAGAATGTGTGTTTGGAGTGCTGGGAGGAAAAGGCAGGGTAGATGGGCAGAGTGTGTTTGGCTGTGAAAGCGGTGTGAAGGGAAGGTGCGGACCAGCAACAGCTCTAAGCCCTTAGGCCTATCGTAGGGGAGAAATGGCTTGGACGTTTGCACTTTGGGAGGTGTTGTGTGCCGGCAGTGAGAGTGAGATTGAACCTGAGAATGTGTGTTGGGAGTGCTGGGAGGCAAGGGCAGGGTAGATGGGCAGAGTGTGTTTTGCTGTGAAAGCGGTGTCAAGGGAAGGTGAGGACCAGCAACAGCTCTAAGCTCTTAGATGTAGCGTGTGTCAGAAATTGCTTGGGTGTTTGCACTTTGGGAGGTGGTCTGTGCCGATAGTGAGAGTGTGTTGGGAGTGGTGGGCGGCAAGGCAAAGGCAGATGGCCAGAGTGTGTTTGGCTGTGAAAGCGGTGTCAAGGGAAGGTGAGGACCAGCCACAGCTCTAAGCCCTTAGATGTAGCGTATGTCAGAAATCGGTTGGGTGTTTGCACTTTGGGAGGTGGTCTGTGCCAGGAGTGAGAGAGAGATTGAACTTGAGAATGTGTGTTGGGAGTGCTGGGAGGCAAGGGCAGCACAGATGGGCAGAGTGTGTTTGGCTGTGAAAGCGGTGTGAAGGGAAGGTGCGGACCAGCAACAGCTCTAAGCCCTTAGATGTAGCATGCGGCAGAAAATGCTTGGACGTTTGCACTTTGGGAGGTTGTCTGTGCCGGGAGTGAGAGTGAGATTGAACCTGAGAATGTGCGTTGAGAGTGCTGGGAGGCAAGGAAAAGGCAGATGGGCAGAGTGTGTTTTCCTGTGAAAGCGGTGTCAAGGGAAGGTGAGGACCAGCAACAGCTCTAAGCCCTTAGGCCTATCGTAGGGGAGAAATGGCTTGGAGGTTTGCACTTTGGGAGGTGGTCTGTGCCGGGAGTGAGAGTGATAGTGAGCCTGAGAATATGTATTGGGAGTGCTGGGAGGGAAAGCCAGGGTAGATGGGCAGAGTGTGTTTGGCTGTGAAAGCGGTGTCAAGGGAAGGTGAGGACCAGCAACAGCTCTAAGCCCTTAGATATAGCATGCGGCAGAAATCGCTTGGGTGTTTTGACTTTGTGAGGTGGTGTGTGCCGGGAGAGAGAGTGATTTTGGAGTGCTGGGAGGCAAGGCAAAGGCAGATGGGCAGAGTGTGTTTGGCTGTGAAAGCGGTGTCAAGAGAAGGTGAGGACCAGCAACAGCTCGAAGCCCTTAGGCCTATCGTATGGGAGAAATGGCTTGGAGGTTTGCACTTTGGGAGGTGGTCTGTGCCGGGAGTGAGAGTGAGATTGAACCTGAGAATGTGTGTTGGGAGTGCTGGGAGGCAAAGCCAGGGTAGATGGGCAGAGTGTGTTTGGCTGTGAAAGCGGAGTCAAGGGAAGGTGAGGACCAGCAACAGCTCTAAGCCCTTAGATGTAGCGTGTGTCAGAAATCGCTTGGGTGTTGGCATTTTGGGAGGTGGTCTGTGCCGCGAGTGAGAATGAGATTCAACCTGAGAATGTGTGTTGGGAGTGCTGGGAGGCAAAGCCAGGGTAGATGGGCAGAGTATGTTTGGCTGTGAAAGCGGTGTCAAGGGAAGGTGAGGACCAGCAACAGCTCTAAGCCCTTAGGCCTATCGTAGGGGAGAAATGGCTTGGAGGTTTGCACTTTGGGAGGTGGTGTGTGCCGGGAGTGAGAGTGAGAGTAAGCCTGAGAATGTGTTTTGGGAGTGCTGGGAGGCAAAACCAGCGTAGATGGCCAGAGTGTGTTTGGCTGTGAAAGCGGTGTCAAGGGAAGGTGAGGACCAGCCACAGCTCTAAGCCCTTAGATGTAGCGTATGTCAGAAATCGGTTGGGTGTTTGCACTTTGGGAGGTGGTCTGTGCCAGGAGTGGGAGAGAGATTGAACTTGAGAATGTGTGTTGGGAGTGCTGGGAGGCAAGGGCAGCACAGATGGGCAGAATGTGTTTTGCTGTGAAAGCGGTGTGAAGGGAAGGTGCGGACCAGCAACAGCTCTAAGCCCTTAGATGTAGCATGCGGCAGAAAATGCTTGGACGTTTGCACTTTGGGAGGTGTTGTGTGCCGGGAGTGAGAGTGAGATTGAACCTGAGAATGTGCGTTGAGAGTGCTGGGAGGCAAGGCAAAGGCAGATGGGCAGAGTGTGTTTTCCTGTGAAAGTGGTGTCAAGGGAAGGTGAGGACCAGCAACAGCTCTAAGCCCTTAGATGTAGCGTGTGTCAGAAATCGCTTGGGGGTTTGCACTTTGGGAGGTGGTCTGTGCCTGGAGTGAGAGTGTGTTGGGATTGCTGGGAGGCAAGGCAAAGGCAGATGGGCAGAGTGTGTTTGGCTGTGAAAGCGGTGTCAAGGGAAGGTGAGGACCAGCAACAGCTCTAAGCCCTTAGGCCTATCGTAGGGGAGAAATTGCTTGGAGGTTTGCACTTTGGGAGGTGGTGTGTGCCGGGAGTGAGAGTGAGAGTGAGCCTGAGAATGTGTGTTGGGAGTGCTGGGAGGCAAGTTAAAGGCAGATGGCCAGAGTGTGTTTGGCTGTGAAAGCGGTGTCAAGGGAAGGTGAGGACCAGCAACAGCTCTAAGCCCTTAGATGTAGCGTGTGTCAGAAATCGCTTGGGTGTTGGCACTTTGGGAGGTGGTCTGTGCCGGGAGTGAGAATGAGATTGAACCTGAGAATGTGTGTTGGGAGTGCTGGGAGGCAAAGCCAGGGTAGATGGCCAGAGTGTGTTTGGCTGTGAAAGCGGTGTCAAGGGAAGGTGAGGACCAGCAACAGCTCTAAGCCCTTAGGCTTATCGTGTGGGAGAAATGGCTTGGGTATTTTCACTTTGGGAGGTGGTCTGTGCCGGGAGTGAGAGTGAGATTGAACCTGAGAATGTGTGTTGGGAGTGCTGGGAGGCAAAGCCAGGGTAGATGGGCAGAGTGTGTTTGGCTGTGAAAGCGGTGTCAAGGGAAGGTGAGGACCAGCAACAGCTCTAAGCCCTTAGATGTAGCCTTCGGCAGAAAACGCTTGGGTGTTGGCATTTTGGGAGGTGGTTTGTGCCGGTAGTGAGAGTGTGTTGGGAATGCTGGGAGGCAAGGCAAAGGCAGATGGCCAGAGTGTGTTTGGTTGTGAAAGCGGTGTCAAGGGAAGGTGAGGACCAGCAACAGCTCTAAGCCCTTACATGTAGCGTGCGTCAGAAATCGCTTGGAGGTTTGCACTTTGGGAGGTGGTCTGTGGCGGGAGTGAGAGTGAGATTCAACCTGAGAATGTGTTGTGGGAGTGCTGGGAGGCAAGGCAAAGGCAGATGGGCAGAGTGTGTTTGGCTGTGAAAGCGGTGTCAAG
This sequence comes from Pelecanus crispus, assembly GCF_030463565.1. Taxonomy (NCBI): domain Eukaryota; kingdom Metazoa; phylum Chordata; class Aves; order Pelecaniformes; family Pelecanidae; genus Pelecanus; species Pelecanus crispus. The sequence continues at coordinate 388,993 of NC_134667.1, read as the reverse complement.
GGAAGGTGAGGACCAGCAACAGCTCTAAGGCCTTAGATGTAGTGTGTGTCAGAAATCGCTTGGGTATTTGCTCTTTGGGAAGTGGTCTGTGCCGGCAGTGATAGTGAGATTCAACCTGAGAATGTGTTTTGGGAGTGCTGGGAGGCAAAACCAGCGTAGATGGCCAGAGTGTGTTTGGCTGTGAAAGCGGTGTCAAGGGAACGTGAGGAGCAGCCACAGCTCTAAGCCCTTAGATGTAGCGTATGTCAGAAATCGGTTGGGTGTTTGCACTTTGGGAGGTGGTCCGTGCCAGGAGTGAGAGAGAGATTGAACTTGAGAATGTGTGTTGGGAGTGCTGGGAGGCAAGGGCAGCACAGATGGGCAGAGTGTGTTTGGCTGTGAAAGCGGTGTGAAGGGAAGGTGCGGACCAGCAACAGCTCTAAGCCCTTAGATGTAGCATGCGGCAGAAAATGCTTGGACGTTTGCACTTTGGGAGGTGGTCTGTGCCGAGAGTGAGAGTGAGATTGAACCTGAGAATGTGCGTTGAGAGTGCTGGGAGGCAAGGCAAAGGCAGATGGGCAGAGTGTGTTTTCCTGTGAAAGCGGTGTCAAGGGAAGGTGAGGACCAGCAACAGCTCTAAGCCCTTAGGCCTATCGTAGGGGAGAAATGGCTTGGACGTTTGCACTTTGGGAGGTGGTCTGTGCCGGGAGTGAGAGTGAGAGTGAGCCTGAGAATATGTTTTGGGAGTGATGGGAGGGAAAGCCAGGGTAGATGGGCAGAGTGTGTTTGGCTGTGAAAGCGGTGTCAAGGGAAGGTGAGGACCAGCAACAGCTCTAAGGCCTTAGATGTAGCGTGTGTCAGAAATCGCTTGGGTATTTGCTCTTTGGGAAGTGGTCTGTGCCGGCAGTGATAGTGAGATTCAACCTGAGAATGTGTGTTGGGAGTGCTGGGAGGCAAGGGCAGCAGAGATGGGCAGAGTGTGTTTGGCTGTGAAAGCGGAGTCAAGGGAAGGTGAGGACCAGCAACAGCTCTAAGCCCTTAGATGTAGCGTGTGTCAGAAATCGCTTGGGTGTTGGCATTTTGGGAGGTGGTCTGTGCCGCGAGTGAGAATGAGATTCAACCTGAGAATGTGTGTTGGGAGTGCTGGGAGGCAAAGCCAGGGTAGATGGGCAGAGTGTGTTTGGCTGTGAAAGCGGTGTCAAGGGAAGGTGAGGACAAGCAACAGCTCTAAGCCCTTAGGCCTATCGTAGGGGAGAAATGGCTTGGACGTTTGCACTTTGGGAGGTTGTGTGTGTCGGGATTGAGAGTGAGATTGAGCCTGAGAATATGTATTGGGAGTGCTGGGAGGCAAAGCCAGGGTAGATGGCCAGAGTGTGTTTGTCTGTGAAAGCGGTGTCAAGGGAAGGTGAGGACCAGCAACAGCTCTAAGCTCTTAGATGTATCATGTGTCAGAAATCGCTTGGGTGTTTGCACTTTGGGAGGTGGTCTGTGCTGGGAGTCAGATTGAGAGCGTGAGCGTGCCTGAGAATGTGTTTTGGGAGTGCTGGGAGGCAAGGGCAACGCAGATGGGCAGAGTGTGTTTGGCTGTGAAAGCGGTGTCAAGGGAAGGTGAGGGCCAGCAAAAGCTCTAAGCTTTTAGGCCTATTGTATGGAAGAAATGGCTTCTGTGTTGGCACTTTGTTTGCTGGTCTCTGCCGGGAGTGAGAGTGAGAGTGAGCCTGACAATGTGCATTGAGAGTGCTGGGAGGCAAGGCAAAGGCAGATGGGCAGAGTGTGTTTGTCTGTGAAAGCGGTGTGAAGGGAAGGTGAGGACCAGCAACAGCTCTAACCCCTTAGATGTAGCGTATGTCAGAAATCGGTTGGGTGTTTGCACTTTGGGAGGTGGTCTGTGCCAGGAGTGAGACAGAGATTGAACTTGAGAATGTGTGTTGGTAGTGCTGGGAGGCAAGGGCAGCACAGATGGGCAGAGTGTGTTTGGCTGTGAAAGCGGTGTGAAGGGAAGGTGCGGACCAGCAACAGCTCTAAGCCCTTAGCCCTATCGTAGGGGAGAAATGGCTTGGACGTTTGCACTTTGGGAGGTGGTGTGTGCCGGGAGTGACAGTGAGATTGAACCTGAGAATGTGTGTTGGGAGTGCTGGGAGGCAATGCCAGGGTAGATGGGCAGAGTGTGTTTTGCTGTGAAAGCGGTGTCAAGGGAAGGTGAAGACCAGCAACATCTCGAAGCCCTTAGATGTAGCGTATGTCAGAAATCGGTTGGGTGTTTGCACTTTGGGAGGTGGTCTGTGCCAGGAGTGAGAGAGAGATTGAACCTGAGAATGTGTGTTGGTAGTGCTGGGAGGCAAGGGCAGCACAGATGGGCAGAGTGTGTTTGGCTGTGAAAGCGGTGTCAAGGGAAGGTGAGGACCAGCAACAGCTCTAAGCCCTTAGCTGTAGCGTGTGTCAGAAATTGCTTGGGTGTTTGCACTTTGGGAGGTGGTGTGTGCCGGGAGTGAGAGTGAGATTGAACCTGAGAATGTGCGTTGAGAGTGCTGGGAGGCAAGGCAAAGGCAGATGGGCAGAGTGTGTTTTCCTGTGAAAGCGGTGTCAAGGGAAGGTGAGGACCAGCAACAGCTCTAAGCCCTTAGGCCTATTATAGGGGAGAAATGGCTTGGACGTTTGCACTTTGGGAGGTGGTCTGTGCCGGGAGTGAGAGTGAGAGTGAGCCTGAGAATATGTTTTGGGAGTGATGGGAGGGAAAGCCAGGGTAGATGGGCAGAGTGTGTTTGGCTGTGAAAGCGGTGTCAAGGGAAGGTGAGGACCAGCAACAGCTCTAAGTCCTTAGGCCTATCGTAGGGGAGAAATGGCTTGGAGGTTTGCACTTTGGGAGGTGGTCTGTGCCGGGAGTGAGAGTGAGATTGAACCTGAGAATGTGTGTTGGGAGTGCTGGGAGGCAAGGGCAGGACAGATGGGCAGAGTGTGTTTGGCTGTGAAAGCGGAGTCAAGGGAAGGTGAGGACCAGCAACAGCTCTAAGCCCTTAGATGTAGCGTGTGTCAGAAATCGCTTGGGTGTTGGCATTTTGGGAGGTGGTCTGTGCCGCGAGTGAGAATGAGATTCAACCTGAGAATGTGTGTTGGGAGTGCTGGGAGGCAAAGCCAGGGTAGATGGGCAGAGTGTGTTTGGCTGTGAAAGCGGTGTCAAGGGAAGGTGAGGACAAGCAACAGCTCTAAGCCCTTAGGCCTATCGTAGGGGAGAAATGGCTTGGACGTTTGCACTTTGGGAGGTTGTGTGTGTCGGGATTGAGAGTGAGATTGAGCCTGAGAATATGTATTGGGAGTGCTGGGAGGCAAAGCCAGGGTAGATGGGCAGAGTGTGCTTGGCTGTGAAAGCGGTGTCAAGGGAAGGTGAGGACCAGCAACAGCTCTAAGCTCTTAGATGTATCATGTGTCAGAAATCGCTTGGGTGTTTGCACTTTGGGAGGTGGTCTGTGCCAGGAGTGAGAGTGAGAGCGTGACTGTGCCTGAGAATGTGTGTTGGGAGTGCTGGGAGGCAAGGGCAGCACAGACGGGCAGAGTGTGTTTGGCTGTGAAAGCGGTGTCAAGGGAAGGTGAGGGCCAGCAACAGCTCTAAGCTTGTAGGCCTATTGTATGGAAGAAATGGCTTCTGTGTTGGCACTTTGTTTGCTGGTCTCTGCCGGGAGTGAGAGTGAGAGTGAGCCTGACAATGTGCGTTGAGAGTGCTGGGAGGCAAGGCAAAGGCAGATGGGGAGAGTGTGTTTGTCTGTGAAAGCGGTGTCAAGGGAAGGTGAGGACCAGCAACAGCTCTAACCCCTTAGATGTAGCGTATGTCAGAAATCGGTTGGGTGTTTGCACTTTGGGAGGAGGTCTGTGCCGGGAGTGAGAGTGAGATTGAGCCTGAGAATGTGTGTTTGGAGTGCTGGGAGGCAAAGCCAGGGTAGATGGGCAGAGTGTGTTTGGCTGTGAAAGCGGTGTGAAGGGAAGGTGAGGACCAGCAACAGCTCTAAGCTCTTAGATGTAGCGTGTGTCAGAAATTGCTTGGGTGTTTGCACTTTGGGAGGTGGTCTGTGCCGATAGTGAGAGTGTGTTGGGAGTGGTGGGCGGCAAGGCAAAGGCAGATGGGCAGAGTGTGTTTTCCTGTGAAAGCGGTGTCAAGGGAAGGTGAGGACCAGCAACAGCTCTAAGGCCTTAGATGTAGCATGTGTCAGAAATCGCTTGGGTATTTGCTCTTTGGGAAGTGGTCTGTGCCGGCAGTGATAGTGAGATTCAACCTGAGAATGTGTTTTGGGAGTGCTGGGAGGCAAAACCAGCGTAGATGGCCAGAGTGTGTTTGGCTGTGAAAGCGGTGTCAAGGGAAGGTGAGGACCAGCCACAGCTCTAAGCCCTTAGATGTAGCGTATGTCAGAAATCGGTTGGGTGTTTGCACTTTGGGAGGTGGTCTGTGCCAGGAGTGAGAGAGAGATTGAACTTGAGAATGTGTGTTGGGAGTGCTGGGAGGCAAGGGCAGCACAGATGGCCAGAGTGTGTTTGGCTGTGAAAGCGGTGTGAAGGGAAGGTGCGGACCAGCAACAGCTCTAAGCCCTTAGATGTAGCATGCGGCAGAAAATGCTTGGACGTTTGCACTTTGGGAGGTGGTCTGTGCCGGGAGTGAGAGTGAGATTGAACCTGAGAATGTGTGTTGGGAGTGCTGGGAGGCAAGTTAAAGGCAGATGGCCAGAGTGTGTTTGTCTGTGAAAGCGGTGTCAAGGGAAGGTGAGGACCAGCAACAGCTCTAAGCCCTTAGGCCTATCGTAGGGAGAAATGGCTTGGACGTTTGCACTGTGGTTGCTGCTCTGTGCCGGGAGTGAGAGTGAGCCTGAGAATGTGTTTTTTCTTGGAATGCTGGGAGGCAAGTCCAGGTCAGATGGCCAGAGTGTGTTTGGCTGTGAAAGCAGTGGCACGGGAAGGTGAGGAGCAATGAAATCTTTCCGTGCTCTCTATCATCTGTGCTTTGGGACAAATCGCTGGACGTTCGCAGTGTCGAGTAGGGCTCTGCTGATGGTGGCAGTGAGACAGTGTTGGCAGTGTAAGGAAATAAGCAAGCGCAGAGCGCCACTGTGTGTTTGGCTGTGAAACAACACACAGCGAAAGCTGATGAACAGCAAGAGCTTTGAGTGCTGGCTGTTTGCTGTGGGAAAAACGCTGGACGTTTGGAGTGTGGGAGCAGGGCTCTGCCGATTGCAAGCAGTGGCGTTCCGCGCTTGCTTAGCTCCGTAAACTGCCAACACCCATGTCACTCTCACGATCGGCAGAGCCCTGCTCTGACACTGCAAGCACCCAGCGATTTCTCCCACCGCAAAGGTGCCAGCACGGGAAGCTCTCGCTCCTCCTTAACATTCCTACCCAGCGCCTTCACAGCGAAACGCACAACGGAGATGTGCACTTCCCTTGCCTCCCAGCACTCCCAACACCCATTCTCAAGCTCAGGCTCACGCTCGGCGCAGACCAACTGCCAAAGTGCAAAAGTGCAGTGACTAGTACCAGAGAGTAAGGGAATGAGTATTGGGAGTGCTGGGAGGCAAGGCCAGGGCAGATGGCCAGGGTGTGTTTGGCTGTGAAAGCGGTGTCAAGGGAAGGTGAGGACCAGCCACAGCTCTAAGCCCTCAGAAGTAGCGTGCGTCAGAAATCGCTTGGGTGTTGGCACTTTGGGAGGTGGTCTGTGCCGGGAGTGAGAATGAGATTGAACCTGAGAATGTGTGTTGGGAGTGCTGGGAGGCAAAGCCAGGGTAGATGGCCAGAGTGTGTTTGGCTGTGAAAGCGGTGTCAAGGGAAGGTGAGGACCAGCAACAGCTCTAAGCCCTTAGGCTTATCGTGTGGGAGAAATGGCTTGGGTATTTTCACTTTGGGAGGTGGTCTGTGCCGGGAGTGAGAGTGAGATTGAACCTGAGAATGTGTGTTGGGAGTGCTGGGAGGCAAGGGCAGGACAGATGGGCAGAGTGTGTTTGGCTGTGAAAGCGGAGTCAAGGGAAGGTGAGGACCAGCAACAGCTCTAAGCCCTTAGATGTAGCCTTCGGCAGAAAACGCTTGGGTGTTGGCATTTTGGGAGGTGGTTTGTGCCGGTAGTGAGAGTGTGTTGGGAATGCTGGGAGGCAAGGCAAAGGCAGATGGGCAGAGTGTGTTTGGCTGTGAAAGCGGTGTCAAGGGAAGGTGAGGACCAGCAACAGCTCTAAGCCCTTAGGCCTATCGTAGGGGAGAAATGGCTTGGACGTTTGCACTTTGGGAGGTGGTCTGTGCCGGGAGTGAGAGTGAGATTGAGCCTGAGAATGTGTGTTAGGAGTGCTGGGAGGCAAAACCAGCGTAGATGGCCAGAGTGTGTTTGGCTGTGAAAGCGGTGTCAAGGGAAGGTGAGGACCAGCCACAGCTCTAAGCCCTTAGATGTAGCGTATGTCAGAAATCGGTTGGGTGTTTGCACTTTGGGAGGTGGTCTGTGCCAGGAGTGGGAGAGAGATTGAACTTGAGAATGTGTGTTGGGAGTGCTGGGAGGCAAGGGCAGCACAGATGGGCAGAGTGTGTTTGGCTGTGAAAGCGGTGTGAAGGGAAGGTGCGGACCAGCAACAGCTCTAAGCCCTTAGATGTAGCATGCGGCAGAAATCGCTTGGACGTTTGCACTTTGGGAGGTGTTGTGTGCCGGGAGTGAGAGTGAGATTGAACCTGAGAATGTGCGTTGAGAGTGCTGGGAGGCAAGGCAAAGGCAGATGGGCAGAGTGTGTTTTCCTGTGAAAGTGGTGTCAAGGGAAGGTGAGGACCAGCAACAGCTCTAAGCCCTTAGATGTAGCGTGTGTCAGAAATCGCTTGGGGGTTTGCACTTTGGGAGGTGGTCTGTGCCGGGAGTGAGAGTGTGTTGGAATTGCTGGGAGGCAAGGCAAAGGCAGATGGCCAGAGTGTGTTTGGCTGTGAAAGCGGTGTCAAGGGAAGGTGAGGACCAGCAACAGCTCTAAGCCCTTAGGCCTATCGTAGGGGAGAAATTGCTTGGAGGTTTGCACTTTGGGAGGTGGTGTGTGCCGGGAGTGAGAGTGAGATTGAACCTGAGAATGTGTGTTGGGAGTGCTGGGAGGCAAGTTAAAGGCAGATGGGCAGAGTGTGTTTGGCTGTGAAAGCGGTGTCAAGGGAAGGTGAGGACCAGCAACAGCTCTAAGCCCTTAGATGTAGCGTGTGTCAGAAATCGCTTGGGTGTTGGCATTTTGGGAGGTGGTCTGTGCCGCGAGTGAGAATGAGATTCAACCTGAGAATGTGTGTTGGGAGTGCTGGGAGGCAAAGCCAGGGTAGATGGGCAGAGTGTGTTTGGCTGTGAAAGCGGTGTCAAGGGAAGGTGAGGACCAGCAACAGCTCGAAGCCCTTAGGCCTATCGTATGGGAGAAATGGCTTGGACGTTTGCACTTTGGGAGGTGGTCTGTGCCGGGAGTGAGAGTGAGAGTGAGCCTGAGAATGTGTGTTGGGACTGCTGGGAGTCAAAGCCAGGGTAGATGGGCAGAGTGTGTTTGGCTGTGAAAGCGGTGTCAAGGGAAGGTGAGGACCAGCAACAGCTCTAAGCTCTTAGATGTATCATGTGTCAGAAATCGCTTGGGTGTAGGCACTTTGGGAGGTGGTCTGTGCTGGGAGTGAGAGTAAGAGCGTGACTGTGCCTGAGAATGTGTGTTGGGAGTGCTGGGAGGCAAAACCAGGGCAGATGGGCAGAGTGTGTTTGGCTGTGAAAGCGGTGTCAAGGGAAGGTGAGGACCAGCAACAGCTCTAATCCCTTAGGCCTATCGTAGGGGAGAAATGGCTTGGAGGTTTGCACTTTGGGAGGTGGTCTGTGCCAGGGGAGTGAGAGTGAGATTGAACCTGAGAATGTGTGTTGGGAGTGCTGGGAGGCAAGTTAAAGGCAGATGGCCAGAGTGTGTTTGGCTGTGAAAGCGGAGTCAAGGGAAGGTGAGGACCAGCAACAGCTCTAAGCCCTTAGATGTAGCATGTGTCAGAAATCGCTTGGGTGTTGGCATTTTGGGAGGTGGTCTGTGCCACGAGTGAGAATGAGATTCAACCTGAGAATGTGTGTTGGGAGTGCTGGGAGGCAAAGCCAGGGTAGATGGGCAGAGTGTGTTTGGCTGTGAAAGCGGTGTCAAGGGAAGGTGAGGACCAGCAACAGCTCTAAGCCCTTAGGCCTATCGTATGGGAGAAATGGCTTGGAGGTTTGCACACTGGGAGGTGGTCTGTGCCGGGAGTGAGAGTGAGAGTGAGCCTGACAATGTGTGTTGGGAGTGCTGGGAGTTGAGGCAAAGGCAGATGGGCAGAGTGTGTTTGTCTGTGGAAGAGGTGTCAAGAGAAGGTGAGGACCAGCAACAGCTCTAAGCCCTTAAGCCTATCGCAGGGGAGAAATGGCTTGGACGTTTGCACTTTGGGAGGTGGGCTGTGCCGGGAGTGAGAGTGAGATTGAACTTGAGAATGTGTGTTGGGAGTGCTGGGAGGCAAGTTAAAGGCAGATGGCCAGAGTGTGTTTGGCTGTGAAAGCGGTGTCAAGGGAAGGTGAGGACCAGCAACAGCTCTAAGCCCTTAGATGTAGCGTGTGTCAGAAATCGCTTGGGTGTTGGCATTTTGGGAGGTGGTCTGTGCCGCGAGTGAGAATGAGATTCAACCTGAGAATGTGTGTTGGGAGTGCTGGGAGGCAAAGCCAGGGTAGATGGGCAGAGTGTGTTTGGCTGTGAAAGCGGTGTCAAGGGAAGGTGAGGACCAGCAACAGCTCTAAGCCCTTAGGCCTATCGTAGGGGAGAAATGGCTTGGAGGTTTGCACTTTGGGAGGTGGTGTGTGCCGGGAGTGAGAGTGAGAGTGAGCCTGAGAATGTGTGTTGGGAGTGCTGGGAGTTGAGGCAAAGGCAGATGGGTAGAGTGTGTTTGTCTGTGAAAGCGGTGTCAAGAGAAGGTGAGGACCAGCAGCAGCTCTAAGCCCTTAAGCCTATCGTAGGGGAGAAATGGCTTGGACGTTTGCACTTTGGGAGGTGGTGTGTGCCGGGAGTGACAGTGAGATTGAGCCTGAGAATGTGTGTTGGGAGTGCTGGGAGGCAAAGCCAGGGTAGATGGGCAGAATGTGTTTGGCTGTGAAAGCGGTGTCAAGGAAAGGTTAGGACCAGCAACAGCTCTAAGCCCTTAGATGTAGCGTATGTCAGAAATCGGTTGGGTGTTTGCACTTTGGGAGGTGGTCTGTGCCGATAGTGAGAGTGTGTTGGGAGTGGTGGGCGGCAAGGCAAAGGCAGATGGGCAGAGTGTGTTTGGCTGTGAAAGCGGTGTCAAGGGAAGGTGAGGACCAGCAACAGCTCTAAGGCCTTAGATGTAGCGTGTGTCAGAAATCGCTTGGGTATTTGCTCTTTGGGAAGTGGTGTGTGCCGGCAGTGATAGTGAGATTCAACCTGAGAATGTGTTTTGGGAGTGCTGGGAGGCAAAACCAGCGTAGATGGCCAGAGTGTGTTTGGCTGTGAAAGCGGTGTCAAGGGAAGGTGAGGACCAGCCACAGCTCTAAGCCCTTAGATGTAGCGTATGTCAGAAATCGGTTGGGTGTTTGCACTTTGGGAGGTGGTCTGTGCCAGGAGTGAGAGAGAGATTGAACTTGAGAATGTGTGTTGGGAGTGCTGGGAGGCAAGGGCAGCACAGATGGGCAGAGTGTGTTTGGCTGTGAAAGCGGTGTGAAGGGAAGGTGCGGACCAGCAACAGCTCTAAGCCCTTAGATGTAGCATGCGGCAGAAAATGCTAGGACGTTTGCACTTTGGGAGGTGTTGTGTGCCGGGAGTGAGAGTGAGATTGAACCTGAGAATGTGCGTTGAGAGTGCTGGGAGGCAAGGCAAAGGCAGATGGGCAGAGTGTGTTTTCCTGTGAAAGCGGTGTCAAGGGAAGGTGAGGACCAGCAACAGCTCTAAGCCCTTAGGCCTATCGTAGGGGAGAAATGGCTTGGACGTTTGCACTTTGGGAGGTGGTCTGTGCCGGGAGTGAGAGTGAGATTGAGCCTGAGAATATGTTTTGGGAGTGCTGGGAGGGAAAGCCAGGGTAGATGGGCAGAGTGTGTTTTCCTGTGAAAGCGGTGTCAAGGGAAGGTGAGGACCAGCAACAGCTCTAAGCCCTTAGGCTTATCGTGTGGGAGAAATGGCTTGGGTATTTTCACTTTGGGAGGTGGTCTGTGCCGGGAGTGAGAGTGAGATTGAACCTGAGAATGTGTGTTGGGAGTGCTGGGAGGCAAGTTAAAGGCAGATGGCCAGAGTGTGTTTGGCTGTGAAAGCGGAGTCAAGGGAAGGTGAGGACCAGCAACAGCTCTAAGCCCTTAGATGTAGCGTGTGTCAGAAATCGCTTGGGTGTTGGCATTTTAGGAGGTGGTCTGTGCCGCGAGTGAGAATGAGATTCAACCTGAGAATGTGTGTTGGGAGTGCTGGGAGGCAAAGCCAGGGTAGATGGCCAGAGTGTGTTTGGCTGTGAAAGCGGTGTCAAGGGAAGGTGAGGACCAGCAACAGCTCTAAGCCCTTAGGCCTATCGTAGGGGAGAAATGGCTTGGAGGTTTGCACATTGGGAGGTGGTCTGTGCCGGGAGTGAGAGTGAGAGTGAGCCTGACAATATGTGTTGGGAGTGCTGGGGGTTGAGGCAAAGGCAGATGGGCAGAGTGTGTTTGTCTGTGAAAGCGGTGTCAAGAGAAGGTGAGGACCAGCAACAGCTCTAAGCCCTTAAGCCTATCGCAGGGGAGAAATGGCTTGGACGTTTGCACTTTGGGAGGTGGGCTGTGCCGGGAGTGAGAGTGAGATTGAACTTGAGAATGTGTGTTGGGAGTGCTGGGAGACAAGTTAAAGGCAGATGGGCAGAGTGTGTTTGGCTGTAAAAGCGCAGTCAAGGGAAGGTGAGGACCAGCCACAGCTCTAAGCCCTTAGATGTAGCATGCGGCAGAAATCGCTTGGGTGTTGGCACTTTGGGAGGTGGTCTGTGCCGGGAGTGAGAATGAGATTGAACCTGAGAATGTGTGTTGGGAGTGCTGGGAGGCAAAGGCAGGGTAGATGGCCAGAGTGTGTTTGGCTGTGAAAGCGGTGTCAAGGGAAGGTGAGGACCAGCAACAGCTCGAAGCCCTTAGGCTTATCGTGTGGGAGAAATGGCTTGGGTATTTTCACTTTGGGAGGTGGTCTGTGCCGGGAGTGAGAGTGAGATTGAACCTGAGAATGTGTGTTGGGAGTGCTGGGAGGCAAAGCCAGGGTAGATGGGCAGAGTGTGTTTGGCTGTGAAAGCGGTGTCAAGGGAAGGTGAGGACCAGCAACAGCTCTAAGCCCTTAGATGTAGCCTTCGGCAGAAAACGCTTGGGTGTTGGCATTTTGGGAGGTGGTTTGTGCCGGTAGTGAGAGTGTGTTGGGAATGCTGGGAGGCAAGGCAAAGGCAGATGGGCAGAGTGTGTTTGGCTGTGAAAGCGGTGTCAAGGGAAGGTGAGGACCAGCAACAGCTCTAAGCCCTTAGATGTAGCGTGCGTTAGAAATCGCTTGGGTGTTTGCACTTTGGGAGGTGGTCTGTGGCGGGAGTGAGAGTGAGATTCAACCTGAGAATGTGTTGTGGGAGTGCTGGGAGGCAAGGCAAAGGCAGATGGGCAGAGTGTGTTTGGCTGTGAAAGCGGTGTCAAGGGAAGGTGAGGACCAGCAACAGCTCTAAGCCCTTAGATGTAGCGTGTGTCAGAAATCGCTTGGGTATTTGCTCTTTGGGAAGTGGTCTGTGCCGGCAGTGATAGTGAGATTCAACCTGAGAATGTGTTTTGGGGGTGCTGGGAGGCAAAACCAGCGTAGATGGCCAGAGTGTGTTTGGCTGTGAAAGCGGTGTCAAGGGAAGGTGAGGACCAGCCACAGCTCTAAGCCCTTAGATGTAGCGTATGTCAGAAATCGGTTGGGTGTTTGCACTTTGGGAGGTGGTCTGTGCCAGGAGTGAGAGAGAGATTGAACTTGAGAATGTGTGTTGGGAGTGCTGGGAGGCAAGGGCAGCACAGATGGCCAGAGTGTGTTTGGCTGTGAAAGCGGTGTGAAGGGAAGGTGCGGACCAGCAACAGCTCTAAGCCCTTAGATGTAGCATGCGGCAGAAAATGCTTGGACGTTTGCACTTTGGGAGGTGGTCTGTGCCGGGAGTGAGAGTGAGATTGAACCTGAGAATGTGCGTTGAGAGTGCTGGGAGGCAAGGCAAAGGCAGATGGGCAGAGTGTGTTTGTCTGTGAAAGCGGTGTCAAGGGAAGGTGAGGACCAGCAACAGCTCTAAGCCCTTAGGCCTATCGTAGGGGAGAAATGGCTTGGACGTTTGCACTTTGGGAGGTGGTCTGTGCCGGGAGTGAGAGTGAGAGTGAGCCTGAGAATATGTTTTGGGAGTGATGGGAGGGAAAGCCAGGGTAGATGGGCAGAGTGTGTTTGGCTGTGAAAGCGGTGTCAAGGGAAGGTGAGGACCAGCAACAGCTCTAAGCCCTTAGGCCTATCGTAGGGGAGAAATGGCTTGGAGGTTTGCACTTTGGGAGGTGGTCTGTGCCGGGAGTGAGAATGAGATTGAACCTGAGAATGTGTGTTGGGAGTGCTGGGAGGCAAGGGCAGCACAGATGGGCAGAGTGTGTTTGGCTGTGAAAGCGGAGTCAAGGGAAGGTGAGGACCAGCAACAGCTCTAAGCCCTTAGATGTAGCGTGTGTCAGAAATCGCTTGGGTGTTGGCATTTTGGGAGGTGGTCTGTGCCGCGAGTGAGAATGAGATTCAACCTGAGAATGTGTGTTGGGAGTGCTGGGAGGCAAAGCCAGGGTAGATGGGCAGAGTGTGTTTGTCTGTGAAAGCGGTGTCAAGGGAAGGTGAGGACAAGCAACAGCTCTAAGCCCTTAGGCCTATCGTAGGGGAGAAATGGCTTGGACGTTTGCACTTTGGGAGGTTGTGTGTGTCGGGATTGAGAGTGAGATTGAGCCTGAGAATATGTATTGGGAGTGCTGGGAGGCAAAGCCAGGGTAGATGGGGAGAGTGTGCTTGGCTGTGAAAGCGGTGTCAAGGGAAGGTGAGGACCAGCAACAGCTCTAAGCTCTTAGATGTATCATGTGTCAGAAATCGCTTGGGTGTTTGCACTTAGGGAGGTGGTCTGTGCTGGGAGTCAGATTGAGAGCGTGAGCGTGCCTGAGAATGTGTTTTGGGAGTGCTGGGAGGCAAGGGCAACGCAGATGGGCAGAGTGTGTTTGGCTGTGAAAGCGGTTTCAAGGGAAGGTGAGGGCCAGCAACAGCTCTAAGCTTTTAGGCCTATTGTATGGAAGAAATGGCTTCTGTGTTGGCACTTTGTTTGCTGGAGTCTGCCGGGAGTGAGAGTGAGAGTGAGCCTGACAATGTGCGTTGAGACTGCTGGGAGGCAAGGCAAAGGCAGATGGGCAGAGTGTGTTTGTCTGTGAAAGCGGTGTCAAGGGAAGGTGAGGACCAGCAACAGCTCTAACCCCTTAGATGTAGCGTATGTCAGAAATCGGTTGGGTGTTTGCACTTTGGGAGGTGGTCTGTGCCGGGAGTGAGAGTGAGAGTGAGCCTGAGAATGTGTGTTGGGAGTGCTGGGAGGCAATGCCAGGGTAGATGGGCAGAGTGTGTTTGGCTGTGAAAGCGGTGTCAAGGGAAGGTGAGGACCAGCCACAGCTCTAAGCCCTTAGATGTAGCGTATGTCAGAAATCGGTTGGGTGTTTGCACTTTGGGAGGTGGTCTGTGCCAGGAGTGAGACAGAGATTGAACTTGAGAATGTGTGTTGGTAGTGCTGGGAGGCAAGGGCAGCACAGATGGGCAGAGTGTGTTTGGCTGTGAAAGCGGTGTGAAGGGAAGGTGCGGACCAGCAACAGCTCTAAGCCCTTAGGCCTATCGTAGGGGAGAAATGGCTTGGACGTTTGCACTTTGGGAGGTGTTGTGTGCCGGCAGTGAGAGTGAGATTGAACCTGAGAATGTGTGTTGGGAGTGCTGGGAGGCAAGGGCAGGGTAGATGGGCAGAGTGTGTTTTGCTGTGAAAGCGGTGTCAAGGGAAGGTGAAGACCAGCAACAGCTCTAAGCCCTTAGATGTAGCGTATGTCAGAAATCGCTTGGGTGTTTGCACTTCGGGAGGAGGTCTGTGCCGGGAGTGAGAGTGAGATTGAGCCTGAGAATGTGTGTTTGGAGTGCTGGGAGGCAAAGGCAGGGTAGATGGGCAGAGTGTGTTTGGCTGTGAAAGCGGTGTGAAGGGAAGGTGCGGACCAGCAACAGCTCTAAGCCCTTAGGCCTATCGTAGGGGAGAAATGGCTTGGACGTTTGCACTTTGGGAGGTGTTGTGTGCCGGCAGTGAGAGTGAGATTGAACCTGAGAATGTGTGTTGGGAGTGCTGGGAGGCAAGGGCAGGGTACATGGGCAGAGTGTGTTTTGCTGTGAAAGCGGTGTCAAGGGAAGGTGAGGACCAGCAACAGCTCTAAGCTCTTAGATGTAGCGTGTGTCAGAAATTGCTTGGGTGTTTGCACTTTGGGAGGTGGTCTGTGCCGATAGTGAGAGTGTGTTGGGAGTGGTGGGCGGCAAGGCAAAGGCAGATGGGCAGAGTGTGTTTGGCTGTGAAAGCGGTGTCAAGGGAAGGTGAGGACCAGCCACAGCTCTAAGCCCTTAGATGTAGCGTATGTCAGAAATCGGTTGGGTGTTTGCACTTTGGGAGGTGGTCTGTGCCAGGAGTGAGAGAGAGATTGAACTTGAGAATGTGTGTTGGGAGTGCTGGGAGGCAAGGGCAGCACAGATGGGCAGAGTGTGTTTGGCTGTGAAAGCGGTGTGAAGGGAAGGTGCGGACCAGCAACAGCTCTAAGGTTTTAGATGTAGCATGCGGCAGAAAATGCTTGGACGTTTGCACTTTGGGAGGTGGTCTGTGCCGGGAGTGAGAGTGAGATTGAACCTGAGAATGTGCGTTGAGAGTGCTGGGAGGCAAGGAAAAGGCAGATGGGCAGAGTGTGTTTTCCTGTGAAAGCGGTGTCAAGGGAAGGTGAGGACCAGCAACAGCTCTAAGCCCTTAGGCCTATCGTAGGGGAGAAATGGCTTGGAGGTTTGCACTTTGGGAGGTGGTCTGTGCCGGGAGTGAGAGTGATAGTGAGCCTGAGAATATGTATTGGGAGTGCTGGGAGGGAAAGCCAGGGTAGATGGGCAGAGTGTGTTTGGCTGTGAAAGCGGTGTCAAGGGAAGGTGAGGACCAGCAACAGCTCTAAGCCCTTAGATATAGCATGCGGCAGAAATCGCTTGGGTGTTTTGACTTTGTGAGGTGGTGTGTGCCGGGAGAGAGAGTGATTTTGGAGTGCTGGGAGGCAAGGCAAAGGCAGATGGGCAGAGTGTGTTTGGCTGTGAAAGCGGTGTCAAGAGAAGGTGAGGACCAGCAACAGCTCGAAGCCCTTAGGCCTATCGTATGGGAGAAATGGCTTGGAGGTTTGCACTTTGGGAGGTGGTCTGTGCCGGGAGTGAGAGTGAGATTGAACCTGAGAATGTGTGTTGGGAGTGCTGGGAGGCAAGTTAAAGGCAGATGGCCAGAGTGTGTTTGGCTGTGAAAGCGGAGTCAAGGGAAGGTGAGGACCAGCAACAGCTCTAAGCCCTTAGATGTAGCGTGTGTCAGAAATCGCTTGGGTGTTGGCATTTTGGGAGGTGGTCTGTGCCGCGAGTGAGAATGAGATTCAACCTGAGAATGTGTGTTGGGAGTGCTGGGAGGCAAAGCCAGGGTAGATGGGCAGAGTATGTTTGGCTGTGAAAGCGGTGTCAAGGGAAGGTGAGGACCAGCAACAGCTCTAAGCCCTTAGGCCTATCGTAGGGGAGAAATGGCTTGGAGGTTTGCACTTTGGGAGGTGGTGTGTGCCGGGAGTGAGAGTGAGAGTAAGCCTGAGAATGTGTTTTGGGAGTGCTGGGAGGCAAAACCAGCGTAGATGGCCAGAGTGTGTTTGGCTGTGAAAGCGGTGTCAAGGGAAGGTGAGGACCAGCCACAGCTCTAAGCCCTTAGATGTAGCGTATGTCAGAAATCGGTTGGGTGTTTGCACTTTGGGAGGTGGTCTGTGCCAGGAGTGGGAGAGAGATTGAACTTGAGAATGTGTGTTGGGAGTGCTGGGAGGCAAGGGCAGCACAGATGGGCAGAATGTGTTTTGCTGTGAAAGCGGTGTGAAGGGAAGGTGCGGACCAGCAACAGCTCTAAGCCCTTAGATGTAGCATGCGGCAGAAAATGCTTGGACGTTTGCACTTTGGGAGGTGTTGTGTGCCGGGAGTGAGAGTGAGATTGAACCTGAGAATGTGCGTTGAGAGTGCTGGGAGGCAAGGCAAAGGCAGATGGGCAGAGTGTGTTTTCCTGTGAAAGTGGTGTCAAGGGAAGGTGAGGACCAGCAACAGCTCTAAGCCCTTAGATGTAGCGTGTGTCAGAAATCGCTTGGGGGTTTGCACTTTGGGAGGTGGTCTGTGCCTGGAGTGAGAGTGTGTTGGGATTGCTGGGAGGCAAGGCAAAGGCAGATGGGCAGAGTGTGTTTGGCTGTGAAAGCGGTGTCAAGGGAAGGTGAGGACCAGCAACAGCTCTAAGCCCTTAGGCCTATCGTAGGGGAGAAATTGCTTGGAGGTTTGCACTTTGGGAGGTGGTGTGTGCCGGGAGTGAGAGTGAGAGTGAGCCTGAGAATGTGTGTTGGGAGTGCTGGGAGGCAAGTTAAAGGCAGATGGCCAGAGTGTGTTTGGCTGTGAAAGCGGTGTCAAGGGAAGGTGAGGACCAGCCACAGCTCTAAGCCCTTAGATGTAGCGTGTGTCAGAAATCGCTTGGGTGTTGGCACTTTGGGAGGTGGTCTGTGCCGGGAGTGAGAATGAGATTGAACCTGAGAATGTGTGTTGGGAGTGCTGGGAGGCAAAGCCAGGGTAGATGGCCAGAGTGTGTTTGGCTGTGAAAGCGGTGTCAAGGGAAGGTGAGGACCAGCAACAGCTCTAAGCCCTTAGGCTTATCGTGTGGGAGAAATGGCTTGGGTATTTTCACTTTGGGAGGTGGTCTGTGCCGGGAGTGAGAGTGAGATTGAACCTGAGAATGTGTGTTGGGAGTGCTGGGAGGCAAAGCCAGGGTAGATGGGCAGAGTGTGTTTGGCTGTGAAAGCGGTGTCAAGGGAAGGTGAGGACCAGCAACAGCTCTAAGCCCTTAGATGTAGCCTTCGGCAGAAAACGCTTGGGTGTTGGCATTTTGGGAGGTGGTTTGTGCCGGTAGTGAGAGTGTGTTGGGAATGCTGGGAGGCAAGGCAAAGGCAGATGGCCAGAGTGTGTTTGGCTGTGAAAGCGGTGTCAAGGGAAGGTGAGGACCAGCAACAGCTCTAAGCCCTTACATGTAGCGTGCGTCAGAAATCGCTTGGAGGTTTGCACTTTGGGAGGTGGTCTGTGGCGGGAGTGAGAGTGAGATTCAACCTGAGAATGTGTTGTGGGAGTGCTGGGAGGCAAGGCAAAGGCAGATGGGCAGAGTGTGTTTGGCTGTGAAAGCGGTGTCAAGGGAAGGTGAGGACCAGCAACAGCTCTAAGGCCTTAGATGTAGTGTGTGTCAGAAATCGCTTGGGTATTTGCTCTTTGGGAAGTGGTCTGTGCCGGCAGTGATAGTGAGATTCAACCTGAGAATGTGTTTTGGGAGTGCTGGGAGGCAAAACCAGCGTAGATGGCCAGAGTGTGTTTGGCTGTGAAAGCGGTGTCAAGGGAACGTGAGGAGCAGCCACAGCTCTAAGCCCTTAGATGTAGCGTATGTCAGAAATCGGTTGGGTGTTTGCACTTTGGGAGGTGGTCCGTGCCAGGAGTGAGAGAGAGATTGAACTTGAGAATGTGTGTTGGGAGTGCTGGGAGGCAAGGGCAGCACAGATGGGCAGAGTGTGTTTGGCTGTGAAAGCGGTGTGAAGGGAAGGTGCGGACCAGCAACAGCTCTAAGCCCTTAGATGTAGCATGCGGCAGAAAATGCTTGGACGTTTGCACTTTGGGAGGTGGTCTGTGCCGAGAGTGAGAGTGAGATTGAACCTGAGAATGTGCGTTGAGAGTGCTGGGAGGCAAGGCAAAGGCAGATGGGCAGAGTGTGTTTTCCTGTGAAAGCGGTGTCAAGGGAAGGTGAGGACCAGCAACAGCTCTAAGCCCTTAGGCCTATCGTAGGGGAGAAATGGCTTGGAGGTTTGCACTTTGGGAGGTGGTCTGTGCCGGGAGTGAGAGTGAGAGTGAGCCTGAGAATATGTTTTGGGAGTGATGGGAGGGAAAGCCAGGGTAGATGGGCAGAGTGTGTTTGGCTGTGAAAGCGGTGTCAAGGGAAGGTGAGGACCAGCAACAGCTCTAAGGCCTTAGATGTAGCGTGTGTCAGAAATCGCTTGGGTATTTGCTCTTTGGGAAGTGGTCTGTGCCGGCAGTGATAGTGAGATTCAACCTGAGAATGTGTGTTGGGAGTGCTGGGAGGCAAGGCCAGGGCAGATGGCCAGGGTGTGTTTGGCTGTGAAAGCGGAGTCAAGGGAAGGTGAGGACCAGCAACAGCTCTAAGCCCTTAGATGTAGCGTGTGTCAGAAATCGCTTGGGTGTTGGCATTTTGGGAGGTGGTCTGTGCCGCGAGTGAGAATGAGATTCAACCTGAGAATGTGTGTTGGGAGTGCTGGGAGGCAAAGCCAGGGTAGATGGGCAGAGTGTGTTTGGCTGTGAAAGCGGTGTCAAGGGAAGGTGAGGACAAGCAACAGCTCTAAGCCCTTAGGCCTATCGTAGGGGAGAAATGGCTTGGACGTTTGCACTTTGGGAGGTTGTGTGTGTCGGGATTGAGAGTGAGATTGAGCCTGAGAATATGTATTGGGAGTGCTGGGAGGCAAAGCCAGGGTAGATGGCCAGAGTGTGTTTGTCTGTGAAAGCGGTGTCAAGGGAAGGTGAGGACCAGCAACAGCTCTAAGCTCTTAGATGTATCATGTGTCAGAAATCGCTTGGGTGTTTGCACTTTGGGAGGTGGTCTGTGCTGGGAGTCAGATTGAGAGCGTGAGCGTGCCTGAGAATGTGTTTTGGGAGTGCTGGGAGGCAAGGGCAACGCAGATGGGCAGAGTGTGTTTGGCTGTGAAAGCGGTGTCAAGGGAAGGTGAGGGCCAGCAAAAGCTCTAAGCTTTTAGGCCTATTGTATGGAAGAAATGGCTTCTGTGTTGGCACTTTGTTTGCTGGTCTCTGCCGGGAGTGAGAGTGAGAGTGAGCCTGACAATGTGCATTGAGAGTGCTGGGAGGCAAGGCAAAGGCAGATGGGCAGAGTGTGTTTGTCTGTGAAAGCGGTGTGAAGGGAAGGTGAGGACCAGCAACAGCTCTAACCCCTTAGATGTAGCGTATGTCAGAAATCGGTTGGGTGTTTGCACTTTGGGAGGTGGTCTGTGCCAGGAGTGAGACAGAGATTGAACTTGAGAATGTGTGTTGGTAGTGCTGGGAGGCAAGGGCAGCACAGATGGGCAGAGTGTGTTTGGCTGTGAAAGCGGTGTGAAGGGAAGGTGCGGACCAGCAACAGCTCTAAGCCCTTAGGCCTATCGTAGGGGAGAAATGGCTTGGACGTTTGCACTTTGGGAGGTGGTGTGTGCCGGGAGTGACAGTGAGATTGAACCTGAGAATGTGTGTTGGGAGTGCTGGGAGGCAATGCCAGGGTAGATGGGCAGAGTGTGTTTTGCTGTGAAAGCGGTGTCAAGGGAAGGTGA
This sequence comes from Pelecanus crispus, assembly GCF_030463565.1. Classification (NCBI taxonomy): domain Eukaryota; kingdom Metazoa; phylum Chordata; class Aves; order Pelecaniformes; family Pelecanidae; genus Pelecanus; species Pelecanus crispus. The sequence continues at coordinate 369,357 of NC_134667.1, read as the reverse complement.
AGACCAGCAACATCTCGAAGCCCTTAGATGTAGCGTATGTCAGAAATCGGTTGGGTGTTTGCACTTTGGGAGGTGGTCTGTGCCAGGAGTGAGAGAGAGATTGAACCTGAGAATGTGTGTTGGTAGTGCTGGGAGGCAAGGGCAGCACAGATGGGCAGAGTGTGTTTGGCTGTGAAAGCGGTGTCAAGGGAAGGTGAGGACCAGCAACAGCTCTAAGCCCTTAGCTGTAGCGTGTGTCAGAAATTGCTTGGGTGTTTGCACTTTGGGAGGTGGTGTGTGCCGGGAGTGAGAGTGAGATTGAACCTGAGAATGTGCGTTGAGAGTGCTGGGAGGCAAGGCAAAGGCAGATGGGCAGAGTGTGTTTTCCTGTGAAAGCGGTGTCAAGGGAAGGTGAGGACCAGCAACAGCTCTAAGCCCTTAGGCCTATCGTAGGGGAGAAATGGCTTGGACGTTTGCACTTTGGGAGGTGGTCTGTGCCGGGAGTGAGAGTGAGAGTGAGCCTGAGAATATGTTTTGGGAGTGATGGGAGGGAAAGCCAGGGTAGATGGGCAGAGTGTGTTTGGCTGTGAAAGCGGTGTCAAGGGAAGGTGAGGACCAGCAACAGCTCTAAGTCCTTAGGCCTATCGTAGGGGAGAAATGGCTTGGAGGTTTGCACTTTGGGAGGTGGTCTGTGCCGGGAGTGAGAGTGAGATTGAACCTGAGAATGTGTGTTGGGAGTGCTGGGAGGCAAGGGCAGGACAGATGGGCAGAGTGTGTTTGGCTGTGAAAGCGGAGTCAAGGGAAGGTGAGGACCAGCAACAGCTCTAAGCCCTTAGATGTAGCGTGTGTCAGAAATCGCTTGGGTGTTGGCATTTTGGGAGGTGGTCTGTGCCGCGAGTGAGAATGAGATTCAACCTGAGAATGTGTGTTGGGAGTGCTGGGAGGCAAAGCCAGGGTAGATGGGCAGAGTGTGTTTGGCTGTGAAAGCGGTGTCAAGGGAAGGTGAGGACAAGCAACAGCTCTAAGCCCTTAGGCCTATCGTAGGGGAGAAATGGCTTGGACGTTTGCACTTTGGGAGGTTGTGTGTGTCGGGATTGAGAGTGAGATTGAGCCTGAGAATATGTATTGGGAGTGCTGGGAGGCAAAGCCAGGGTAGATGGGCAGAGTGTGCTTGGCTGTGAAAGCGGTGTCAAGGGAAGGTGAGGACCAGCAACAGCTCTAAGCTCTTAGATGTATCATGTGTCAGAAATCGCTTGGGTGTTTGCACTTTGGGAGGTGGTCTGTGCCAGGAGTGAGAGTGAGAGCGTGACTGTGCCTGAGAATGTGTGTTGGGAGTGCTGGGAGGCAAGGGCAGCACAGACGGGCAGAGTGTGTTTGGCTGTGAAAGCGGTGTCAAGGGAAGGTGAGGGCCAGCAACAGCTCTAAGCTTGTAGGCCTATTGTATGGAAGAAATGGCTTCTGTGTTGGCACTTTGTTTGCTGGTCTCTGCCGGGAGTGAGAGTGAGAGTGAGCCTGACAATGTGCGTTGAGAGTGCTGGGAGGCAAGGCAAAGGCAGATGGGGAGAGTGTGTTTGTCTGTGAAAGCGGTGTCAAGGGAAGGTGAGGACCAGCAACAGCTCTAACCCCTTAGATGTAGCGTATGTCAGAAATCGGTTGGGTGTTTGCACTTTGGGAGGAGGTCTGTGCCGGGAGTGAGAGTGAGATTGAGCCTGAGAATGTGTGTTTGGAGTGCTGGGAGGCAAAGCCAGGGTAGATGGGCAGAGTGTGTTTGGCTGTGAAAGCGGTGTCAAGGGAAGGTGAGGACCAGCAACAGCTCTAAGCTCTTAGATGTAGCGTGTGTCAGAAATTGCTTGGGTGTTTGCACTTTGGGAGGTGGTCTGTGCCGATAGTGAGAGTGTGTTGGGAGTGGTGGGCGGCAAGGCAAAGGCAGATGGGCAGAGTGTGTTTTCCTGTGAAAGCGGTGTCAAGGGAAGGTGAGGACCAGCAACAGCTCTAAGGCCTTAGATGTAGCATGTGTCAGAAATCGCTTGGGTATTTGCTCTTTGGGAAGTGGTCTGTGCCGGCAGTGATAGTGAGATTCAACCTGAGAATGTGTTTTGGGAGTGCTGGGAGGCAAAACCAGCGTAGATGGCCAGAGTGTGTTTGGCTGTGAAAGCGGTGTCAAGGGAAGGTGAGGACCAGCCACAGCTCTAAGCCCTTAGATGTAGCGTATGTCAGAAATCGGTTGGGTGTTTGCACTTTGGGAGGTGGTCTGTGCCAGGAGTGAGAGAGAGATTGAACTTGAGAATGTGTGTTGGGAGTGCTGGGAGGCAAGGGCAGCACAGATGGCCAGAGTGTGTTTGGCTGTGAAAGCGGTGTCAAGGGAAGGTGCGGACCAGCAACACCTCTAAGCCCTTAGATGTAGCATGCGGCAGAAAATGCTTGGACGTTTGCACTTTGGGAGGTGGTCTGTGCCGGGAGTGAGAGTGAGATTGAACCTGAGAATGTGTGTTGGGAGTGCTGGGAGGCAAGGCAAAGGCAGATGGCCAGAGTGTGTTTGGCTGTGAAAGCGGTGTCAAGGGAAGGTGAGGACCAGCAACAGCTCTAAGCCCTTAGGCCTATCGTAGGGAGAAATGGCTTGGACGTTTGCACTGTGGTTGCTGCTCTGTGCCGGGAGTGAGAGTGAGCCTGAGAATGTGTTTTTTCTTGGAATGCTGGGAGGCAAGTCCAGGTCAGATGGCCAGAGTGTGTTTGGCTGTGAAAGCAGTGGCACGGGAAGGTGAGGAGCAATGAAATCTTTCCGTGCTCTCTATCATCTGTGCTTTGGGACAAATCGCTGGACGTTCGCAGTGTCGAGTAGGGCTCTGCTGATGGTGGCAGTGAGACAGTGTTGGCAGTGTAAGGAAATAAGCAAGCGCAGAGCGCCACTGTGTGTTTGGCTGTGAAACAACACACAGCGAAAGCTGATGAACAGCAAGAGCTTTGAGTGCTGGCTGTTTGCTGTGGGAAAAACGCTGGACGTTTGGAGTGTGGGAGCAGGGCTCTGCCGATTGCAAGCAGTGGCGTTCCGCGCTTGCTTAGCTCCGTAAACTGCCAACACCCATGTCACTCTCACGATCGGCAGAGCCCTGCTCTGACACTGCAAGCACCCAGCGATTTCTCCCACCGCAAAGGTGCCAGCACGGGAAGCTCTCGCTCCTCCTTAACATTCCTACCCAGCGCCTTCACAGCGAAACGCACAACGGAGATGTGCACTTCCCTTGCCTCCCAGCACTCCCAACACCCATTCTCAAGCTCAGGCTCACGCTCGGCGCAGACCAACTGCCAAAGTGCAAAAGTGCAGTGACTAGTACCAGAGAGTAAGGGAATGAGTATTGGGAGTGCTGGGAGGCAAGGCCAGGGCAGATGGCCAGGGTGTGTTTGGCTGTGAAAGCGGTGTCAAGGGAAGGTGAGGACCAGCCACAGCTCTAAGCCCTCAGAAGTAGCGTGCGTCAGAAATCGCTTGGGTGTTGGCACTTTGGGAGGTGGTCTGTGCCGGGAGTGAGAATGAGATTGAACCTGAGAATGTGTGTTGGGAGTGCTGGGAGGCAAAGCCAGGGTAGATGGCCAGAGTGTGTTTGGCTGTGAAAGCGGTGTCAAGGGAAGGTGAGGACCAGCAACAGCTCTAAGCCCTTAGGCTTATCGTGTGGGAGAAATGGCTTGGGTATTTTCACTTTGGGAGGTGGTCTGTGCCGGGAGTGAGAGTGAGATTGAACCTGAGAATGTGTGTTGGGAGTGCTGGGAGGCAAGGGCAGGACAGATGGGCAGAGTGTGTTTGGCTGTGAAAGCGGAGTCAAGGGAAGGTGAGGACCAGCAACAGCTCTAAGCCCTTAGATGTAGCCTTCGGCAGAAAACGCTTGGGTGTTGGCATTTTGGGAGGTGGTTTGTGCCGGTAGTGAGAGTGTGTTGGGAATGCTGGGAGGCAAGGCAAAGGCAGATGGGCAGAGTGTGTTTGGCTGTGAAAGCGGTGTCAAGGGAAGGTGAGGACCAGCAACAGCTCTAAGCCCTTAGGCCTATCGTAGGGGAGAAATGGCTTGGACGTTTGCACTTTGGGAGGTGGTCTGTGCCGGGAGTGAGAGTGAGATTGAGCCTGAGAATGTGTGTTAGGAGTGCTGGGAGGCAAAACCAGCGTAGATGGCCAGAGTGTGTTTGGCTGTGAAAGCGGTGTCAAGGGAAGGTGAGGACCAGCAACAGCTCTAAGCCCTTAGATGTAGCGTATGTCAGAAATCGGTTGGGTGTTTGCACTTTGGGAGGTTGTCTGTGCCAGGAGTGGGAGAGAGATTGAACTTGAGAATGTGTGTTGGGAGTGCTGGGAGGCAAGGGCAGCACAGATGGGCAGAGTGTGTTTGGCTGTGAAAGCGGTGTGAAGGGAAGGTGCGGACCAGCAACAGCTCTAAGCCCTTAGATGTAGCATGCGGCAGAAATCGCTTGGACGTTTGCACTTTGGGAGGTGTTGTGTGCCGGGAGTGAGAGTGAGATTGAACCTGAGAATGTGCGTTGAGAGTGCTGGGAGGCAAGGCAAAGGCAGATGGGCAGAGTGTGTTTTCCTGTGAAAGTGGTGTCAAGGGAAGGTGAGGACCAGCAACAGCTCTAAGCCCTTAGATGTAGCGTGTGTCAGAAATCGCTTGGGGGTTTGCACTTTGGGAGGTGGTCTGTGCCGGGAGTGAGAGTGTGTTGGAATTGCTGGGAGGCAAGGCAAAGGCAGATGGCCAGAGTGTGTTTGGCTGTGAAAGCGGTGTCAAGGGAAGGTGAGGACCAGCAACAGCTCTAAGCCCTTAGGCCTATCGTAGGGGAGAAATTGCTTGGAGGTTTGCACTTTGGGAGGTGGTGTGTGCCGGGAGTGAGAGTGAGATTGAACCTGAGAATGTGTGTTGGGAGTGCTGGGAGGCAAGGCAAAGGCAGATGGGCAGAGTGTGTTTGGCTGTGAAAGCGGTGTCAAGGGAAGGTGAGGACCAGCAACAGCTCTAAGCCCTTAGATGTAGCGTGTGTCAGAAATCGCTTGGGTGTTGGCATTTTGGGAGGTGGTCTGTGCCGCGAGTGAGAATGAGATTCAACCTGAGAATGTGTGTTGGGAGTGCTGGGAGGCAAAGCCAGGGTAGATGGGCAGAGTGTGTTTGGCTGTGAAAGCGGTGTCAAGGGAAGGTGAGGACCAGCAACAGCTCGAAGCCCTTAGGCCTATCGTATGGGAGAAATGGCTTGGACGTTTGCACTTTGGGAGGTGGTCTGTGCCGGGAGTGAGAGTGAGAGTGAGCCTGAGAATGTGTGTTGGGACTGCTGGGAGTCAAAGCCAGGGTAGATGGGCAGAGTGTGTTTGGCTGTGAAAGCGGTGTCAAGGGAAGGTGAGGACCAGCAACAGCTCTAAGCTCTTAGATGTATCATGTGTCAGAAATCGCTTGGGTGTAGGCACTTTGGGAGGTGGTCTGTGCTGGGAGTGAGAGTAAGAGCGTGACTGTGCCTGAGAATGTGTGTTGGGAGTGCTGGGAGGCAAAACCAGGGTAGATGGGCAGAGTGTGTTTGTCTGTGAAAGCGGTGTCAAGGGAAGGTGAGGACCAGCAACAGCTCTTAGCCCTTAGATGTAGCATGTGGCAGAAATCGCTTGGGTGTTTTGACTTTGGGAGGTGGTGTTTGCCGGGAGTGAGAGTGTTTTGTGAGTGCTGGGAGGCAAGGCAAAGGCGGATGGCCAGAGTGTTTTTGGCTGTGAAAGCAGTGTCAAGGGAAGGTGAGGACCAGCAACAGCTCTAAGCCCTTAGGCCTATCGTAGGGAGAAATGGCTTGGACGTTTGCACTGTGGTTGCTGCTCTGTGCCGGCAGTGAGAGTGAGATTCAACCTGAGAATGTGTGTTGGGAGTGCTGGGAGGCAAGGCAAAGGAGGATGGCCAGAGTGCGTTTGGCTGTGAAAGCGGTGTCAAGGGAAGGTGAGGACCAGCAACAGCTCTAAGCCCTTAGGCCTATCGTAGGGGAGAAATGGCTTGGAGGTTTGCACTTTGGGAGCTGGTCTGTGCTGAGATTGAGAGTGAGCCTGAGAAGCTGTTTTTTCTTGGAATGCTGGGAGGCAAGTCCAGGTCAGATGGCCAGAGTGTGTTTGGCTGTGAAAGCAGTGGCACGGGAAGGTGAGGAGCAATGAAATCTTTCCGTGCTCTCTATCATCTGTGCTTTGGGACAAATCGCTGGACGTTCGCAGTGTCGAGTAGGGCTCTGCTGATGGTGGCAGTGAGACAGTGTTGGCAGTGTAAGGAAATAAGCAAGCGCAGAGCGCCACTGTGTGTTTGGCTGTGAAACAACACACAGCGAAAGCTGATGAACAGCAAGAGCTTTGAGTGCTGGCTGTTTGCTGTGGGAAAAACGCTGGACGTTTGGAGTGTGGGAGCAGGGCTCTGCCGATTGCAAGCAGTGGCGTTCCGCGCTTGCTTAGCTCCGTAAACTGCCAACACCCATGTCACTCTCACGATCGGCAGAGCCCTGCTCTGACACTGCAAGCACCCAGCGATTTCTCCCACCGCAAAGGTGCCAGCACGGGAAGCTCTCGCTCCTCCTTAACATTCCTACCCAGCGCCTTCACAGCGAAACGCACAACGGAGATGTGCACTTCCCTTGCCTCCCAGCACTCCCAACACCCATTCTCAAGCTCAGGCTCACGCTCGGCGCAGACCAACTGCCAAAGTGCAAAAGTGCAGTGACTAGTACCAGAGAGTAAGGGAATGAGTATTGGGAGTGCTGGGAGGCAAGGCCAGGGCAGATGGCCAGGGTGTGTTTGGCTGTGAAAGCGGTGTCAAGGGAAGGTGAGGACCAGCCACAGCTCTAAGCCCTCAGAAGTAGCGTGCGTCAGAAATCGCTTGGGTGTTGGCACTTTGGGAGGTGGTCTGTGCCGGGAGTGAGAATGAGATTGAACCTGAGAATGTGTGTTGGGAGTGCTGGGAGGCAAAGCCAGGGTAGATGGGCAGAGTGTGTTTGGCTGTGAAAGCGGTGTCAAGGGAAGGTGAGGACCAGCCACAGCTCTAAGCCCTCAGAAGTAGCGTGCGTCAGAAATCGCTTGGGTGTTTTCACTTTGGGAGGTGGTCTGTGCCGGGAGTGACAGTGAGATTGAACCTGAGAATGTGTGTTGGGAGTGCTGGGAGGCAAAGCCAGGGTAGATGGGCAGAGTGTGTTTGTCTGTGAAAGCGGTGTCAAGGGAAGGTGAGGACCAGCAACAGCTCTAAGCCCTTAGATGTAGCCTTCGGCAGAAAACGCTTGGGTGTTGGCATTTTGGGAGGTGGTTTGTGCCGGTAGTGAGAGTGTGTTGGGAATGCTGGGAGGCAAGGCAAAGGCAGATGGCCAGAGTGTGTTTGGCTGTGAAAGCGGTGTCAAGGGAAGGTGAGGACCAGCAACAGCTCTAAGCCCTTAGCCCTATCGTAGGGGACAAATGGCTTGGACGTTTGCACTTTGGGAGGTGGTGTGTGCCGGGAGTGAGAGTGATAGTGAGCCTGAGAATGTGTGTTGGGAGTGCTGGGAGGGAAAGCCAGGGTAGATGGGCAGAGTGTGTTTGTCTGTGAAAGCGGTGTCAAGGGAAGGTGAGGACCAGCAACAGCTCTAAGCCCTTAGGCCTATCGTAGGGGAGAAATGGCTTGGACGTTTGCACTTTGGGAGGTGGTCTGTGCCGGGAGTGAGAGTGAGATTGAACCTGAGAATGTGTGTTGGGAGTGCTGGGAGGCAAGTTAAAGGCAGATGGCCAGAGTGTGTTTGGCTGTGAAAGCGGTGTCAAGGGAAGGTGAGGACCAGCAACAGCTCTAAGCCCTTAGATGTAGCGTGTGTCAGAAATCGCTTGGGTGTTGGCATTTTGGGAGGTGGTCTGTGCCGCGAGTGAGAATGAGATTCAACCTGAGAATGTGTGTTGGGAGTGCTGGGAGGCAAAGCCAGGGTAGATGGGCAGAGTGTGTTTGGCTGTGAAAGCGGTGTCAAGGGAAGGTGAGGACCAGCAACAGCTCGAAGCCCTTAGGCCTATCGTAGGGAGAAATGGCTTGGACGTTTGCACTGTGGTTGCTGCTCTGTGCCGGGAGTGAGAGTGGGATTCAACCTGAGAATGTGTGTTGGGAGTGCTGGGAGGCAAGGCAAAGGAGGATGGCCAGACTGCGTTTGGCTGTGAAAGCGGTGTCAAGGGAAGGTGAGGACCAGCAACAGCTCTAAGCCCTTAGGCCTATCGTATGGGAGAAATGGCTTGGAGGTTTGCACTTTGGGAGCTGGTCTGTGCTGAGATTGAGAGTGAGCCTGAGAATGTGTTTTTTCTTGGAATGCTGGGAGGCAAGTCCAGGTCAGATGGCCAGAGTGTGTTTGGCTGTGAAAGCAGTGGCACGGGAAGGTGAGGAGCAATGAAATCTTTCCGTGCTCTCTATCATCTGTGCTTTGGGACAAATCGCTGGACGTTCGCAGTGTCGAGTAGGGCTCTGCTGATGGTGGCAGTGAGACAGTGTTGGCAGTGTAAGGAAATAAGCAAGCGCAGAGCGCCACTGTGTGTTTGGCTGTGAAACAACACACAGCGAAAGCTGATGAACAGCAAGAGCTTTGAGTGCTGGCTGTTTGCTGTGGGAAAAACGCTGGACGTTTGGAGTGTGGGAGCAGGGCTCTGCCGATTGCAAGCAGTGGCGTTCCGCGCTTGCTTAGCTCCGTAAACTGCCAACACCCATGTCACTCTCACGATCGGCAGAGCCCTGCTCTGACACTGCAAGCACCCAGCGATTTCTCCCACCGCAAAGGTGCCAGCACGGGAAGCTCTCGCTCCTCCTTAACATTCCTACCCAGCGCCTTCACAGCGAAACGCACAACGGAGATGTGCACTTCCCTTGCCTCCCAGCACTCCCAACACCCATTCTCAAGCTCAGGCTCACGCTCGGCGCAGACCAACTGCCAAAGTGCAAAAGTGCAGTGACTAGTACCAGAGAGTAAGGGAATGAGTATTGGGAGTGCTGGGAGGCAAGGCCAGGGCAGATGGCCAGGGTGTGTTTGGCTGTGAAAGCGGTGTCAAGGGAAGGTGAGGACCAGCCACAGCTCTAAGCCCTCAGAAGTAGCGTGCGTCAGAAATCGCTTGGGTGTTGGCACTTTGGGAGGTGGTCTGTGCCGGGAGTGAGAATGAGATTGAACCTGAGAATGTGTGTTGGGAGTGCTGGGAGGCAAAGCCAGGGTAGATGGCCAGAGTGTGTTTGGCTGTGAAAGCGGTGTCAAGGGAAGGTGAGGACCAGCAACAGCTCTAAGCCCTTAGGCTTATCGTGTGGGAGAAATGGCTTGGGTATTTTCACTTTGGGAGGTGGTCTGTGCCGGGAGTGAGAGTGAGATTGAACCTGAGAATGTGTGTTGGGAGTGCTGGGAGGCAAAGCCAGGGTAGATGGGCAGAGTGTGTTTGTCTGTGAAAGCGGTGTCAAGGGAAGGTGAGGACCAGCAACAGCTCTAAGCCCTTAGATGTAGCCTTCGGCAGAAAACGCTTGGGTGTTGGCATTTTGGGAGGTGGTTTGTGCCGGTAGTGAGAGTGTGTTGGGAATGCTGGGAGGCAAGGCAAAGGCAGATGGCCAGAGTGTGTTTGGCTGTGAAAGCGGTGTCAAGGGAAGGTGAGGACCAGCAACAGCTCTAAGCCCTTAGCCCTATCGTAGGGGAGAAATGGCTTGGACGTTTGCACTTTGGGAGGTGGTGTGTGCCGGGAGTGAGAGTGATAGTGAGCCTGAGAATGTGTGTTGGGAGTGCTGGGAGGGAAAGCCAGGGTAGATGGGCAGAGTGTGTTTGTCTGTGAAAGCGGTGTCAAGGGAAGGTGAGGACCAGCAACAGCTCTAAGCCCTTAGGCCTATCGTAGGGGAGAAATGGCTTGGACGTTTGCACTTTGGGAGGTGGTCTGTGCCGGGAGTGAGAGTGAGATTGAACCTGAGAATGTGTGTTGGGAGTGCTGGGAGGCAAGTTAAAGGCAGATGGCCAGAGTGTGTTTGGCTGTGAAAGCGGTGTCAAGGGAAGGTGAGGACCAGCAACAGCTCTAAGCCCTTAGATGTAGCGTGTGTCAGAAATCGCTTGGGTGTTGGCATTTTGGGAGGTGGTCTGTGCCGCGAGTGAGAATGAGATTCAACCTGAGAATGTGTGTTGGGAGTGCTGGGAGGCAAAGCCAGGGTAGATGGGCAGAGTGTGTTTGGCTGTGAAAGCGGTGTCAAGGGAAGGTGAGGACCAGCAACAGCTCGAAGCCCTTAGGCCTATCGTAGGGAGAAATGGCTTGGACGTTTGCACTGTGGTTGCTGCTCTGTGCCGGGAGTGAGAGTGGGATTCAACCTGAGAATGTGTGTTGGGAGTGCTGGGAGGCAAGGCAAAGGAGGATGGCCAGACTGCGTTTGGCTGTGAAAGCGGTGTCAAGGGAAGGTGAGGACCAGCAACAGCTCTAAGCCCTTAGGCCTATCGTATGGGAGAAATGGCTTGGAGGTTTGCACTTTGGGAGCTGGTCTGTGCTGAGATTGAGAGTGAGCCTGAGAATGTGTTTTTTCTTGGAATGCTGGGAGGCAAGTCCAGGTCAGATGGCCAGAGTGTGTTTGGCTGTGAAAGCAGTGGCACGGGAAGGTGAGGAGCAATGAAATCTTTCCGTGCTCTCTATCATCTGTGCTTTGGGACAAATCGCTGGACGTTCGCAGTGTCGAGTAGGGCTCTGCTGATGGTGGCAGTGAGACAGTGTTGGCAGTGTAAGGAAATAAGCAAGCGCAGAGCGCCACTGTGTGTTTGGCTGTGAAACAACACACAGCGAAAGCTGATGAACAGCAAGAGCTTTGAGTGCTGGCTGTTTGCTGTGGGAAAAACGCTGGACGTTTGGAGTGTGGGAGCAGGGCTCTGCCGATTGCAAGCAGTGGCGTTCCGCGCTTGCTTAGCTCCGTAAACTGCCAACACCCATGTCACTCTCACGATCGGCAGAGCCCTGCTCTGACACTGCAAGCACCCAGCGATTTCTCCCACCGCAAAGGTGCCAGCACGGGAAGCTCTCGCTCCTCCTTAACATTCCTACCCAGCGCCTTCACAGCGAAACGCACAACGGAGATGTGCACTTCCCTTGCCTCCCAGCACTCCCAACACCCATTCTCAAGCTCAGGCTCACGCTCGGCGCAGACCAACTGCCAAAGTGCAAAAGTGCAGTGACTAGTACCAGAGAGTAAGGGAATGAGTATTGGGAGTGCTGGGAGGCAAGGCCAGGGCAGATGGCCAGGGTGTGTTTGGCTGTGAAAGCGGTGTCAAGGGAAGGTGAGGACCAGCCACAGCTCTAAGCCCTCAGAAGTAGCGTGCGTCAGAAATCGCTTGGGTGTTGGCACTTTGGGAGGTGGTCTGTGCCGGGAGTGAGAATGAGATTGAACCTGAGAATGTGTGTTGGGAGTGCTGGGAGGCAAAGCCAGGGTAGATGGCCAGAGTGTGTTTGGCTGTGAAAGCGGTGTCAAGGGAAGGTGAGGACCAGCAACAGCTCTAAGCCCTTAGGCTTATCGTGTGGGAGAAATGGCTTGGGTATTTTCACTTTGGGAGGTGGTCTGTGCCGGGAGTGAGAGTGAGATTGAACCTGAGAATGTGTGTTGGGAGTGCTGGGAGGCAAAGCCAGGGTAGATGGGCAGAGTGTGTTTGGCTGTGAAAGCGGTGTCAAGGGAAGGTGAGGACCAGCAACAGCTCTAAGCCCTTAGATGTAGCCTTCGGCAGAAAACGCTTGGGTGTTGGCATTTTGGGAGGTGGTTTGTGCCGGTAGTGAGAGTGTGTTGGGAATGCTGGGAGGCAAGGCAAAGGCAGATGGGCAGAGTGTGTTTGGCTGTGAAAGCGGTGTCAAGGGAAGGTGAGGACCAGCAACAGCTCTAAGCCCTTAGGCCTATCGTAGGGGAGAAATTGCTTGGAGGTTTGCACTTTGGGAGGTGGTGTGTGCCGGGAGTGAGAGTGAGATTGAACCTGAGAATGTGTGTTGGGAGTGCTGGGAGGCAAGTTAAAGGCAGATGGGCAGAGTGTGTTTGGCTGTGAAAGCGGTGTCAAGGGAAGGTGAGGACCAGCAACAGCTCTAAGCCCTTAGATGTAGCGTGTGTCAGAAATCGCTTGGGTGTTGGCATTTTGGGAGGTGGTCTGTGCCGCGAGTGAGAATGAGATTCAACCTGAGAATGTGTGTTGGGAGTGCTGGGAGGCAAAGCCAGGGTAGATGGGCAGAGTGTGTTTGGCTGTGAAAGCGGTGTCAAGGGAAGGTGAGGACCAGCAACAGCTCTAAGCCCTTAGGCCTATCGTATGGGAGAAATGGCTTGGACGTTTGCACTTTGGGAGGTGGTCTGTGCCGGGAGTGAGAGTGAGAGTGAGCCTGAGAATGTGTGTTGGGACTGCTGGGAGTCAAAGCCAGGGTAGATGGGCAGAGTGTGTTTGGCTGTGAAAGCGGTGTCAAGGGAAGGTGAGGACCAGCAACAGCTCTAAGCTCTTAGATGTATCATGTGTCAGAAATCGCTTGGGTGTAGGCACTTTGGGAGGTGGTCTGTGCTGGGAGTGAGAGTAAGAGCGTGACTGTGCCTGAGAATGTGTGTTGGGAGTGCTGGGAGGCAAAACCAGGGTAGATGGGCAGAGTGTGTTTGGCTGTGAAAGCGGTGTCAAGGGAAGGTGAGGACCAGCAACAGCTCTTAGCCCTTAGATGTAGCATGTGGCAGAAATCGCTTGGGTGTTTTGACTTTGGGAGGTGGTGTTTGCCGGGAGTGAGAGTGTTTTGTGAGTGCTGGGAGGCAAGGCAAAGGCGGATGGCCAGAGTGTTTTTGGCTGTGAAAGCAGTGTCAAGGGAAGGTGAGGACCAGCAACAGCTCTAAGCCCTTAGGCCTATCGTAGGGAGAAATGGCTTGGACGTTTGCACTGTGGTTGCTGCTCTGTGCCGGGAGTGAGAGTGAGATTCAACCTGAGAATGTGTGTTGGGAGTGCTGGGAGGCAAGGCAAAGGAGGATGGCCAGAGTGCGTTTGGCTGTGAAAGCGGTGTCAAGGGAAGGTGAGGACCAGCAACAGCTCTAAGCCCTTAGGCCTATCGTAGGGGAGAAATGGCTTGGAGGTTTGCACTTTGGGAGCTGGTCTGTGCTGAGATTGAGAGTGAGCCTGAGAATGTGTTTTTTCTTGGAATGCTTGGAGGCAAGTCCAGGTCAGATGGCCAGAGTGTGTTTGGCTGTGAAAGCAGTGGCACGGGAAGGTGAGGAGCAATGAAATCTTTCCGTGCTCTCTATCATCTGTGCTTTGGGACAAATCGCTGGACGTTCGCAGTGTCGAGTAGGGCTCTGCTGATGGTGGCAGTGAGACAGTGTTGGCAGTGTAAGGAAATAAGCAAGCGCAGAGCGCCACTGTGTGTTTGGCTGTGAAACAACACACAGCGAAAGCTGATGAACAGCAAGAGCTTTGAGTGCTGGCTGTTTGCTGTGGGAAAAACGCTGGACGTTTGGAGTGTGGGAGCAGGGCTCTGCCGATTGCAAGCAGTGGCGTTCCGCGCTTGCTTAGCTCCGTAAACTGCCAACACCCATGTCACTCTCACGATCGGCAGAGCCCTGCTCTGACACTGCAAGCACCCAGCGATTTCTCCCACCGCAAAGGTGCCAGCACGGGAAGCTCTCGCTCCTCCTTAACATTCCTACCCAGCGCCTTCACAGCGAAACGCACAACGGAGATGTGCACTTCCCTTGCCTCCCAGCACTCCCAACACCCATTCTCAAGCTCAGGCTCACGCTCGGCGCAGACCAACTGCCAAAGTGCAAAAGTGCAGTGACTAGTACCAGAGAGTAAGGGAATGAGTATTGGGAGTGCTGGGAGGCAAGGCCAGGGCAGATGGCCAGGGTGTGTTTGGCTGTGAAAGCGGTGTCAAGGGAAGGTGAGGACCAGCCACAGCTCTAAGCCCTCAGAAGTAGCGTGCGTCAGAAATCGCTTGGGTGTTGGCACTTTGGGAGGTGGTCTGTGCCGGGAGTGAGAATGAGATTGAACCTGAGAATGTGTGTTGGGAGTGCTGGGAGGCAAAGCCAGGGTAGATGGCCAGAGTGTGTTTGTCTGTGAAAGCGGTGTCAAGGGAAGGTGAGGACCAGCAACAGCTCTAAGCCCTTAGGCTTATCGTGTGGGAGAAATGGCTTGGGTATTTTCACTTTGGGAGGTGGTCTGTGCCGGGAGTGAGAGTGAGATTGAACCTGAGAATGTGTGTTGGGAGTGCTGGGAGGCAAAGCCAGGGTAGATGGGCAGAGTGTGTTTGTCTGTGAAAGCGGTGTCAAGGGAAGGTGAGGACCAGCAACAGCTCTAAGCCCTTAGATGTAGCCTTCGGCAGAAAACGCTTGGGTGTTGGCATTTTGGGAGGTGGTTTGTGCCGGTAGTGAGAGTGTGTTGGGAATGCTGGGAGGCAAGGCAAAGGCAGATGGGCAGAGTGTGTTTGGCTGTGAAAGCGGTGTCAAGGGAAGGTGAGGACCAGCAACAGCTCTAAGCCCTTAGGCCTATCGTAGGGGACAAATGGCTTGGACGTTTGCACTTTGGGAGGTGGTGTGTGCCGGGAGTGAGAGTGATAGTGAGCCTGAGAATGTGTGTTGGGAGTGCTGGGAGGGAAAGCCAGGGTAGATGGGCAGAGTGTGTTTGTCTGTGAAAGCGGTGTCAAGGGAAGGTGAGGACCAGCAACAGCTCTAAGCCCTTAGGCCTATCGTAGGGGAGAAATGGCTTGGAGGATTGCACTTTGGGAGGTGGTCTGTGCCGGGAGTGAGAGTGAGATTGAACCTGAGAATGTGTGTTGGGAGTGCTGGGAGGCAAGTTAAAGGCAGATGGCCAGAGTGTGTTTGGCTGTGAAAGCGGTGTCAAGGGAAGGTGAGGACCAGCAACAGCTCTAAGCCCTTAGGCCTATCGTAGGGAGAAATGGCTTGGACGTTTGCACTGTGGTTGCTGCTCTGTGCCGGGAGTGAGAGTGGGATTCAACCTGAGAATGTGTGTTGGGAGTGCTGGGAGGCAAGGCAAAGGAGGATGGCCAGAGTGCGTTTGGCTGTGAAAGCGGTGTCAAGGGAAGGTGAGGACCAGCAACAGCTCTAAGCCCTTAGGCCTATCGTATGGGAGAAATGGCTTGGAGGTTTGCACTTTGGGAGCTGGTCTGTGCTGAGATTGAGAGTGAGCCTGAGAATGTGTTTTTTCTTGGAATGCTGGGAGGCAAGTCCAGGTCAGATGGCCAGAGTGTGTTTGGCTGTGAAAGCAGTGGCACGGGAAGGTGAGGAGCAATGAAATCTTTCCGTGCTCTCTATCATCTGTGCTTTGGGACAAATCGCTGGACGTTCGCAGTGTCGAGTAGGGCTCTGCTGATGGTGGCAGTGAGACAGTGTTGGCAGTGTAAGGAAATAAGCAAGCGCAGAGCGCCACTGTGTGTTTGGCTGTGAAACAACACACAGCAAAAGCTGATGAACAGCAAGAGCTTTGAGTGCTGGCTGTTTGCTGTGGGAAAAACGCTGGACGTTTGGAGTGTGGGAGCAGGGCTCTGCCGATTGCAAGCAGTGGCGTTCCGCGCTTGCTTAGCTCCGTAAACTGCCAACACCCATGTCACTCTCACGATCGGCAGAGCCCTGCTCTGACACTGCAAGCACCCAGCGATTTCTCCCACCGCAAAGGTGCCAGCACGGGAAGCTCTCGCTCCTCCTTAACATTCCTACCCAGCGCCTTCACAGCGAAACGCACAACGGAGATGTGCACTTCCCTTGCCTCCCAGCACTCCCAACACCCATTCTCAAGCTCAGGCTCACGCTCGGCGCAGACCAACTGCCAAAGTGCAAAAGTGCAGTGACTAGTACCAGAGAGTAAGGGAATGAGTATTGGGAGTGCTGGGAGGCAAGGCCAGGGCAGATGGCCAGGGTGTGTTTGGCTGTGAAAGCGGTGTCAAGGGAAGGTGAGGACCAGCCACAGCTCTAAGCCCTCAGAAGTAGCGTGCGTCAGAAATCGCTTGGGTGTTGGCACTTTGGGAGGTGGTCTGTGCCGGGAGTGAGAATGAGATTGAACCTGAGAATGTGTGTTGGGAGTGCTGGGAGGCAAAGCCAGGGTAGATGGGCAGAGTGTGTTTGGCTGTGAAAGCGGTGTCAAGGGAAGGTGAGGACCAGCAACAGCTCTAAGCCCTTAGGCTTATCGTGTGGGAGAAATGGCTTGGGTATTTTCACTTTGGGAGGTGGTCTGTGCCGGGAGTGAGAGTGAGATTGAACCTGAGAATGTGTGTTGGGAGTGCTGGGAGGCAAAGCCAGGGTAGATGGGCAGAGTGTGTTTGGCTGTGAAAGCGGTGTCAAGGGAAGGTGAGGACCAGCAACAGCTCTAAGCCCTTAGATGTAGCCTTCGGCAGAAAACGCTTGGGTGTTGGCATTTTGGGAGGTGGTTTGTGCCGGTAGTGAGAGTGTGTTGGGAATGCTGGGAGGCAAGGCAAAGGCAGATGGGCAGAGTGTGTTTGGCTGTGAAAGCGGTGTCAAGGGAAGGTGAGGACCAGCAACAGCTCTAAGCCCTTAGGCCTATCGTAGGGGACAAATGGCTTGGACGTTTGCACTTTGGGAGGTGGTGTGTGCCGGGAGTGAGAGTGATAGTGAGCCTGAGAATGTGTGTTGGGAGTGCTGGGAGGGAAAGCCAGGGTAGATGGGCAGAGTGTGTTTGGCTGTGAAAGCGGTGTCAAGGGAAGGTGAGGACCAGCAACAGCTCTAAGCCCTTAGGCCTATCGTAGGGGAGAAATGGCTTGGACGTTTGCACTTTGGGAGGTGGTCTGTGCCGGGAGTGAGAGTGAGATTGAACCTGAGAATGTGTGTTGGGAGTGCTGGGAGGCAAGTTAAAGGCAGATGGGCAGAGTGTGTTTGGCTGTGAAAGCGGTGTCAAGGGAAGGTGAGGACCAGCAACAGCTCTAAGCCCTTAGATGTAGCGTGTGTCAGAAATCGCTTGGGTGTTGGCATTTTGGGAGGTGGTCTGTGCCGCGAGTGAGAATGAGATTCAACCTGAGAATGTGTGTTGGGAGTGCTGGGAGGCAAAGGCAGGGTAGATGGCCAGAGTGTGTTTGGCTGTGAAAGCGGTGTCAAGGGAAGGTGAGGACCAGCAACAGCTCGAAGCCCTTAGGCCTATCGTAGGGAGAAATGGCTTGGACGTTTGCACTGTGGTTGCTGCTCTGTGCCGGGAGTGAGAGTGGGATTCAACCTGAGAATGTGTGTTGGGAGTGCTGGGAGGCAAGGCAAAGGAGGATGGCCCGAGTGCGTTTGGCTGTGAAAGCGGTGTCAAGGGAAGGTGAGGACCAGCAACAGCTCTAAGCCCTTAGGCCTATCGTATGGGAGAAATGGCTTGGAGGTTTGCACTTTGGGAGCTGGTCTGTGCTGAGATTGAGAGTGAGCCTGAGAATGTGTTTTTTCTTGGAATGCTGGGAGGCAAGTCCAGGTCAGATGGCCAGAGTGTGTTTGGCTGTGAAAGCAGTGGCACGGGAAGGTGAGGAGCAATGAAATCTTTCCGTGCTCTCTATCATCTGTGCTTTGGGACAAATCGCTGGACGTTCGCAGTGTCGAGTAGGGCTCTGCTGATGGTGGCAGTGAGACAGTGTTGGCAGTGTAAGGAAATAAGCAAGCGCAGAGCGCCACTGTGTGTTTGGCTGTGAAACAACACACAGCGAAAGCTGATGAACAGCAAGAGCTTTGAGTGCTGGCTGTTTGCTGTGGGAAAAACGCTGGACGTTTGGAGTGTGGGAGCAGGGCTCTGCCGATTGCAAGCAGTGGCGTTCCGCGCTTGCTTAGCTCCGTAAACTGCCAACACCCATGTCACTCTCACGATCGGCAGAGCCCTGCTCTGACACTGCAAGCACCCAGCGATTTCTCCCACCGCAAAGGTGCCAGCACGGGAAGCTCTCGCTCCTCCTTAACATTCCTACCCAGCGCCTTCACAGCGAAACGCACAACGGAGATGTGCACTTCCCTTGCCTCCCAGCACTCCCAACACCCATTCTCAAGCTCAGGCTCACGCTCGGCGCAGACCAACTGCCAAAGTGCAAAAGTGCAGTGACTAGTACCAGAGAGTAAGGGAATGAGTATTGGGAGTGCTGGGAGGCAAGGCCAGGGCAGATGGCCAGGGTGTGTTTGGCTGTGAAAGCGGTGTCAAGGGAAGGTGAGGACCAGCCACAGCTCTAAGCCCTCAGAAGTAGCGTGCGTCAGAAATCGCTTGGGTGTTGGCACTTTGGGAGGTGGTCTGTGCCGGGAGTGAGAATGAGATTGAACCTGAGAATGTGTGTTGGGAGTGCTGGGAGGCAAAGCCAGGGTAGATGGCCAGAGTGTGTTTGGCTGTGAAAGCGGTGTCAAGGGAAGGTGAGGACCAGCAACAGCTCTAAGCCCTTAGGCTTATCGTGTGGGAGAAATGGCTTGGGCATTTTCACTTTGGGAGGTGGTCTGTGCCGGGAGTGAGAGTGAGATTGAACCTGAGAATGTGTGTTGGGAGTGCTGGGAGGCAAAGCCAGGGTAGATGGGCAGAGTGTGTTTGGCTGTGAAAGCGGTGTCAAGGGAAGGTGAGGACCAGCAACAGCTCTAAGCCCTTAGATGTAGCCTTCGGCAGAAAACGCTTGGGTGTTGGCATTTTGGGAGGTGGTTTGTGCCGGTAGTGAGAGTGTGTTGGGAATGCTGGGAGGCAAGGCAAAGGCAGATGGCCAGAGTGTGTTTGGCTGTGAAAGCGGTGTCAAGGGAAGGTGAGGACCAGCCACAGCTCTAAGCCCTTAGGCCTATCGTAGGGGACAAATGGCTTGGACGTTTGCACTTTGGGAGGTGGTGTGTGCCGGGAGTGAGAGTGATAATGAGCCTGAGAATGTGTGTTGGGAGTGCTGGGAGGGAAAGCCAGGGTAGAAGGCCAGAGTGTGTTTGGCTGTGAAAGCGGTGTCAAGGGAAGGTGAGGACCAGCAACAGCTCTAAGCCCTTAGGCCTATAGTAGGGGAGAAATGGCTTGGACGTTTGCACTTTGGGAGGTGGTCTGTGCCGGGAGTGAGAGTGAGATTGAACCTGAGAATGTGTGTTGGGAGTGCTGGGAGGCAAGTTAAAGGCAGATGGCCAGAGTGTGTTTGGCTGTGAAAGCGGTGTCAAGGGAAGGTGAGGACCAGCAACAGCTCTAAGCCCTTAGGCTTATCGTGTGGGAGAAATGGCTTGGGTATTTTCACTTTGGGAGGTGGTCTGTGCCGGGAGTGAGAGTGAGATTGAACCTGAGAATGTGTGTTGGGAGTGCTGGGAGGCAAAGCCAGGGTAGATGGGCAGAGTGTGTTTGGCTGTGAAAGCGGTGTCAAGGGAAGGTGAGGACCAGCAACAGCTCTAAGCCCTTAGATGTAGCCTTCGGCAGAAAACGCTTGGGTGTTGGCATTTTGGGAGGTGGTTTGTGCCGGTAGTGAGAGTGTGTTGGGAATGCTGGGAGGCAAGGCAAAGGCAGATGGCCAGAGTGTGTTTGGCTGTGAAAGCGGTGTCAAGGGAAGGTGAGGACCAGCAACAGCTCTAAGCCCTTAGGCCTATCGTAGGGGTGAAATGGCTTGGAGGTTTGCACTTTGGGAGGTGGTGTGTGCCGGGAGTGAGAGTGATAGTGAGCCTGAGAATGTGTGTTGGGAGTGCTGGGAGGGAAAGCCAGGGTAGATGGGCAGAGTGTGTTTGGCTGTGAAAGCGGTGTCAAGGGAAGGTGAGGACCAGCAACAGCTCTAAGCCCTTAGGCCTATCGTAGGGGAGAAATGGCTTGGACGTTTGCACTTTGGGAGGTGGTCTGTGCCGGGAATGAGAGTGAGATTGAACCTGAGAATGTGTGTTGGGAGTGCTGGGAGGCAAGTTAAAGGCAGATGGCCAGAGTGTGTTTGGCTGTGAAAGCGGTGTCAAGGGAAGGTGAGGACCAGCAACAGCTCTAAGCCCTTAGATGTAGCGTGTGTCAGAAATCGCTTGGGTGTTGGCATTTTGGGAGGTGGTCTGTGCCGCGAGTGAGAATGAGATTCAACCTGAGAATGTGTGTTGGGAGTGCTGGGAGGCAAAGCCAGGGTAGATGGGCAGAGTGTGTTTGGCTGTGAAAGCGGTGTCAAGGGAAGGTGAGGACCAGCAACAGCTCGAAGCCCTTAGGCCTATCGTAGGGAGAAATGGCTTGGACGTTTGCACTGTGGTTGCTGCTCTGTGCCGGGAGTGAGAGTGGGATTCAACCTGAGAATGTGTGTTGGGAGTGCTGGGAGGCAAGGCAAAGGAGGATGGCCAGAGTGCGTTTGGCTGTGAAAGCGGTGTCAAGGGAAGGTGAGGACCAGCAACAGCTCTAAGCCCTTAGGCCTATCGTATGGGAGAAATGGCTTGGAGGTTTGCACTTTGGGAGCTGGTCTGTGCTGAGATTGAGAGTGAGCCTGAGAATGTGTTTTTTCTTGGAATGCTTGGAGGCAAGTCCAGGTCAGATGGCCAGAGTGTGTTTGGCTGTGAAAGCAGTGGCACGGGAAGGTGAGGAGCAATGAAATCTTTCCGTGCTCTCTATCATCTGTGCTTTGGGACAAATCGCTGGACGTTCGCAGTGTCGAGTAGGGCTCTGCTGATGGTGGCAGTGAGACAGTGTTGGCAGTGTAAGGAAATAAGCAAGCGCAGAGCGCCACTGTGTGTTTGGCTGTGAAACAACACACAGCGAAAGCTGATGAACAGCAAGAGCTTTGAGTGCTGGCTGTTTGCTGTGGGAAAAACGCTGGACGTTTGGAGTGTGGGAGCAGGGCTCTGCCGATTGCAAGCAGTGGCGTTCCGCGCTTGCTTAGCTCCGTAAACTGCCAACACCCATGTCACTCTCACGATCGGCAGAGCCCTGCTCTGACACTGCAAGCACCCAGCGATTTCTCCCACCGCAAAGGTGCCAGCACGGGAAGCTCTCGCTCCTCCTTAACATTCCTACCCAGCGCCTTCACAGCGAAACGCACAACGGAGATGTGCACTTCCCTTGCCTCCCAGCACTCCCAACACCCATTCTCAAGCTCAGGCTCACGCTCGGCGCAGACCAACTGCCAAAGTGCAAAAGTGCAGTGACTAGTACCAGAGAGTAAGGGAATGAGTATTGGGAGTGCTGGGAGGCAAGGCCAGGGCAGATGGCCAGGGTGTGTTTGGCTGTGAAAGCGGTGTCAAGGGAAGGTGAGGACCAGCCACAGCTCTAAGCCCTCAGAAGTAGCGTGCGTCAGAAATCGCTTGGGTGTTGGCACTTTGGGAGGTGGTCTGTGCCGGGAGTGAGAATGAGATTGAACCTGAGAATGTGTGTTGGGAGTGCTGGGAGGCAAAGCCAGGGTAGATGGCCAGAGTGTGTTTGGCTGTGAAAGCGGTGTCAAGGGAAGGTGAGGACCAGCAACAGCTCTAAGCCCTTAGGCCTATCGTAGGGGACAAATGGCTTGGACGTTTGCACTTTGGGAGGTGGTGTGTGCCGGGAGTGAGAGTGATAGTGAGCCTGAGAATGTGTGTTGGGAGTGCTGGGAGGGAAAGCCAGGGTAGATGGCCAGAGTGTGTTTGGCTGTGAAAGCGGTGTCAAGGGAAGGTGAGGACCAGCAACAGCTCGAAGCCCTTAGATGTAGCCTTCGGCAGAAAACGCTTGGGTGTTGGCATTTTGGGAGGTGGTTTGTGCCGGTAGTGAGAGTGTGTTGGGAATGCTGGGAGGCAAGGCAAAGGCAGATGGGCAGAGTGTGTTTGGCTGTGAAAGCGGTGTCAAGGGAAGGTGAGGACCAGCAACAGCTCTAAGCCCTTAGATGTAGCGTGTGTCAGAAATCGCTTGGGTGTTGGCATTTTGGGAGGTGGTCTGTGCCGCGAGTGAGAATGAGATTCAACCTGAGAATGTGTGTTGGGAGTGCTGGGAGGCAAAGCCAGGGTAGATGGGCAGAGTGTGTTTGGCTGTGAAAGCGGTGTCAAGGGAAGGTGAGGACCAGCAACAGCTCTAAGCCCTTAGGCCTATCGTATGGGAGAAATGGCTTGGACGTTTGCACTTTGGGAGGTGGTCTGTGCCGGGAGTGAGAGTGAGAGTGAGCCTGAGAATGTGTGTTGGGACTGCTGGGAGTCAAAGCCAGGGTAGATGGGCAGAGTGTGTTTGGCTGTGAAAGCGGTGTCAAGGGAAGGTGAGGACCAGCAACAGCTCTAAGCTCTTAGATGTATCATGTGTCAGAAATCGCTTGGGTGTAGGCACTTTGGGAGGTGGTCTGTGCTGGGAGTGAGAGTAAGAGCGTGACTGTGCCTGAGAATGTGTGTTG
The DNA here is from genome assembly GCF_030463565.1 of Pelecanus crispus. Classification (NCBI taxonomy): domain Eukaryota; kingdom Metazoa; phylum Chordata; class Aves; order Pelecaniformes; family Pelecanidae; genus Pelecanus; species Pelecanus crispus. Next base: position 347,201 of record NC_134667.1, on the reverse strand, counting down.
GGAGTGCTGGGAGGCAAAACCAGGGTAGATGGGCAGAGTGTGTTTGGCTGTGAAAGCGGTGTCAAGGGAAGGTGAGGACCAGCAACAGCTCTTAGCCCTTAGATGTAGCATGTGGCAGAAATCGCTTGGGTGTTTTGACTTTGGGAGGTGGTGTTTGCCGGGAGTGAGAGTGTTTTGTGAGTGCTGGGAGGCAAGGCAAAGGCGGATGGCCAGAGTGTTTTTGGCTGTGAAAGCAGTGTCAAGGGAAGGTGAGGACCAGCAACAGCTCTAAGCCCTTAGGCCTATCGTAGGGAGAAATGGCTTGGACGTTTGCACTGTGGTTGCTGCTCTGTGCCGGGAGTGAGAGTGAGATTCAACCTGAGAATGTGTGTTGGGAGTGCTGGGAGGCAAGGCAAAGGAGGATGGCCAGAGTGCGTTTGGCTGTGAAAGCGGTGTCAAGGGAAGGTGAGGACCAGCAACAGCTCTAAGCCCTTAGGCCTATCGTAGGGGAGAAATGGCTTGGAGGTTTGCACTTTGGGAGCTGGTCTGTGCTGAGATTGAGAGTGAGCCTGAGAAGCTGTTTTTTCTTGGAATGCTGGGAGGCAAGTCCAGGTCAGATGGCCAGAGTGTGTTTGGCTGTGAAAGCA